>NC_086444.1:310794358-311156858 GCF_028390025.1 Pseudophryne corroboree | reverse complement strand
ATAAAGTGCTGCGGCCCTTTAAGTTTTCTAAAAAAGCTCTTTTCAGGGCTGCCAAGCGCAGCCCCGCCTGTTAGTGACCTGCACTGCAGGCACCAACTTACAAACTGAGCTCCAGTGCCTGGAGGTGGGGTTATAGAGGAGGCAGTGCATTGCATCCTGGGCACAGTCAAAGCTTTAGCCTGTTGGTGCCTCGGATCAAGATCCAACTCTACACCCGATGTGTTCCATGTGGAATCCCAGTGTACCCCGCTGCAGAAATAAACCCTAGTATGAATGTGTTTGAGTGTACAGGTGATAGGGAATATAGATTGTAAGCTCCACTGGGGCAGGAACTGATGTGAATGGCCAAACATTTTCTGTAAAGTGCCACGGAATATGTGTGCACTATATAAATAACTGGTAATAATAATAAAAAATAATAATAAAGATGTCAGCCAACAGAGTAAGTAAACATGAAGGAAAATAGCTGTGCAGATACAACAATATAGGACTCCTTGACATCAGCCAGGATTGGACGCTGAGCAACTGGAAGCTAGAACGCGGATGACTGGCCTGGAGCTGGACCGGAATCCCAGCTAGGTCCTGCCAGGGATTAGAATGAGGGATGGTTGATGTAACCAGGTAATGTCGCAGCTGTATCAGTACGTTGAACCAGAGCATACAGCACAGGAACCAGTAACAAAAAAAATTCAGCATAGGAAACCAGGCTGATATGCTGGGAGCATAGGCTTTGGAGAACTCCCTCCCCATTCTCATGGCTTTGATCTGTCCTCCCATTTGCGTGGTACTGTGCGTCTCAGCCTCACCCTAATGGGGGCAGGGGTGTCTCCAAGGATTCACTAGCGCCACTACGTTGGCTGGCCCGCAGTGGTTCTACCAACGGTAGATACTCCCTGACTCATAGCCTGCCACCATATCTGTGACCTTATTATGCCCCCCAGCGATCCTAGTAGCTGCACGTTAAACAGCTCTTGGCTGGCCTCTGACAGGGGCGTCCAGTGTGCCGACTGCAGTACCTACGGTGGTGTCCCCACCCATCATGCCCATTTCTGCTCCACGTCTTCACTTGCCGACACCTGCTAAATTCGACGGGTCCCCAAAAGCCTGCAGGGGATTCCTAAACCAGTGTGAGATTCATTTTGAGTTGCAACCTGGCAGTTTTCCTACAGACCGCACCAAAGTTGCCTACATTATCTCCCTCCTCAGTGGCTCTGCCCTCGACTGGGCTTCACCCCTATGGGAGAGATCAGATCCTCTGTTGTCCTCCTATTCTGACTTTGTGGCAACTTTTAGGCGCATCTTCGACGAGCCAGGTCGTGTGACATCCGCCTCTTCTGAGATCCTCCGGCTACGTCAGGGGACATGAACTGTCGGCCAGTATTTAGTTCAATTTCAGACTTTGGCTTCCGAAATTTCCTGGAACGATGACGCTCTTTATGCAGCCTTTTGGCAAGGCTTATCTGAACGTATTAAGGATGAGCTTGCTACTAGAGACTTACCTTCCAAGTTGAATGAGCTCATATCACTCTGTACTAAAGTTGACCTACGGTTCCGTGAAAGGGCTAATGAGCGAGGCAGGTCAACATCTTCTAAGACTTCTCCTCGTCAGCCAACTCCGCCCAAGGACGAACCTATACAGATAGGTCACTCTCATTTGTCTCCAGCAGAGCGTAGAAGACACCTCTCTAAACATCTCTGCCTGTATTGTGTTGCACCTTCCCATGTCATCAACGCTTGTCCTGAGCGTCCGGGAAACTCCCAAGTCCTATCCCGCCAAGGAGAGATTCGGCTAGGAGTAATGTACTCTCCTCAAGTGATTGCAATCTCTCAGTCTCGCTTCAAGTGGCTCAGCGTACCAGGAATCTTATTGCCTTGTTGGATTCCGGGGCGGCCGGAAACTTTCCCATATCCTTGACTGCCGTGGACGGTAGTAGGATTTCCGATGCAGTTGTTTCTTCCAAGACTCTACCTATCCGTCTGAAGGTGGGAGCCTTGCATTCAGAACTGATTTCCTTCCTGGTAATTCTGAAGGCCACTCATCCCGTGGTTCTGGGCCTCCCATGGCTCCGTCTTCACAATCCTCAAATTGACTGGAGGACTACCCATATCCTGGCATGGGGTGCCTCCTGCTCTAAGACTTGTTTGTCTAAAGTGCTTCCAGTTTGCACATCCTCCTCCAAGTCTTCTGATGTTCCGCGTCCTCCTTACCAAGACTTCACAGATGTATTCAGCAAATCCTCTGCAGACGTTCTTCCCCCTCATAGAGAATGGTATTGCCCTATCGATCTCATCCCGGGGAAGGCTCCACCCCGTGGACGCACGTATCCATTGTCGTTACCTGAGACTCATTCCATGGAAGAATACATTAAGTAAAATCTAGCGAAGGGATTTATCCAGCCTTCTTCCTCTCCAGCTGGCGCAGGCTTCTTCGTGAAGAAGGATGGCGGCCTACGGCCTTGTATTGATTATCAGGGCCTGAACGATATCACGGTGAAAAACCGGTACCCTCTGCCGCTTATCACCGAGTTATTTGACCGTGTCAGTGGAGCTACTATATTCACAAAGCTATATTTGAGGGGTGCCTATAACCTCATTCGAATCCGGAAGGGTGACGAGTGGAAGACCGCATTTAACACTCGTGACGGACATTATGAGTACCTCGTTGTGCCTTTCGGACTCGGCAACGCTCCAGCTGTGTTCCAGCACTTCGTGAACGAGATCTTCAGGGATATTCTCTATCGTCATGTGGTGGTCTATATCGATGACATTCTCATCTTTTTAAATGATCTGGAGGAACATCGATTCTGGGTAAAGGAGGTCCTGTCCCGTGTTCGTACCAACCGCCTTTACTGCAAGTTGGAAAAATGCGTCTTTGAAGTTAAATCCATCCCGTTCCTGGGGTACATTGTATCCGGTTCCGGTCTGGAGATGGACCCTGAGAAACTTCAAGCTATCCGAGATTGGCCGATTCCTGTAACCCTCAAGGGTATCCAGAGATTCCTAGGATTCCCCAATTATTACAGGAAATTTATTCGAGAATTTTCCACTATTGTAGCGCCTGTTACTGCTCTTACCAAAAAGAAGGCCAATCCTTCCAAATGGCTAGAAGAAGCTACCCAAGCCTTTCATCTGTTGAAACAAAGATTTGTCTCTGCTCCAGTGTTGAAACAGCCAGATACCAGTTCGCCCTTCATCCTTGAGGTGGATGCCTCTTCCGCTGGAGCGGGTGCAGTTCTGTCTCAAAGAGCTAACGACGGTCATCTATATCCCTGTGGCTTCTCACGAAAGTCCTCTCCTGCCGAGCGTAACTGCGCCATTGGCGATCAAGAACTTCTGGCTATCAAACTCGCTTTGGAAGAGTGGAGATATTTGTTAGAAGGAGCTTCTCACACCATGACCATTATGACGGAACACAAGAATCTCCTGTATCTAAAAGGCGCTCAATGTCTTAACCCTCGCCAAGCCAGGTGACTTTCCAGATTTGACTTCAAACTACAGTTTTGTCCAGGGTCACAGAATCGCAAGGCTAATGCCCTTTCCCGCTCCTGGGAGCAAGAAAATGAGTCTGAGTCTACTGACAAGCATTATATTATTGATCCAGTGGCGTTCTCCGCAGTGAGGATGGACTCTATGCCCCTGCCAGGGAAAAGTTTAGTTAAACCGGCTCTCAGAAGGAAGCTCTTGCATTGGGCACATTCCTCTCGGACACGCGGGCATACAAAAGACCTTAGAATTCATTTCCAGATCATACTGGAGGCCGACCCTAAAGAAGGACATTGCTGAGTTTGTGGCCTCCTGCCCAAAATGTGGCCAACACAAAGTACCCCGCCAGTCACCCGCTGGGCAACTGGTTCCTTTATCTGTTCCTCATCATCCGTGGACTCATCTATCTATGGATTTTGTCACGGATCTTCCTGTGTGTAATAAAATTCAACACCATCTGGTTGGTAGTTGACTGGTTCACCAAGATTGCTCATTTCTTTCCTCTCACCGGTCTTCCGTCAGCTTCCAAGTTGGCTCAAGTCTTCATCCAAGAGATCTTCAGATTACACGGTCTCCCTGAGGCGATAATTTCCGACAGAGGTGTTCAGTTTGTAGCCAAGTTCTGGCGAAGTGTTTGCCAGGCTCTCCAAGTCAAGTTGAACTTTTCTACAGCCTATCACCCTCAAACCAATGGGCAAACTGAGAGGGTGAATCAGGACTTGGATGCCTTCCTCCGTATCTATGATACTCTTCCCAAGATGATTGGGTTCAGTTCCTCCCATGGGCTGAATTTTGCCACAACAATCAGTACCATGCCTCATCTTCCTCCACGCCATTCTTCACCAACTATGGGTTCCACCCAAAAGTTCCAGAAATTCAACCGCTTCCAGCAACATCGGTGCCTGCAGCTAATATCACTCTTCGTCAGTGTTCAAATAACTGGAAGAAGGTTCGAGCAGCTCTGTTAAAAGCCTCCAGGTACAAGAGATTTGCGGATAAGAAGTGTAGGGCAATTCCTGCTCTTAAAGTTGGTGATCGTGTTTGGCTGTCTACAAAGAATCTAAGATTGAGGGTCCCAAGCATGAAATTTGCCCCCCCCCCCCCCTATATTGGACCTTTCCTGATTGAACAAGTCATCAACCCAGTGGCTTACAGACTTCAGCTACCTCCTTTCCTGAAGATTCCCAGGACATTCCATATTTCACTCCTGAAACCAGTTATTCTGAATCGCTTTCATTCAGCGCTTCCCTCTGCTCCCAAGGTCCAGACTCAACATGGTGTATAGTATGAGTTCGCCAAGATCCTGGATTCACGCCTCCGGTATGGTCACCTTCAATACCTGATCGATTGGAAGGGATATGGTCCTGAGGAACGTTCCTGGACGAACGCATCAGATGTCCATGCTCCAAAATTGGTTCGGAATTTCCATACCAGATTTCCTCAGAAGCCTAAGAAGTGTCCTGGGGCCACTCCTAAAAGGGGGGGGGGGTGCTGTCATGGTTTGCGTAACTGGTCATCATTTCTTACCAGTCAAGTGTCTTCTGTGGCTGGCTCTGCGTTCCAGGGTCGGGTCCCAGCTGCGTTGCTGATGTATATAATCTGCATCGGTTCACTGTTGGCCCGCAGCGCTGTTACAGTGCCCTTCTCAGTGTACTTGTCAGGTCCCAGAATGGCGTTCTCATCCCGCCGCAGCCGTGCCTGTGCTTTCAGTGTGCAGAGAGCTGGGTGTGACGTCTCATGATCACTGCGGTCTCTGTCACTGTCCCTGTGGCCTTGCTGCGCGGGTGAACAGGTGTGGCGTCTCCTACCCGCCGCGTTCTCCGTTGCCGCCGGTCCTGTGCCTTCAGTGTGCAGAGAGCTGGGTATGACGTCTTCTGCCCACTGCGGTCTCTGCCGCTGTCCCTGTGGTCTGGCTTTGCAAATGGATAGTGTGGCGTCTCCTGCCTGCCGCGGCCTCCGCCGCCATTGCTGCTGTTTTCCACATGGTTTTCCCCAAGCTGACTTTCCCTCCAAGTGATAACATGGGCGCAGCCATGTTGGTTCTGGTCACATGCTATTGTTTCCTGCAATCCACTGCGCTACAGAACTCTGCTTAATTGATTAACCAATGCCTGCATCCCAGCAGGTATAAATATCCTGTTTCAGAGCTGGAGGATTGTCAGTGCTTCAGTTGTCATCCCAGTGATACTAGTCTCTCCTCATTGGTGTTGTTCCTGTCTTCAATACTCCACTAGAGACTCGCACCAGTCCTACTCCTCATGGTGCAGCCTGACTCTGCAGTGTCTCATCATTGCATATTACTAAACACCGGCTTCCAGCATTTCAGCTTCCAGCGGTGCCCTGTCTCTGTTCTACATCAATGCCCTGCCATCGTTCTCCAGTAATCTGCGCTCCCAAGCATCACCTGTGATATTTCTTCGCTCCCTAGCAACATTAGTGCAATCCAGCACTTCCACTACAGCTATTCAGTTGGACCAGTCCCATCTGGTAAGACCCGGCAGTTTACAACACAGTCACCAGCTTCTGCATTTCCTCAGCTGGCCAGTTCCTGTTTCCAATCCGCTTCTTAGCGCATAGGTGTTGGTAAAGGACATACCACCTCCAGGTCCTTTAAGACTGTCTTCTGATTGTACCACACCTAGGGACTTCCTAATGCACTTCTAGGAACTGTGATTTGTTATCTTTTGTATACCATACTGCAAAATGCCAATACACCTGTTGAGCTGTGTTCTTAATAAAACCTGTTGAACATATCTTCGGTTGTCGTGGTCACGCCTTCGGGCACTGGTACTGCAGGTCCACACGCATGTCCAGGAGTCCTATCTTAAGTACCCCTCAGCCCCTACAACTGCGGCTTCCCATAGTCAGCACCAGCCCTCAGTTGTGACACACCAGCTATAACAGGAATGCTCGGGTGGACGGTACCAGCTATATCAGGAACACGGAGATGTTGCAGTAGCAGCTATTGCAGGAACACTGGGATGTTGCAGTACCAGCTATTGCAGGATTGCTGGTAGGAGCCAGTGAGTACTAAATATGACAACTGCACAGTAGTCAACAGGCAGAATGCTAACCACAGAAATTCTCAGCAGGTCTACAGACAACAAAGCACTGACAATCAGGAAGTGCCTCTGAAGGATCTTTATACCCCTGGGTCTCAGATGATTGGCCGCTCACTACTGAAAGCAGCTTTCTGCCTTACGTCATTGGTGCTCCTGCAGACATGTGACAAGGTCTAAGATAGCAACGCCCAGCGCTGCCTCCATGTGGGACACCGATCACTGTGGCTGCAGAGGGGAAAGATGGACGGACAGTGGCCCGCAGCTGCCGGCAGAGAAACGTAACAGCACCATCACAGAGCTGAAGATAGAAGAAAGTGCCTGGCAGGGCAGTGCTGCGCGCACTTGCTTTGTGACAGTGGGATTGGAATGTCTGACCTCCTTCCACTCAGTGTGCGATGTACCTTTTCACTAGCTTCATAGGGCAGATTGCTATGCGTTTCCATTGAAAATCTACAGTAAAAAAATTCCACTTGAGGGAGATTTGTTCCAATGCCGCTCAGTGTACTCTTTCTTGGATGTGCTAGTAGGGTTTGACAGACTCACTGGTTACCCAATACATTTCCCAATGGTTTACTTTATTCACGTGTTGAACGTGATGTATTTCAGTCAGAGATGAACAGCTTTCTATTAATAAAAAGACATGATTATAGAGTGGACACCGCAATGCAAGAAATGTATTTCATGTATTCCCCGGAACGCGGAACTAGTTGGAGCGTACATTGCTGAGGGGACATTTTAGTCGGTGGGTTCAGTCTAGTTTCCCTTCGTGGAAAGGACCCGGAAGTGACATCAGGTGAGGGCGGAAGATGTCTTATGCCCTTAACCACGTGTAGTCTGGTCCCTGAGCAGGAGCAGGGGGATGGAGAATGTAACAGAGGGGACGTGGGAGACTTTACCTGAGAAACTAAATGACAAAATCCGACAGACGCTACGAGAACTGGGCTTCAAATGCATGACGCCAGTGCAGGTACCGGGAGAGCGCCCTGCTGTACTCGCCTTCCCCCTGTCCTGACCTGGTACTGGTGCTGCATTGCTGCTTACCGTGCGGCCCAGGGAGGCGAGTTACAGTTGGGTACAGTTAATATGTGATATAATTGTCAGGTAGTGCTGCCCTTTTAATCGGACAGCATACTGTGGCTGGCCTATGCTGGGCACTCGCATTCATCTGGCATATGCTTTCTTATTGGCAGAAATGTAATGTCAGTTGGTTATCCTTCCAGGTCATTAACAATTTATACATATATACAGTTCATGACTATCTATGTGGACAAAACTACTTAGTACTGATAGATATCTTATATAAATGGCTTTCGCTCTATTCCTGTGGGAGCTTGGCGAGTACAAGTAGGACTCCCATTTTTCTGAGAGAGAATGCTGGCATTTATCAGGGGCAAACGCAGGATTTTCAGAGGGAAGGGGGGCGGGGGGTTCCGTATATATATGTGTGTGTGTGTTTATTTCTCTAACGTCCTAAGTGGATGCTGGGGACTCCGTAAGGACCATGGGGAATAGCGGCTCCGCAGGAGACTGGGCACATCTAAAGAAAACTTTAGGACTAACTGGTGTGCACTGGCTCCTCCCCCTATGACCCTCCTCCAAGCCTCAGTTAGATTTCTGTGCCCGACGAGAAGGGTGCACACTAGGGGCTCTCCTGAGCTTCTTAGTGAAAGTTTTAGTTTAGGTTTGTTATTTTCAGTGAGACCTGCTGGCAACAGGCTCACTGCATCGAGGGACTAAGGGGAGAAGAAGCGAACTCCCCTGCGTGCAGAGTGGATTGGGCTTCTTGGCTACTGGACATTAGCTCCAGAGGGACGATCACAGGCCCAGCCTGGATGGGTCCCGGAGCCGCGCCGCCGGCCCCCTTACAGAGCCAGAGGAGCGAAGAGGTCCGGAAAAATCGGCGGCAGAAGACGATCCTGTCTTCAATAAGGTAGCGCACAGCACTGCAGCTGTGCGCCATTGCTCTCAGCACACTTCATACTCCGGTCACTGAGGGTGCAGGGCGCTGGGGGGGGGCGCCCTGAGACGCAATAAAACATGATAAAAATACCTTATATGGCAAAAAATACATCACATATAGCTCCTGGGCTATATGGATGCATTTAACCCCTGCCAGAATATACAGAAAAACGGGTGATAAGGCCACCGGAAAGGGGGCGGAGCCTATCTCCTCAGCACACTGGCGCCATTTTCCCTCACAGCTCAGTTGGAGGGAAGCTCCCTGGCTCTTCCCTGCAGTCAAGAAAGGGTTAAAAAAAGAGAGGGGGGCACTAATTAGGCGCAGTATTAAAACATACAGCAGCTATAAGGGGAAAAACACTTATATAAGGTTATCCCTGTATATATATATATATATATATAGCGCTCTGGTGTGTGCTGGCATACTCTCCCTCTGTCTCCCCAAAGGGCTAGTGGGGTCCTGTCCTCTATCAGAGCATTCCCTGTGTGTGTGCTGTGTGTCGGTACGTTTGTGTCGACATGTATGAGGAGAAAAATGATGTGGAGACGGAGCAGAGTGTCTGTAACAGTGATGTCACCACCTAGGGGGTCGACACCTGAGTGGATGTACTGTTGAAAATTACGTGACAGTGTCAGCTCTGTATAAAAAAAAAACAGTGGTTGACATGAGACAGCCGGCTACTCAGCTTGTGCCTGTCCAGACGTCTCATAAGCCGTCAGGGGCTCTAAAGTGCCCGTTACCTCAGATGGCAGATACAGACGCCGACACGGATACTGACTCCTGTGTCGACGGTGAAGAGACAACCGTGATTTCCAGTAGGGCCACACGTTACATGATTGAGACAATGGAAAATGTTTTATACATTTCTGATAATACGAGTACCACCAAAAAGGGGTATTATGTTCGGTGAGGGAAAAACTACCTGTAGTTTTCCTGAATCTGAGAAATAAAATGAGGTGTGTGATGATGCGTGGGTTTCCCCCCGATAACAATTGATAATTTCTTAAAAAGTATTGGCTGTATACTCTTTCCCGCCAGAGGTTAGGGTGCGTTGGGAAACACCCCCTAGGGGGGATAAGGCGCTCACACGCTTGTAAGAACAAGGGCTCTACCCTCTCATGAGATGGCCGCCCTTAAGGATCCTGCTGATAGAAAGCAGGAGGGTATCCAAAAATGTATTCACACACATACTGGTGTTATACTGCGACCAGCAATCGCCTCAGCCTGGAGGTGCAGTGCTGGGTTGGCATGGTCGGATTCCCTGACTGGAAATATTGATATCCTAGATAAGGATAGTATATTATTGCCTATAGAGCATTTAAAAGATGCATTTCTATATATGCATGATGCACAGCGGAATATTTGCCGACTGGCATCAAGTATAAGTGCGTTGTCCAATTCTACCAGTAAAATGGTCAGGTGATGCGGATTCCAAACGGCATTTGGAAGTATTGCCTTTGAAAGGGGACATTTGGGGTCGGTCTTTTAGACCTGGTGGCCACGGCAACAACTGGGAAATCCACGTTTGTACCCCAGGTCGCCTCTCAAAATAAGACGCCGTATTATCAGGCGCAGTCCTTTGTTGGCAAGCGGACAAAAGGTTCCTCTTTTCTGCTCGTGACAGAGGGAGAGGAAAAAGGCTGAAGAGATTAGCCAGTTCCCAGGAACAGAAACCCTTTCCCGCCTCTGCCAAGCCCTCAGTATGACGCTAGGGCCTTACAAGCTCAGGCACGGTGGGGGCCCGTTCTCAATGAATTTCAGTGCGCAGTGGGCTCACTCGCAAGTAGACCCCTGGATCCTTCAGGTAATATCTCAAGGGTACATATTGGAATTCGAGACGTCTCCCCCTAGCCGTTTCCAAAAGTCGGCTTTACCGACGTCTCCCTCTGACAGGGAGGCAGTTTTGGAAGCCATTCACAAGCTGTATTCCCAGCAGGTGATAATCAAGGTACCCCTCCTGCAACAGGGAACGGGGTATTATTCCACACTATTGTGGTACCGAAGCCAGACGGCTCGGTGAGACCGATTCTAAATCTAAAATCTAAAATCTTTGAACACTTACATACAGAGGTTCAAATTCAAGATTGAGTCACTCAGAGCAGTGATTGCGAACCTGGAAGAAGGGGACTACATGATGTCTCGGGACATCAAGGATGCTTACCTTCATGTCAAAATTTACCCTTCTCACCAAGGGTACCTCAGGTTATGGTACAGAACTGTCACTATCAGTTCAGACGCTGCCGTAGGGATGGTCCACGGCACCCCGGGTCTTTACCAAGGTAATGGCCGAAATGATATCCCTTTGAAGGAAGGAAATTTTTGTTATCCCTTACTTGGACGATTCCCTGATAAGGGTAAGATCCAGGGAACAGTTGGAAGTCGGTGTAGCACTATCTCAGGTAGTGTTGCGGCAGCACGATTGGATTCTCAATATTCCAAAATCGCAGCTGGTTCCGACGACTTGTCTTCTGTTTCCTAGGGTTGTTCCTGGACACAGTCCAGAAAAAAGGTGTTTCTCCCGGAAGAGAAAGCCAGGGAGTTATCCGAGCTAGTCAAGAACCTCCTAAAACCGAACCAAGTCTCAGTGCATCAATGCACAAGGGTTCTGGGTAAAAATGGTGGCTTCCTACGAAGCAATCCCATTCGTTAGATTCCACGCAAGAACTTTCCAGTGGAACCTACTGGACAAATGGTCCGGGTCGCATTTTCAGATGCATCAGCGGATAACCCTGTCACCAAGGACAAGGGTATCCATCCTGTGGTGGTTGCAGAGTGCTCATCTTCTAGAGGGCCGCAGATTCGGCATTCAGGACTGGGTCCTGGTGACCACGGATGCCAGCCTGCGAGGCTGGAGAGCAGTCACACAGGGAAGGAATATCCAGGGCTTAGGGTCAAGCCTGGATACATCACTTCACATAAATATCCTAAGCTAAGGGCCATTTACAATGCTCTAAGCTTAGCAAGACCTCTGCTTCAAGGTCAGCCGGTGTTGATCCAGTCGGACAACATCATGGCAGTCACCCACGTAAACAGACAGGGTAGCACAAGAAGCAGGAGGGCAATGGCAGAAGCTGCAGGGATTCTTCGCTGGGCGGAAAATCATGTGATAGCACTGTCAACAGTATTCATTCCGGGAGTGGACAACTGGGAAGCAGACTTCCTCAGCACGACCTCCACCCGGGAGAGTGGGGACTTCACCCAGAAGTCGTCCACATGATTAAAAAACTCGACAGGTATTGCGCCAGGTCAAGAGACCCTCAGGCAATAGTTGTAGACGCTCTGGTAACACCGTGGGTGTACCAGTCAGTGTATGTGTTCCCTCCTCTGCCTCTCATACCCAAGGTACTGAGATTGATAAGATGGAGAGGAAAAAGCACTATATTCGTGGCTCCGGATTGGCCAAGAAGGACTTGGTAACCGGAACTTCAAGAGATGCTCACGGAGGATCCGTGGCCTCTACCTCTAAGAAGGGACCTGCTCCAGCAAGGACCCTGTCTGTTCCAAGACTTACCGCGGCTGCGTTTGACGGCATGCCGGTTGAACACCGGATCCTGAAGGAAAAAAGGCATTCCGGATGAAGTCATCCATATCCTGATCTAAAGCCAGGAAGGATGTAACCGCAAAAACATTATCACCGCAATTGGCGACAATATGTTGCGTAGTGCGAGGCCAGTAAGGCCCGACGGAGGAAATTCAACTGGGTCGATTCCTACGTTTCCTGCAAACGGGAGTGTCTATGGGCCTGAAATTGGGGTCCATTAAGGTTCAGATTTCGGCCCTGTCAATTTTCTTCCAAAAAAGAACTAGCTTCAGTCCCTGAAGTTTAGACGTTTGTAAAAGGGGTACTGCATATACAGCCTCCTTTTGTGCCTCCAGTGGCAATTTGGGATCTCAATGTAGTTTGGGTTCCAAAAGTCACATTGGTTTGAACCACTTAAATCTGTGGAGTTAAAATATCTCACATGGAAAGTGGTCATGCTGTTGGCCCTGGCCTGGGCCAGGCGCGTGTCAGAATTGGCGGCTTTATCCTGTAAAAGCCCTTATCTGATTTTCCATTCGGACAGGGCGGAATTGAGGACTCGTCCTCAGTTTCTCCCTAAGGTGGTTCCAGCGTTTTCACCTGAACCAACCTATTGTGGTGCCTGCGGCTACTAGGGACTTGGAAGAATCCAAGTTGCTGGGTGTTGTCAGGGCCCTGAAAATATGTTTCCAGGACGGCTGGAGTCAGGAAATCTGACTCGCTGTTTATCCTGTATGCACCCAACAAGCTGGGTGCTCCTGCTTCTAAGCAGACTATTGCTCGTTGGATTTGTAGTACAATTCAGCTTGCACATTCTGTGGCAGGCCTGCCACAGCTAAAATCTGTAAAAGCCGGTTCCACAAGGAAAGTGGGCTCATCTTGGGCGGCTGCCCGAGGGGTCTCGGCTTTACAACTTTGCCGAGCAGCTACTTGGTCAGGGGCAAACACGTTTGCTAAATTCTACAAATTTGATACCCTGGCTGAGGAGGACCTGGAGTTCTCTCATTCGGTGCTGCAGAGTCATCCGCACTCTCCCGCCCGTTTGGGAGCTTTGGTATAATCCCCATGGTCCTTACGGAGTCCCCAGCATCCAGTTAGGACGTTAGAGAAAATAAGAATTTACTTACCGATAATTCTATTTCTCATAGTCCGTAGTGGATGCTGGGCGCCCATCCCAAGTGCGGATTGTCTGCAATACTTGTATATAGTTATTGCCTAACTAACGGGTTATTGTTATGAGCCATCTGTTGAGAGGCTCAGTTATGTTTCATACTGTTAACTGGGTATAGTATCACGAGTTATACGGTGTGATTGGTGTGGCTGGTATGAGTCTTACCCGGGATTCAAAATCCTTCCTTATTGTGTACGCTCGTCCGGGCACAGTACCTAACTGAGGCTTGGAGGAGGGTCATAGGGGGAGGAGCCAGTGCACACCAGTTAGTCCTAAAGCTTTCTTTAGATGTGCCCAGTCTCCTGCGGAGCCGCTATTCCCCATGGTCCTTACGGAGTCCCCAGCATCCACTACGGACTATGAGAAATAGAATTATCGGTAAGTAAATTCTTATTTTTTATATATATATATATATATATATATATATATATATATAAATCACTTTTCCATAGAGAATAAATGCAAAAATCAGCACTCACGATTCAGTTGAAAGCAGAAGAGGATTTATTCTTCAATACAAATCCATTAGTGATACATCCAACAACCGTGGTCTGACAGCTGTTTCAACGCATACAGGTTTTCTTTGGGGGGCCCTGAAGAAAACCTGTATGCGTTGAAACAGCTGTCGGGCCACAAGGTTTTCTCCGTCTCTGAAAAAAGAATTTGGTCTGTCGGGACGTTTCTGGGTACTCGTAAACCCTCCCTTCCCCTGCAATTGCTCCTGTTTATTTCCACGTAGACACCAATATGAAATAAACCTTTGTTACGGATGAAAGTGTAATGTTCTTATTGGTGTCAAATACAGTAACAGTCACAGTAGCCAATCACTGCTATTTCTGATAATCAGTGTATGTAAGAAATATGAATTTGCAACATTTTATGATTTGCACAGTGTCATGTTCAAAAGAAACATTCCTTGGGGTTGAATTAAACTGTTTATGGGTAGCCACGGTTCCTGTCTAAAGTGATGGGAACTATTCAGTTGCATGCGACAATGGGCTTGAGTTCTGCGGGTACTCATTATTTCTGCTCGCACAAGGTGGCAAGCAGAAATTCACCCAAAGTCAGTATTTTGGGTGGCCAGACTCCTACAATATCTGCCCATTGCAGCTGCTGTAAACACACTGATGATCTGGTTGGCTACAGGTTGTTTTGTGCCCACTTCTACACCAGGTACAAAGAAACGATCAAGGAGGCAAATAGTGATCACAAGACTCAGCTTTGAGGTTTCTCTAACATTTACATTATTTTTTTGTCGTAAAGCACGACATTTATGATTCTTTTTTCTCCCCCTTCAAGTCTGCAACAATCCCTCTGTTCATGAGCAACAAAGACATAGCTGCTGAAGCGGTGAGTATGTGGTTTGATTATTTGAAATTTATTCTGAGCAGTAAATTGCAGAGGAGTTCAGCTCAATAGAAATATGTCTGAAGTAAATCAATTCAATTAGATCTGGCTATTTTTGTATATTGTGTTTGTATGCCTTTATAATAATTTTTTTTCCTACAGATAACTGGAAGCGGGAAGACACTGGCCTTTATAATCCCACTTTTAGAAATACTGCTGAGAAGAGAAGAAAAATTAAAGAAAAATCAGGTAAACACAAAGCATTTACTGCTGTTATTGTTTAATAATTCTTTTGCAGAGGAGTGTGGTTCATCTTCCCCATATACCAGTGGTCAGGGAACGGGTAAATTGACCCCAAATGGGGTAAAAATGTAATTACTGGGGGGTAATGGACGGTCGCGCTGCGGAGACACAGCCCCATCTAGCACCGGCTGGCTCGCGATGTGATGTGCTAACGTCACACCGTGCTCCCTCCTGCCCGCCCTGCGCTGTGCTCCTGGCCACCCTGTGCTGTGTTCCTGACCTCGGTGTGACATGCTGGCGTCACACCGCGCTCCCTCATGCCCGCCCGTCTCCTGTCCTCCCGCCCACGGCCCGCCACTCACACACAGAACTTGAAGAGTTCTGTGGCTGACCGCTGACGGGAGTTCTGCAGGATCAGACGGTGGCCCACATAACAGTTGGAAATTCGCACTGACATTACTGAGGTGAGAATGTGACCATCTGTCTCCTAAAAGTCATGTCCCCCCCTTTTTCCCCCCTCATCCATATTGCTTACATTCATTCTGGTGTTTTGGGGAGAAAGTGTTAACCCATTCATTGACAAAAAATAATTTGCAAAACTAATAATTAAAAAAATAAAAATATATAAATATATATTTGTGGTCAGTCCGGCACTTCCGGTAGAATGAGTAATGTAGCCCATGTGCCCTCCATGGCAAAGTATGGATACAGAAACAAGAAAGAACAGCGGCACTCTGGGACTTGTAGAATCAAAAACTTGTGTATTACGGCATTACAGACAATGCGAGTACCAACGTTTTGGCGCCTGCAGCCCCTTTGTCAAGGTGTATGCACATTGACAAAGGGGCTACAGGCCCGGAAACGTTGGCAGTCTGCATTGTTTGTAATGCCGTAATACACAAGTTTTTGGTTCTACAAGTACCGGAGTGCCGCTGTTCTTTCTTGTGTGTTTTTGTCAGATATAAATATATATATTATATTATAGAGACTGTGGAGGGTGAGTCCCATTTGTCCTCCACAGTGATGGCTGGAGCTCCCCCCAACAAAAATATTTGCTTTGTCCCCACCAGTCCAGACAACTGGTGGAAACTCCATGAAGCAGCTGCCGGTGTTCCGGAAGTGATGTGGCATGCATAAGCACTAAGATCGCTGTTATGAAAGAAAATCAAAAAATAATAAAAATGGTGAGGGTGTGAATTTAAGCCCCTCTGTCTCCCCCAACAAAGAAGCTGTAAAGATGGAGGTAAAGTCAATTGAAAGACGTCTTCCCCTCTTTGAAACTCAGCCCCCATAAAAGTTAATGTCAGGTGATCACATACCTGTGCCACAAGAAAACAGTGTAGTCTAGATATGGAGGAAGATCTCCCTCATCCTGGCTACCAATAACTAAGGGACACCCAATTTTAGAAAGTGTGCGGTTCCTGCTCTCAAATTATTGGGCCCGTTTTTTACTAATTGTCTACTAATCACCAGACAATGTTGCGCTGCACTAAGGAAAACAACATATTCAGTATTATGGCACATAGTTCTATCCAGCCCAATCAGGCCATTAATGACACCTGTTTTTATGTGTAGATCCCCCTATAGCAGTGATGGGGAACCTTTGGCACTCCAGCTGTTGTTGAACTACACATCCCAGCATACAATGTGCTAAGCACGAGGTCCTGCCGTTCCGGAGCCCTGTTCAAGATATTACAAGCTGAATCTGTTTGGACTCTGGAATCTGGTATCAATCATCAATTGGTGATACATGTTTTTAAACCTACATTTTTTTGTAAGTGTGTTATTTTTAAAATAAAATTGTTATATGGTTAGATATACTGCACCATATCTACATTATTTTAAGTCCCCAGCACATGTGCGGCTCTGGGTGTCCCATGCCATCTAGTGGACGACTTTCAACATTATATTGAAGTTTCCATGGGAGCTGAGAAATAATATTGCCTGATGGATGATATGCAAGTTTAATCCGCACTTTTGTGAGTTGAACAAATAAAATAGTCCTTCCATTTACCATCAAAACTGGTTGCACTATGTTGTGTATGTTTCACTTTTACAGACATGTGTCTTCCTTGAAATGAATTTATGATAACAAGTGGTTTACTTTATTACTGAAAAAAGTAAGCTATTAAGAAGATTTATCTCTGTTTGGTGAAATTAGTAGCGCCGGTGTGTGGTCACGACATTGTGTGTTTGGTTCTTGTTTGGGGTCTTGGTGAAGGCTCACATGTACCACACAGGCTGCTACTATTAAGTTTTAGCGCAGATCAAACTACACTATTTTATTTTCGTTTGACACATCCCAGCATACCCTGCTACAGTTTTAGCATGGCCAAATAGCAAAACTATAGCAGGGCATGCTGGCATGTGTAGTTCAACAGCTGGAGTGCAATAGGTTCCCCATCACTGCCCTATAGGAATCCTCTCCTAAATGATGTAAACCTATTCGAATCTAGTACCGGCTGCCGGTGGAGCCTAGTGAAGTGGAAATGAGCTAGTACTACCGGACACCACATAAGATATTTGTTTCTACCTACTACTTACACCAGTACATCAGTGTGACAATATTAACAAGTGCAGAGAAGTTGCTGAAGTCATCGTTCCAGCTGTTGCCGGCTATGATTGTAATCACTGAAGTGATTACAACTGGGGAGATTTATACCCCTTTCCGCTGCCACAAAAACCCGGGTTGTGGCTCAGTGCAGAAGGGTTAACCCGGGTCCAGTTACCCGGGAATCCAACCCAGCTAACTTGCAGTGTTGTTCCCAGGAAGGGCCCGGATTAAGTGGCAGTGTAAACGGGTAACTTGGGTCATCCAGTCCTGCTCCCATTTTCAGCATGGAAGATCGTCATACCTGCTTGCACACAGGATGCAGCTGAAATTCCAGGTTCCTGCTGCGATGACATTGAACTGGGGGATGGGCCAGTAACATCAGGAGGTGGAGCAGAAATCTTAGCTTGGGAAAATGCTGCTGCTGCTGTTGCTGCTGCTGAGCAGGTCAAGCCTCGGTGGAAACGGGGTTGTCCCTTGTCTGACCCAATCAGTTTGGTGGAAAAGGGTTATTACTTCCACTAAGAACAGGCTTTTGTTAATGTGAACAACCTCTTTTACTACCACTCTGTAGCTCTAAATAATCATCATAGATAACAGGAATTTAATACCTACCGGTAAATCCTTTTCTCCTAGTCCGTAGAGGATGCTGGGGTCCACTTCAGTACCATGGGGTATAGACTGTTCCGCAGGAGCCATGGGCACTTTAAGACTTTTTCAGAGTGTGAACTGGCTCCTCCCTCTATGCCCCTCCTCCAGACCTCAGTATAGGAACTGTGCCCAGGGAGACGGACATTTTGAGGAAAGGATTTACTTTTTAAGTTAATGGTGAGATTCATACCAGCTCACACTTCAACCATGCTGCACAACAACATGCCAACGGGCATGAACATTACAGTAAACGTGCTGAAAACATTTTCAACAAATTAACAACTGCAGGTAAAGTACGCACTGGGCTGGGTGCCCAGCATCCTCTACGGACTAGGAGAGAAAAGGATTTACTGGTAGGTATTAAAATCCTGTTTTCTCATACGTCCTAGAGGATGCTGGGGTCCACTTCAGTACCATGGGGTTATACCAAAGCTCCAGTACGGGCGGGAGAGTGCGGATGTCCCTGCAGCACCGATTTACCAAACTGCAGGTCCTCATCGGCCAAGGTGTCAAACTTGTAAAACTTAGCAAACGTGTTTGCCCCTGACCAAGTAGCTGCTCGGCAAAGTTGCAATGCCGAGACCCCCCGGGCAGCCGCCCAGGATGAGCCCACCTTTCTAGTAGAATGGTGTCAAAGTCGGAAAAATATCATGCTACACGTTGCCATATATCCACCCCATGCGCGTGCCGCTGCACGTGCACATTCTCTCCCGTGCGTGCGCATATTCGCAGTTGCGTGACGGCGCCTCCTCGGCCATGCGCTCGAGCGCATGGTATGTGCATTTACGGTAGAGTTTGTGGGCGACTCAATCGTTACATAGTAAATCCAAATAGTATGTTTTTTAGATAATGTTCCCCTTAATAATAACTGTAAGTTTGTTTAATGTGACTGGTCCCTGGACAGAGGAATTCCTCTTTGCATGATACGAAGGGTCAGATAGGATTTGAGCAGTGGTGTTTGGTACCTAACTAAAGAACATTTTATTAGAAACAATCCGGTGCTGGTTAGGTAAAGATTAATTGGTCCTGCGTATAGTTATGTCTATAAGTAGTTCCTGGACATTTATTCATTGTCCATGTGTTGGGAATCCTGAGATTCCCTCCCACCTGAGCAGTCTGAAATAGTCACAGCCCACCTGTTCAAACAAACCTATGACCTTTTGTTGTAATATGAAGACAGATTCCTGTGTCCAATGAACAATGAGATGGTAGGGCCCTTTGTAGTGTACTGTATGTAGTGTATATAAGAACAGCCAGCCTGGAGCAGCTCAGTCTACTCCCCACAACGGTTTTCATCATTGACTAACCAGGAGCTGGTAACCAGATTGCGCCTGCGATTCATTCCCAGTGTGTAAGTACTCTCTGGGACCACCTTATTCTCTGACTGTATTTGGCCACGTTCTCTCTCTCTCATTGTATGTTATTGTTTGCGATTGTGTCACTATTGTATATTTATGTGTAGTTATACTGTTTAGATATTGATGTTAGCCTGTAGAGTATAAGATGTTAACTGTGTTTCCCCTTTTTGATATAACTAAATCTCGTTAGTAAAGGTTTTGGAGCCTTAGCAAGGTATTGTGTGTTTATTACATTGCAGAGGGTAATCGGAGCGTCTCAATCGCTCAAGCAGCTTTTATATTAACAAGGTTAAGAAGGTCTATAAGCAGTACATTATTACAGTGTTACAGTACCACGGTATTAAGGTTTACAGTGTAAGCATATTCTGTGTTTAAAGTTTATAAAGGTTATTATCTGTGTGTACGCTCGCTGTGTGTATTCCGTACACCCAGCACAGCGTGTGTACTTAATTTGCGTACCACGTGCGAGGTCTTCATACGTAAATAGCGTACGGAGTGTGTAGCACGTGCACGTGGTTTAGCAGCCATTACGGCTACACGGTATTAGTATATAGCTAATGTTAAAAGGTAGATAACTGACTCTATCAATGGGCAGTCACCGAATTCGGTATCCGCAATCCTGCCGTGTAATGAACTAGCTGAATCGTACCACTGATCCAGCGCGCAATAGTCTGCTTAGAAGCAGGATACCCAATCTTGTTGGGAGCATACAGGACAAACAGAGCCTCTGTTTTTCGTATAAAAGCTGTTCTCGCGAAATAAATTCTCAAAGACCTGACCACATCCAGAGACTTTGAAGCAGCGAAGGTGTCAGTAGCCACTGGCACCACAATAGGTTGGTTTTTATGGAAAGAAGAAACCACCCTTGTAAGAAATAGTTGACGAGTTCTTAACTCCGCCCTATCTTCATGGAAAATCAATTAAGGGTTCTTGTGAGACAAGGCCCCTAACTCAGACACCCTCCTTGCGGATGCCAAGGCCAACAGGATGACCAGTTTCCAAGTGAGAAACTTCAACTTTACCTCCTGGAGAGGTTCAAACCAATCCGATTGAAGGAACTGCAACACCATGTTAAGCACCCATGGAGCCACAGGAGGCACAAATGGCGGTTGGATGTGCAGAACCCCTTGCACGAATGTCTGAACTTCTGAAAGGGAGGCCAGATGTTTCTGAAAGAAATCGGACAAGGCCGAAATCTGAACCCTGATTGAATCCAACCGTAGGTCCGCATCCACACCCGCCTGGAGAAAATGGAGAAAACGTCCTAACTGAAACTTTTCCGTTGGAGCCTTCTTGGTTTCACACCGAGACGCGCATTTTCTCCAAATACGGTGGTAATGTCTAGACGTTACTCCTTTCCTGGCCTGAATAAGAGTGGGAATGACTTCTTTGGGAATACCCTTTCGGGCTAGGATCCGGCTCTCAACAGCCATGCCGTCAAACGTAGCCGCGGTAAGTCTTGATACACGCACGGGCCCCTGCTGCAGAAGGTCCTCGCGAAGAGGAAGAGGCCGATGATCTTCTATGAGCAACTCCTGAAGATTACCAAGCCCTCCTTGGCCAGTCTGTGACAATGAGGATCGCTGGAACCCCTGTTCTTCTTATGATCTTGAGAACTTTCGGAATGAGGGGAAGTGGAGGGAAGACATATACCGACCGAAACACCCACTGGGTCACTAGTGCATCCACCGCTATTGCTTGAGGGTCTCTCGACCTTGAACAATATCTCTAAAGCAGGCCTGGCCAACCTGTGGCTCTCCAGATGTTGTGAAACTACACATCCCAGCATGCCTTGCCACAGTTTTAGCATTCCCTAATAGCAAAACTGTGGCAAAGCATGATGGGACTTGTAGTTTTACAACCGCTGGAGAGCCACAGGTTGGCCAGGCCTGCTCTAAAGCTTCTGTTGAGACGAGATGCCATCATGTCTACTTGAGGAACTCCAAAAAAGACCAGTCGCCTCCGCGAAGACTTCTTGGTGGAGACCCCATTCTCCTGGATGGAGATTGTGTCTGCTGAGGAAGTCTGCTTCCCAGTTGGCAACTCCCGGAATGAAAATTGGCGACAGAGCTCTTGCCTTTCTGCCCAGAGGAGAATCTTTGACACCACTGCCATTGCCGCTCTGCTTTTCGTTCCGCCCTGACGGTTTATGTACGCGACTGCTGTTACATTGTCCGACTGTATCTGTACGGGTTGATCTTGAAGATGATGTACCGCTTGTATAAGGCCGTTGTAAATGTCTCTCAACTCCAGAACGTTTATGTGAAGACAAGTTTCTTGACTTGATCATCTTCCTTGGAAGGTCACCCCCTGTGTGACTGTTCTACAACCTTGGAGACTTGCATCCGTGGTTACTAGGACCCAGTCCTGAATCCCGAACCTGCGTCCCTCTAGGAGGTGAGAACTGTGTAGCCACCACAGGAGCGAAATTCTGGCTTTGGATGACAGGATTATCCTCTGATGCATGTATAGATGGGATCCGGACCACTTGTCCAATAGGTCCCCCTGGGAAACTCTGGCATGGAATTGGCCAAACTGTATGGCCTCGTAGGCCGCTAACATCTTCCCCAACATCCGAATGCATTGATGAATCGACACTCATGTTGGTTTCAGAATTTGTTTGACCATTCTCTGGATTTCTAGAGCCTTTTCTACTGGAAGAAATACCCTCTGTACTTCTGTGTCAAGTATCATCCCCAGAAAGGACAACCTTGTCGTTGGTTCCAACTGTGACACTGGAAAATTTATGATTCAACCATGTTGTTGAAGTACTGTCAGGGAGAGTGCAATGTTCTGCACCAACCTTTCCCTGGACCTCGCTTCCAGGTAAGGAATTATATTGACTCCTTGCTATCGAAGGAGGACCATCATCTCCGCCATCACCTTGGTGAACACCCTTGTTGCCGTGGAGAGTCCGAACGGCAACGTCTGAAAATGGTAAAGACAATGCAGTACTGCGAATCTCAGATAAGCTTGATGTGGAGGATAAATGGGAACATGCAAGTAGGCATCTTTTATGTCCACTGACACCATGAATTTCCCCCTCCAGAAGACTGGAAATCACCGCCCTCAGAGATTCCATCTTGAACTTGAACCTTTGCAGGTAGAGATTCAATGTTTTCAGGTTTAGAATTGGTCTGACCGAGCCGTCCGGCTTCGGAACTACAAATAGGCTTGAATAAAACCCTTCTCCTTGTTGTAACAAGGGAACCAGGACTATGACTTGATCCTGACACAATTTTTGTATTGCTGCTGCTACCACTTCCCTGTCTGGGGTAGAAGCTGGTAAGGTCGATTTGAAAAATCGGCCTGGGGGAATGTCTTGAAACTCCAGTTTGTACCCTTGGGACACTATTTGTACGACCCACGGGTCCAGGCCAAATTGAACCCAGAAGTGACTGAAGAGTTTCAGATGTGCCCCCACCTGAGCGGACTCCCGCAAGGGAGCCCCAGCGTCATGCTAAAGATTTGGCATAAGCAGAGGTTGATTTCTGCTCCTGTGATCCTGGAGACACTGTGGACTTTCTTCCTTTCTCTTTCATCCACTAGGGGACACTGGAGTCTTATACAGTAGGAGTGTTAAGCTTGCAACCGGAGGTGTGGCACAATCTAAAATTAGCATTGTCTGCACAGCTGGCTCCTCCCCCTTCACATCCCTCATCCCTCAGTTTGGAAAATTGTGTTGGAGGTACAGCACAGAAAACGGAGCTCCTGCTCCATTACATTAAGAGGCTGAGTCAACCTAATGAAAAGGGGGACAAATGTCTGTAAACTGGGGAGACAATGATCCCTATTAAAGGGGACCTGCATCTCCACAGAAAATCCTGAGCACAGAGCAGCAAACAGATCAAGGGCTGTGAGTACTGGTTGTTAAGGGCCCTAGTTAATCTCCAAGTATATAGGTTTTACAGAGAAGGCATAAGGGGAATATGTGGTCCCACGGTACATTACTCCCGCCATCAGACCCGCGCCTCACACTGATCACGCTGCTGTCTTCTGGCTCTGCTTCCCCCGCCGTTCCCCTCCCTCCGATAGCGATGGACACCTCGCGGCTCCGTCAGCTGCCTTCAGTATCGGAGGAGGAAGCAGCAACGCAGCCTCCCCCTCCGTCGTCCTTCCTTCCGCTGACGCTGGGACATCTCGCGGCTGGAAGCCGCAGTCCCGCTGGTCTCTGCACTCAGCTGCCTTCAGTATCGGAGGAGGAAGCAACACAGCCTTCCCTTCCTTCAGCTGACGCTGGGACATCTCGCGGCTGGAAGCCGCAGCCCTGCCGGTCTCTTCAGTACTACGCTGCTGCCCTCAGTCTCGGAGGCGGAAGCAGCGCAGCTTATCCCGCCGCCCCCTCTCCCTCCGCTAGCAGTGGCTCCCCAACTGCACAGTTTGACTATGCCCCGTGCAAACCTCCCACATGCACTAGTACACAGGGCACGGAGGGCTAAGCGGGGCAGGGAAACGATGAAAGCGGCATGACCGCCTAAGTGGCTCATCACATTAATGCCCCAAACAGAAGCATAAACCATTCTGAAGGGGCGCTAGGGTTTTTTAATGAAGTGATAAAAAAATTTCAGTGGTGGCCATCTTTCATAGACAGAAGAGGCGCCAACAGGTTAGCTGACGCCCCACTAGGGACAACAAATTAGGATAGAGGGAGGGATTCTTTATAATAGAGAGAAGTTGGTCCCTCTACTGGACAGTTAGGCTCTGCTGCAATGGATTTTCAATGTGTCTTAACAATTGGATGATCTATATTTTCAAGGGACTTCTGATACAAAGATCCTGAGAGAATAAAAGAAACGACTGGATCGCAAACCCCTGCCTCACAGTTGACAAACAGTTGGGTGTGCGGGGGTTGCAACAAAGCTGGTGTTTATTTTTTATTATATATATATATATATATATATATATATATATATATATATATATATATATATATATATATATATATATATATATATATATATATATATAGCCATTCCACGGTGCAGCACTCATGCTGGTTTCAGAAATAAACGGACTATGGTCCTTATCGCTTCAACGTTTCAATTTATTTGTCAAATTGTCATCAGGAAGTAATACAACAACAAATACAACACATTTATATAGACATACCACATAAAGAGCAGGAATACATCACGCGGGAAAATCACCCCGAACACCGGTGTGTGAATTACTCTGACATCATCAGACTTGGACAGAAGTCGATCTCCATGACATCAGTATGGTTAGTTGTCATAGTAACTGTCCGAATAAACTTGTCAGCCATCACGTTTAATATAAATGACAAACATTAAGTTTAAAATGTAAAAATAAAAAACCCATCACATAACACCTTTACTACAAAATATATATAAACGGTGTATTGTTAACAACAATACACCGTTTATATATATTTTGGCTATTGAATTATTTTTGTGAGGGCACCAGCGACAGCGATTACAAAGGCTTATACGGAGTGCCGGACCGCAGCATCCATATATATATATATATATATATATATATATATATATATATATATATATATATATATATATATATATATATATATATATATAATATATATTTTTGTAGCAGCAGGCGCAGCACAGAGACCTACGATCGTCTGTGCTTGGGTTAACAATGGTCTGGACGTATTGTACAGGCTATTGAGGAGGAAAATAGCTTGGAAGAAATTACCCAACTGGCGGAACACATTAGAGAATCAGCTTCATACTTGTGTCAAGCCTCAAAGGATATGAGCAGGATAGCATCACGCATCTCCGGATCGGCCATATCGGCTAGACGGATTTTATGGCTCAGAGAATGGCAAGGGGACTGTGTGGCACCAAGTAGGCGGTAGAATCCATCCCCTTTGGGGGTGAAATGCTTTTCGGTCCAGAGTTGGACAAGTGGATTTCATAAGCTATGGCAGGGAAGTCCACCTTCCTACCTACTCCTTATCTGAGAACCACTCCACAGGTTAGGAGAGGTTATTCGGGACCAAGGTTTCATTCATTTAGATCGCAGTCCTTTCGAGCCTGAAGAAGAGTTTTCGGTACACAAGCACGTGGGGGGAGAGGTAGAGGCTGCTCACAGGCACCGACCAGAAAGCAGGATAGACCTGCTGACAAGACCGTGGCATGTCGGCCTCCCAGCTAACCTGGGGTCCCCCTTGGTGAGCACGCGTCTGGAAGGTTTTCGGGACATCTGGGCCAAAACCTCACAAGAACTTTGGAAAAACAACACAATCTCCCAGGGGTACAAAATGGATTTTCAACAGAGACCTCACAGTCAGTTTTTTTTACAACGGGATTGCCTCGGTGCCCTCAGAAATCAAAAGCACTACTGACAGCGATTCAATAATTGCTACGGTCAGATGTCATTATTCCAGTTCCCGCCTCTCAAAGGGGAACGGGTTTCTATTCCAATCTTTTGGTCGTGCCAAAGCCAGATGAGACGGTCAGACCCATACTCAATTTAAAAGCTTTAAACGGTTTCTAAGGGTCTACAAATTCAAGATGGAATCAATCCAGTCGGTCATTGCAGGTTTGGAACATGCATACCTGCATATCCCAATTTGGACTCCTCACCAAGCTTACTTAAGGTTTGCACAGGTGACGGATCACTACCAATTCTGGGCTCTGCCATTCGGTCTATCATCAGCCCCTAGAATCTTCACGAAGATCATGGCAATAATGGTGGCAGGATTGAGACTTTTGGGGGTCACGATAATACCTTATCTAGACGATCTACTGATCAAAGCCTCATCTCAGGAACGTCTGATAAAGGATGCTCAGACAGCTCATCAATTTCTCATTCAACATGGGTGGAAATCCGACCTCATGCCAACTCAACGGATTCAATTCCTCGGTCTCATCTTGGACACTATACAATTGAGAGTATTCTTACAGAGAACAAGATCCAGGCCCTACAGAGGTTAGTGACTCCGGTACTAAGAACACAGATGGTTTCTCTACACCTCTGTGTGCAACTTCTCGGGACGATGATGGCGTCGTTCGAAGCTCTCCAGTAAGGCAGACTTCATTCCCGACCATTCCAGATGAACCTCATTGCTCAGGGAGCAGGTTCGCACTGGCTTCTACATCGAAAAATCCGACTTCCACCACGCATATGAACCTCCTTGATTTGGTGGTCGTTGCACAGGAATCTAGCAGCAGGCAAGAGATTCGACATTTGGGATTGGAGGATCCTGACAAAGGACACCAGTCTCAGAAGTTGGGGTGCCGTCCTAGAGGAACATCCGTTTCAGGACAGATGGATGTTACGGGAGAGCAGCCTACCCATAAACATTTTAGAACGGAGAGCAGTTTTACAATGCGCTTCTCTTACCCGAAGACCTAGTCATGGGTCAACACCTTAGGATACAGTCGGACAATGTCACGATGACGTCTTACATAAGCCGTCAAGGAGGAACAAAGAGCAGGATGGCGTTAAAGGAAGCCACAAAGATTTTGTTGTGGGCAGAAAGGCAAAACATCATCCTCTCGGTAGTGTTCATTACAGGTGTAGAGAACTGGGAAGCGGATTATCTCAATCGCCAGGACATGTATCCGGGAGAGTGGTGCCTGCATCCACAGATTTTCGACATGGTGGTGAGGAGATGGGGTCTACCTCAAATGGACCTAATGGCGTTTCGGCAAAACCATCAGCTGCCC
Source organism: Pseudophryne corroboree (assembly GCF_028390025.1). Classification (NCBI taxonomy): domain Eukaryota; kingdom Metazoa; phylum Chordata; class Amphibia; order Anura; family Myobatrachidae; genus Pseudophryne; species Pseudophryne corroboree. Next base: position 311,129,860 of record NC_086444.1, on the reverse strand, counting down.
AGATATGTGTCCAGGACAAGAGGTCCAGCAGCAGACGGAGTGGACGCATTGACACTTCCTTGATGTTACAGAAGGGTTTACATTTTTCCACCTTTCCCACTCATAACAGGGTTCTGAAGAAGGTGAACCGATAACGAGTGTGGGAATTTCTGTTAGCACGAGATTGGCCCCGCAGGAGGTGCTACTCAGACTTAAGGGGATTACTAGCAGATGCTCCTTGGCGGTTACCTCAGAGAGAGGACCTGCTATCTCAGGGACCGTTCCTACACCAAGACCCTGAACAGGCTGCGTTTAACGGCGTGGTTATTGAAACCCGGATCTTAAGAAACAGAGGGATCCCACGAACGGCTATTCCTACAATGATCGCTGCTAGGAAGCCGGTTACAGCCATGCACTACTACAGAATTTGGAAGACGTACATGGACTGGTGTAAGGAACGTGGTTGGAATTCGACAAGCTTATCCAGACTTCTACTTTTTCTTCAAGCTGGTTTAGATGGAGGACTAAGACTAGGTTCCTTGAAGGTTCATGTTTCGGCTCTCTCCATCCTATTTAAACAGCAGTTAGCATCCTTACAAGAGGTTAAAACCTTTTTACAGGGGGATCTGAGGATAAAGCCTCCTTTCCGTCTTCCCACTGGGCCGTGGGACTTAAATTTGGTATTGGAATTTTTGAGGTCACCAACTTTTGAGCCGTTGGAAAGAACAGACCTGAAATTTCTCTCTTGGAAGGTCATGTTATTACTTGCCTTGGCTTCGGCCAGAAGGGTTTCTGAGTTAGAAGCCTTATGTATGAGTCCTTTTTTAATTTTCCATGAAGATAGGGCAGAACTCCGTACATGAGCGGATTTCCTTCCTAAGGTCGTTACGGGGTTTCACGTAAACCAGCCGATTTGTAGTCCCATCTTTTCAGGGATTTGCAGATGGGGACGTGTCTTTGGATGTTGTCCGAGCTTTGCGACTTTACGTAAAAGTTAAGTTGTCCTTTGGCAGGTCGGACCATTTGTTTGTTCTCTATGATGGGCCAAAGAAGGGTTGGCCAGCATCGACGCAGTCCTTGTCTAGATGGATTGGTCTTGCCATTCGGCAAGCTTGTAATTCCTGTGGTAGACAGGTTCCGGTTCACACTGGTGCTCATACCACCAGTTCAGTGGGTGCCGCATGGGCGGCTGTCAGTGGTGCTTCCACTTCTCAACTTTGCAGAGCGGTGACGTGGTCCTCAGCCCACACGTTCGCGAAATTTTACAAGTTTCTCTAAGTTCGGACATTTAGTTTTGCAGGCCACCGACAGCACTCCCTCCCTTGGGGATAACTTTGGGACGTCCCCTACTGTATAAGACTCCAGTGTCCCCTAGTGGATGAAAGAGAAGAGGATTTTGGTACTTACCGATAAATCCATTTCTCTGAATCCTCTAGGGGACACTGGGCGCCCGCCGTGGTGCTGTCAACCTGCTGTGTACAAAGTTCTTGTTCACATTTCGTGCAAACAGCATTAGTTTTTCTGTTAAGAGTTTCTTGGATGCTGTTTGATATGTTGTACGGTTCGGTTCCTCGCCATGGGCTATTCTCTCAGTCAAATTTTCCAAACTGAGGGATGAGGGATGTGAAGGGGGAGGAGCCGGCTGTGCAGACCATGCTAATTTTAGATTGTGCCACACCTCCGGTTGCAATCTTCACACCCCTACTGTATAAGACTCCAGTGTCCCCTAGAGGATTCAGAGAAATGGATTTATCGGTAAGTACCAAAATCCTCTTTTTCCCCTTCTTTTTGCAAAGAGAGGGAAACCTTTACCCTTTCTGTATTTATTGGGCCGAAAGGACTGCGTCTGAGAGTGATGTGTCTTTTTCGCCGGCACAGGAGCATTAGGCAAGAATGTCGACTTACCTGCGGTAGCCGCAGACACTAAATCATCCAGCCCATCACCAAACAAGGCCTCACCTTTGTACGGGAGAGCCTCCATATTCCTTTTGGAATCTGCGTCAGCATTCCATTGGCGAAACCACAACGCCCTCTGTGCCAAGATTGCCATGGTAGCGGCTCTTGATCCCAAGAGACCAATATCTTTCATGGTTTCTAGCATGTACACAGTAGCGTCTTTGATGTGTCCTAACGTTCGGAGTATCTCGTCTCTATCTATTGTGTCAATGTCTGATGACAATTTTCTGACCACTTTTCAATAGCACTACTCACCCACGCACAGGCAATGGTAGGCCTGAGTAGTGTCCCAAGTTCCACATCAATAGATTACAACGTTGTCTCCAACTTGCGGTCTGCCGGCTCCTTAAGTGAAGCCGTCCCAGGCGCAGGGAGAAACACCTTTTTCTTTAACCTTGACAGGGCACTGTCTAAAATGGGGGTGACTCACACTTTTTCCTGTCCTCTGCAGGGAAAAGGGTAAGCTGCCTGTTTCGGGTTAAACCAGACTCCATCAAAGAGACTGTTCAGCTCATGAGGAGGAGGGAAAGTTACATTACTTCTTTACCACAAGAGAAGGCTTACTTTAGTAAAGGAGGGGGGCTCCGTAACTTCTGACACCTCCTTTATAGCAACAAACATGTTTTGAATGTTTACCGTTAGCTTTCTATTCCCCTGGAATTACTAGTGTCGGCACAGGAATCGGAGTCCGTGTCGGTATCAGTTTGTACTACTTGTGCAAATGTTTATGTGACCCAGAGGGGTCCCCTGTGGATGAAAGGCAGAACTATTAAAAATCACATCTTCAGCAGATTATTTTCAGTTTTCTGCGTGAGACTCAGACTTATCCAATCTCTTACTGATATGATTCACACTATCACGTAAATCTTTCACCCAGTCAGGCTCTTGGTGTGACGTGAGCACCACCACATTACAACTCTGTGTCCCTAAAATGGCTCCCACAGGTGAAGAGCTCCCTGCCTCAGACATGTCACACACGTGCACAATCACACCACAGACACGCCGGGGCTTATAGAGGACAGACCCACAGCAAAATCTGTCAGAGGGACACAGAAAGGAATTGTCAGTCTACAACTCAGCGCCTAAAGAAAAAAATCCCTGTGTCGTGTACTTTGTACACAGAGACTTTCCGCTATATATATATATATATATATATATATATATATATATATATATATATATATATATATATTTCTCTGACGTCCCAGTGGATGCTGGGGACTCTGTAAGGACCATGGGGGATAGACGGGCTCCGCAGGAGACTGGGCACTCTAAAAGAAAGATTAGGTACTATCTGGTGTGCACTGGCTCCTCCCTCTATGCCCCTCCTCCAGACCTTAGTTAGAATCTGTGCCCGGCCAGAGCTGGATGCACCTAGTGGGCTCTCCTGAGCCTGCTAGTAAAGAAAGTAATGTTAGGTTTTTTATTTTCAGTGAGATCTGCTGGCAACAGACTCACTGCTACGTGGGACCGAGGGGAGAGAAGCAAACGTACCTGTTCACAGCTAGGTTGCGCTTCTTAGGCTACTGGACACCATTAGCTCCAGAGGGTTCGAACACAGGAAAAGGTCCTCGGTCGTCCGTTCCCGGAGCCGCGCCGCCGTCCCCCTCGCAGAGCCAGAAGATCAGAAGTTGGTGATGAAATCGGCGGCTGAAGACTCCTGTCTTCATTAAGGTAGCGCACAGCACCGCAGCTGTGCGCCATTGCTCCCACTGCACACCACACACTCCGGTCACTGTAGGGTGCAGGGCGCTGGGGGGGGGCGCCCTGGGCAGCAATAAGAATACCTTTGGCATAAAAAAGACACATAATACAGTCTGTGACTGTATATGTGTAAAACCCCCGCCATTTTTTAGTCAGAAACAGCGGGACAGAAGCCCGCCGCTGAGGGGGCGGGGCCTTCTTCCTCAGCACACCAGCGCCATTTCTCTTCACAGCTCCGCTGGAAGGACGCTGCCCGGGCTCTCCCCTGCAGTCTCCTGGCACTAAGAGGGTAAAAAGAGAGGGGGGGCACATAAATTTAGGCAAAAGGTGTATTGATACAGCAGCTATTGGGAAAAATTCACTTCTGGTAGTGTGTATCCCTGTGTATATAGCGCTGTGGTGTGTGCTGGCATACTCTCTCTGTCTCCCCATAGACCTTGTGGGGTCCTGTCCTCAGTCAGAGCATTCCCTGTGTGTGTGCTGTGTGTCGGTACGGCTGTGTCGACTTGTTTGATGAGGAGGGTTACGTGGAGGCGGAGCAAGTGCAGATAAATGTGGTGTCGCCCCCGTCGGTGCCGACACCTGATTGGATGGATATGTGGAAGGTCTTAAATGACAATGTAAACTCATTACATAAGAGATTTGATTATGTTGCTGCCGGGGGACAGCCGGGCTCTCAACCCGGGCCTGCCCAGGCGCCTCAGAGGCCGTCAGCGTCTCAAAAATGCCCACTATCTCAGTTGGTTGACACAGATGTCGACACGGAGTCCGACTCCAGCGTCGACGAGGATGAGGCACTATTACAGCCCAAAATGACTAAGGCCATCCGATACATGATTATTGCAATGAAAAATGTATTACACATTTCAGAGGCTGACCCTGTCCCTGACAAGAGGGTAAATATGTTTGGGGAGAAAAAGCAACCAGTGACTTTTCCCCCGTCACATGAATTAAATGAGTTATGTGAAGAACCGTGGTCTTCCCCTGATAAGAAAGTGGTGATTCCCAAGAGAATACTAATGGCGTACCCTTTCCCGCCAACGGATAGGTTACGCTGGGAATCCTCCCCTAGGGTTGACAAGGCCCTGACGCGCTTATCTAAAAGAGTGGCCTTGCCGTCTCAGGATACGGCCGCCCTAAAGGAACCTGCGGATAGGAAGCAGGAAGGTATCTTGAAGTCTGTGTATACACACTCTGGTACTCTACTGAGACCGGCTATTGCTTCAGCTTGGATGTGCAGTGCTGTTGCAGCATGGACAGATACTCTGTAAGAGGGGTTGGATACCCTGGACAGGGATACCGTATTGCTAACACTTAGCCATATTAAAGACGTCGTCTTATATATGCGGGATGCCCAGAGGGACATTTGCCTGCTGGGCTCTCGAATAAATGCAATGTCCATTTCTGCCAGGAGGGTCTTATGGACTCGGCAATGGACAGGGGATGCCGACTCTAAAAAACACATGGAGGTTTTGCCTTATAAGGGTGAGGAATTGTTTGGGGACGGTCTCTCGGACCTCGTATCCACAGCGACAGCTGGAAAGTCGACTTTCTTGCCACAGGTTATCTCACAGCCTAAGAAAGCACCATATTACCAAATGCAGTCCTTTTGTTCTCAAAAAAGCAAGAGAGTCAGAGGTGCATCCTTTCTTGCCAGAGGCAGGGGTAGAGGAAAGAAGCTGCACCATGCAGCCAGTTCTCAGGAACAAAAGTCCTCCCCTGCTTCCACTAAGTCCACCGCATGACGCTGGGGCTCCACAGGCGGAGCCAGGATCGGTGGGGGCGCGTCTCCGAAATTTCTGCAACCAGTGGGTTCGCTCACAAGTGGATCCTTGGGCTATACAAATTGTATCTCAGGGATACAAGCTGGAATTCGAAGTGACGCCCCCTCACCGTTACCTAAAATCCGCCTTGCCAGCTTCTCCCACGGGGAGGGAGATAGTCCTGACGGCTATTCACAAGCTGTACCTCCAGCAAGTGATAATAATGGTACCCCCCCCCCTTCAGCAGGGAAGGGGTTACTATTCCACACTGTTTGTGGTACCGAAACCGGACGGTTCGGTAAGACCCATTCTAAATTTAAAATCCTTGAACATTTACATGAAAAAATTCAAGTTCAAAATGGAATCGCTCAGAGCGGTCATTGCCAGCCTGGAAGAGGGGGATTTTATGGTATCTCTGGACATCAAGGATGCGTACTTGCATGTCCCCATTTATCCGCCTCACCAGGAGTACCTCAGGTTTGTGGTACAGGACTGTCATTACCAATTCCAGACGTTGCCGTTTGGTCTATCCACGGCACCGAGAGTCTTTACCAAGGTAATGGCGGAGATGATGGTACTTCTCCAGAAGCAAGGAGTTAGTTATCCCGTACTTGGACGATCTCCTCATAAAGGCGAGGTCCAGAGAGCAGTTGTTGGTCAGCGTAGCGCACTCTCAGGAAGTGTTGCTACGGCACGGCTGGATTCTGAATATTCCAAAGTCGCAGCTGATTCCTACGACGCGTCTGCCCTTCCTGGGCATGATTCTGGACACAGAACAGAAGAAGGTATTTCTCCCGAGGAGAAGGCTCAGGAGTTAGTGACCATGGTCGGGGATCTCCTGAAACCAAAGCAGGTCTCGGTGCATCACTGCACGCGAGTCCTGGGAAAGATGGTAGCGTCATACGAAGCCATTCCTTTCGGCAGGTTCCATGCCAGGATCTTTCAGTGGGATCTGTTGGACAAGTGGTCCGGATCGCATCTTCAGATGCATTGGCTGATCGCCCTGTCCCCGAGGGCCAGGGTGTCTCTTCTGTGGTGGCTGCAGAGTGCTCATCTTCTCGAGGGCCGCAGGTTCGGCATACAGGACTGGGTCCTGGTGACCACGGATGCAAGCCTCCGCGGATGGGGGGCAGTCACTCAGGGAAGAAACTTCCAGGGGCTGTGGTCAAGTCAGGAGACTCGTCTGCACATAAACATACTGGAATTAAGGGCCATATACAACGCCCTGAGTCAAGCGGAGCCCCTGCTTCGAGACCAACCAGTGCTGATTCAGTCAGACAACATCACCGCAGTCGCCCATGTAAACCGACAGGGCGGCACAAGAAGCAGGGTGGCGATGGCGGAAGCCACATGGATTCTTCGTTGGGCGGAGAATTACGTACAAGCACTGTCAGCAGTGTTCATTCCGGGAGTGGACAACTGGGAAGCAGACTTCCTCAGCAGGCACGACCTCCACCCGGGAGAGTGGGGACTTCATCAAGAAGTCTTCGAGCAGATTGCAAATCGGTGGGAACGGCCACAGGTGGACATGATGGCGTCCCGCCTAAACAAAAAGCTAAAAAAATATTGCGCCAGCTCAAGGGACCCTCAGGCGATAGCTGTGGACGCACTGGTAACTCCGTGGGTGTTCCAGTCGGTATATGTGTTTCCTCCTTTTCCTCTCATAAACAAGGTACTGAGAATAGTAAGAAAAAGAGGAATGAGAACGATACTCATTGTTACGGATTGGCCAAGAAGGACTTGGTACCCAGAACTTCAAGAGATGGTCACAGAGGACCCATGGCCTCTGCCTCTCAGACAGGACCTGTTGCAGCAGGGGCCCTGTCTTTTCCAAGACTTACCGCGGCTGCGTTTGACGGCATGGCGGTTGAACGCCGGATCCTAGCGGAAAAGGGTATACCGGATGAAGTAATTCCTACGCTAATAAGAGCTAGGAAGGATGTGACAGCAAAGCATTCTCACCGCATATGGCGGAAATATGTTGCTTGGTGTGAGGCCAGGAAGGCCCCTACAGAGGACTTCCAGTTGGGTCGTTTTCTGCATTTCCTACAGACAGGTGTGACTATGGGCTCAAATTAGGGTCCATAAAGGTTCAGATCTCGGCCCTATCCATTTTATTTCAAAAAGAACTGGCTTCACTGCCTGAGGTTCAGACGTTTGTAAAGGGAGTGCTGCATATTCAGCCTCCTTTTGTGCCACCAGTGGCACCTTGGGATCTTAACGTTGTGTTGGATTTCCTGAAATCCCACTGGTTTTTTTAAGACCGTGGAGCTAAAATATCTCACGTGGAAAGTGGTCATGCTATTGGCCTTAGCTTCGGCTAGGCGTGTGTCAGAATTGGCGGCTTTGTCATGTAAAAGCCCCTGTCTGATCTTCCATATGGACAGGGCAGAATTGAGGACTCGTCCCCAATTTCTCCCTAAGGTGGTATCATCGTTTCATTTGAACCAACCTATTGTGGTGCCTGCGGCTACTAGGGACTTTGAGGATTCCAAGTTGCTGGACGTAGTCCGGGCTTTGAAAATTTATGTTTCCAAAACGGCGGGAGTCAGAAAGTCTGACTCGCTGTTTATTCTGTATGCAGCCAACAAGGTTGGCGCTCCTGCTTCGAAGCAGACTATTGCTCGCTGGATCTGTAGCACGATTCAGCTGGCTCACTCTGCGGCGGGATTGCCGCATCCGAAATCAGTAAAAGCCCATTCCACAAGGAAGGTGGGCTCTTCTTGGGCGGCTGCCCGAGGGGTCTCGGCTTTACAGCTTTGCCGAGCTGCTACTTGGTCGGGTTCAAACACATTTGCTAAGTTCTACAAGTTTGATACCCTGGCTGAGGAGGACCTTGAGTTTGCTCATTCGGTGCTGCAGAGTCGTCCGCACTCTCCCGCCCGTTTGGGAGCTTTGGTATAATCCCCATGGTCTTTACGGAGTCCCCAGCATCCACTAGGACGTCAGAGAAAATAAGAATTTACTCACCGGTAATTCTATTTCTCGTAGTCCGTAGTGGATGCTGGGCGCCTGTCCCAAGTGCGGACTTCTTCTGCAATACGTGTATATAGTTATTGCTTACTAAAGGGTTTTCTCTAACGTCCTAGTGGATGCTGGGGACTCAGTCAGGACCATGGGGAATAGCGGCTCTGCAGGAGACTGGGCACAAAGTAAAAGCTTTAGGACTAGCTGGTGTGCACTGGCTCCTCCCCCTATGACCCTCCTCCAAGCCTCTGTTAAGATTTTGTGCCCGAACGAGAAGGGTGCAATCTAGGTGGCTCTCCTGAGCTGCTTAGAGTAAAAGTTTAAATAGGTTTTTTATTTTCAGTGAGACCTGCTGGCAACAGGCTCACTGCATCGAGGGACTAAGGGGAGAGAAACGAACTCACCTGCGTGCAGAGTGGATTGGGTTTCTTAGGCTACTGGACATTAGCTCCAGAGGGACGATCACAGGCCCAGCCATGGATGGGTCCCGGAGCCGCGCCGCCGGCCCCCTTACAGATGCTGAAGCAAGAAGAGGTCCATAAATCGGCGGCAGAAGACTTTCCTGTCTTCATAAGGTAGCGCACAGCACTGCAGCTGTGCGCCATTGCTCTCAGCACACTTCACACTCCGGTCACTGAGGGTGCAGGACGCTGGGGGGGGGCGTCCTGGGAAGCAATGAATTTACCTTAGTTGGCAAAAAATACATCACATATAGCTCCTGGGCTATATGGATGTATTTAACCCCTGCCAGTTTTCCAGAAAAAAGCGGGAGAAGAGCCCGCCGTGAAGGGGGCGGGGCCTATCTCCTCAGCACACAGCGCCATTTTTCCCACACAGCTCCGCTGGTAGGAAGGCTCCCAGAATCTCCCCTGCATCCTGCAACTACAGAAACAGGGTAAAAAAGAGAGGGGGGCACTTATTTGGCAAAATAACAGATATAAGCAGCTATAAGGGATAGACACTTATTGTAAGGTTGTCCCTATACATATATAGCGCTCTGGTGTGTGCTGGCAAACTCTCCCTCTGTCTCCCCAAGGGGCTAAGTGGGTCCTGTCCTCTATCAGAGCATTCCCTGTGTGTGTGCTGGGTGTCGGTACGTGTGTGTCGACATGTATGAGGAGGAAAATGATGTGGAGGCGGAGCAGAGTGTCTGTAACAGTGATGTCACCCCCTAGGGGGTCGACACCTGAGTGGATGTACTGTTGAAAATTACGTGACAGTGTCAGCTCTATATAAAAAAACAGTGGTTGACATGAGACAGCCGGCTACTCAGCTTGTGCCTGTCCAGACGTCTCATAGGCCGTCAGGCAGATGGCAGATACAGACGCCGACACGGATACTGACTCCTGTGTCGACGGTGAAGAGACAACCGTGATTTCCAGTAGGGCCACACGTTACATGATTGAGAAAATGGAAAATGTTTTATACATTTCTGATAATACGAGTACCACCAAAAAAGGGGTATTATGTTCGGTGAGGGAAAAACTACCTGTAGTTTTCCTGAATCTGAGAAATAAAATGAGGTGTGTGATGATGCGTGGGTTTCCCCCCGATAACAATTAATAATTTCTTAAAAAGTATTGGCTGCATACCCTTTCCCGCCAGAGGTTAGGATGCATTGGGAAACACCCCCTAGGGGGGATAAGGCGCTCACACGCTTGTAAGAACAAGGGCTCTACCCTCTCATGAGATGGCCGCCCTTAAGGATCCTGCTGATAGAAAGCAGGAGGGTATCCAAAAAAAGGTATTTACACACATACTGGTGTTATACTGCGACCAGCTATCGCCTCAGCCTGGAGGTGCAGTGCTGGGTTGGCATGGTCTGATTCCCTGACTGGAAATATTGATATCCTAGATAAGGATAGTATATTATTGCCTATAGAGCATTTAAAAGATGCATTTCTATATATGCATGATGCACAGCGGAATAATTGCCGACTGGCATCAAGTATAAGTGCGTTGTCCAATTCTACCAGTAAAATGGTCAGGTGATGCGGATTCCAAACGGCATTTGGAAGTATTGCCTTTGAAAGGGGACATTTGGGGTCGGTCTTTTAGACCTGGTGGCCACGGCAACAGCTGGGAAATCCACGTTTGTACCCCAGGTCGCCTCTCAAAATAAGACGCCGTATTATCAGGCGCAGTCCTTTGTTGGCAAGCGGACAAAAGGTTCCTCTTTTCTGCTCGTGACAGAGGGAGAGGAAAAAGGCTGCAGAGATCAGCCAGTTCCCAGGAACAGAAACCCTTTCCAGCCTCTGCCAAGCCCTCAGTATGACGCTAGGGCTTTACAAGCTCAGGCACGGTGGGGGCCCGTTCTCAATGAATTTCAGTGCGCAGTGGGCTCACTCGCAAGTAGACCCCTGGATCCTTCAGGTAATATCTCAGGGGTACATATTGGAATTCGAGACGTCTCCCCCTCGCCGTTTCCAAAAGTCGACTTTACCGACGTCTCCCTCTGACAGGGAGGCAGTTTTGGAAGCCATTCACAAGCTGTATTCCCAGCAGGTGATAATCAAGGTACCCCTCCGGCAACAGGGAACGGGGTATTATTCCACACTATTGTGGTACCGAAGCCAGACGGCTCGGTGAGACCGATTCTAAAATCTAAAATCTTTGAACACTTACATACAGAGGTTCAAATTCAAGATTGAGTCACTCAGAGCAGTGATTGCGAACCTGGAAGAAGGGGACTACATGATGTCTCGGGACATCAAGGATGCTTACCTTCATGTCAAAATTTACCCTTCTCACCAAGGGTACCTCAGGTTTATGGTACAGAACTGTCACTATCAGTTCAGACGCTGCCGTAGGGATGGTCCACGGCACCCCGGGTCTTTACCAAGGTAATGGCCGAAATGATGATATTCCTTCGAAGAAGGGAATTTTAGTTATCCCTTACTTGGACGATTCCCTGATAAGGGTAAGATCCAGGGAACAGTTGGAGGTCGGTGTAGCACTATCTCAGGTAGTGTTGCGGCAGCACGATTGGATTCTCAATATTCCAAAATCGCAGCTGGTTCCGTCGACGTGTCTTCTGTTCCTAGGGATGATCCTGGACACAGTCCAGAAAAAGGTGTTTCTCCCGGAAGAGAAAGCCAGGGAGTTATCCGAGCTAGTCAGGAACCTCCTCAAACCGAGCCAAGTCTCAGTGCATCAATGCACAAGGGTTCTGGGTAAAATGGGGGCTTCCTACGAAGCAATCCCATTCGGCAGATTCCACGCAAGAACTTTCCAGTGGGACCTGCTGGAAAAATGGTCCGGGTCGCATCTTCAGATGCATCAGCGGATAACCCTGTCACCAAGGACAAGGGTGTCCCTCCTGTGGTGGTTGCAGAGTGCTCATCTTCTAGAGGGCCGCAGATTCGGCATTCAGGACTGGGTCCTGGTAACCACGGATGCCAGCCTGCGAGGCTGGGGAGCAGTCACACAGGGAAGGAATATCCAGGACTTATGGTCAAGCCTGGAGACATCACTTCACATAAATATCCTGAAGCTAAGGGACATTTACAATGCTCTAAGCTTAGCAAGACCTCTGCTTCAAGGACAGCCGGTGTTGATCCAGTCGGACAACATCACGGCAGTCACCCACGTAAACAGACAGGGTGGCACAAGAAGCAGAAGGGCAATGACAGAAGCTGCAAGGATTCTTCGCTGGGCGGAAAATCATGGGATAGCACTGTCAGCAGTATTCATTCCGGGAGTGGACAACTGGGAAGCAGACTTCCTCAGCACGACCTCCACCCGGGGAGAGTGGGGACTTCACCCAGAAGTCTTCCACATGATTATAAACCGTTGGGAAAAACTCGACCGGTATTGCGCCAGGTCCAGGGACCCTCAGGCAATAGCTGTAGACGCTCTGGTAACACCGTGGGTGTACCAGTCAGGGTATGTGTTCCCTCCTCTGCCTTTCATACCCAAGGTACTGAGATTGATAAGATGGTGAGGAGTAAGCACTATATTCGTGGCTCCGGATTGGCCAAGAAGGACTTGGTAACCGGAACTTCAAGAGATGCTCACGGAGGATCCGTGGCCTCTACCTCTAAGAAGGGACCTGCTCCAGCAAGGACCCTGTCTGTTCCAAGACTTACCGCGGCTGCGTTTGACGGCATGGCGGTTGAATGCCGGATCCTGAAGGAAAAAGGGCATTCCGGATGAAGTCATCTCTATCCTGATCAAAGCCAGGAAGGATGTAACCGCAAAAACATTATCACCGCAATTGGCGAAAATATGTTGCGTGGTGCGAGGCCAGTAAGGCCCGACGGTGGAAATTCGACTGGGTCGATTCTTACATTTCCTGCAAACAGGAGTGTCTATGGGCCTGAAATTGGGGTCCATTAAGGTTCAAATTTCGGCCCTGTCAATTTTCTTCCAAAAAGAACTAGCTTCAGTCCCTGAAGTTCAGACGTTTGTAAAAGGGGTACTGCATATACAGCCTCCTTTTGTGCCTCCAGTGGCACTTGGGATCTCAATGTAGTTTTTGGGTTCCAAAAGTCACATTGGTTTGAACCACTTAAATCTGTGGAGTTAAAATATCTCACATGGAAAGTGGTCATGCTGTTGGCCCTGGCCTGGGCCAGGCGCGTGTCAGAATTGGCGGCTTTATCCTGTAAAAGCCCTTATCTGATTTTCCATTCGGACAGGGCGGAATTGAGGACTCGTCCTCAATTTCTCCCTAAGGTGTTTTCAGCATTTCACTTAAACCAACCTATTGTGGTGCCTGCGGCTACTAGGGACTTGGAGGATTCCAAGTTGCTGGACGTAGTCAGGGCCCTGAAAATATATGTTTCCAGGACGGCTGGAGTCAGAAAATCTGACTCGCTGTTTATCCTGTATGCACCCAACAAGCTGGGTGCTCCTGCTTCTAAGCAGACGATTGCTCGTTGGATTTGTAGTACAATTCAGCTTGCACATTCTGTGGCAGGCCTGCCACAGCCAAAATCTGTAAAAGCCCATTCCACACGGAAAGTGGGCTCATCTTGGGCGGCTGCCCGAGGGGTCTCGGCTTTACAACTTTGCCGAGCAGCTACTTGGTCAGGGGCAAACACGTTTTGCTAATTGCTAATTCTATTTCTCATAGTCCGTAGTGGATGCTGGGCGCCCATCCCAAGTGCGGATTGTCTGCATTACTTGTACATAGTTATTGTTACAAAAATCGGGTTATTGTTGTTGTGAGCCATCTTTTCAGAGGCTCCTTCTGTTATCATGCTGTTAACTGGGTTCAGATCACAAGTTGTACGGTGTGATTGGTGTGGCTGGTAATGAGTCTTACCCGGGATTCAAAATCCTTCCTTATTGTGTACGCTCGTCCGGGCACAGTATCCTAACTGAGGCTTGGAGGAGCCAGTGCACACCAGCTAGTCCTAAAGCTTTTACTTTGTGCCCAGTCTCCTGCGGAGCCGCTATTTCCCATGGTCCTGACGGAGTCCCCAGCATCCACTACAGACTATGAGAAATAGAATTATCGGTAAGTAAATTCTTATTATTGTTATGAGCCATCCGTTGATTGAGGCTCAGTTGTTGTTCATACTGTTAACTGGGTATGGTTATCACAAGTTATACTGTGTGATTGGTGTGGCTGGTATGAGTCTTACCCTGGATTCCAAATCCTTTCCTTGTGGTGTCAGCTCTTCCGGGCACAGTTTCCCTAACTGAGGTCTGGAGGAGGGGCATAGAGGGAGGAGCCAGTGCACACCAGATAGTACCTAATCTTTCTTTTAGAGTGCCCAGTCTCCTGCGGAGCCCGTCTATCCCCCATGGTCCTTACGGAGTCCCCAGCATCCACTACGGACTACGAGAAATAGAATTACCGGTGAGTAAATTCTTATATATATATATATATATATATATATATATATATATATATATAGCCAATAATAGGTCATAGAACCACAATATACACTTTCCCCCCTCACTTTTTACACCTTGATACTAAAATCAGAAGTTGAGAGGAGGATCAGCGTTTCTTCCCCTGCTTTTAGCTGGAAGAAAATGGCGCTGAGCAGTGTGCTGGCTGCCTGAGGAATAAGCCCCGCCCCCTGCAATGGCGCGTTCTTCCTCAGCTATTGAACTAGATATTTATACTGGCGGGGGTGTAGGACTGTGCCACAGCATCATATGCCACCTTTTGCCAGTGAGAGTAGGTTTCATGGTGCCCAGAACCCCCCCCCCCACGCCCTACTGTGCACTGTATAATGGATAGCATGTTCGCGGTACCTTAAGCCGTCACGATGACCGGAGATCCCTCTCTGCAGACCTCCTGGCTCTGTTAGGGGGTGAAAGCGTGCTGTGGGAGTGGGCGCATGGCGCAGCTAGTGTTCAGTACCCTTCAGGAGCTAATGTTGTCCTGTCAGCAAGAAGCAGAGCCATGAAACTCTTTAGGAAGTTGGTTCCTACTTCTTCCCCCTAAGTCCCACGAAGCAGGCAGACTGTTGCCAGCAGTTCTCCCTGAAAATAAAAAACCTAACATAAAGTCTTTTAGTGAAACTCAGTAGAGCTCCATTAGAGTGCAACCAGTCTGCCTGGGCACATTTTCTAAACTGAGGTCTGGAGGAGGGGCATAGAGGGAGGAGCCAGTTCACACTCTGAAAAATTCTTAAAGTGCCCATGGCTCCTGCGGAACCGGCTATACCCCATGGTACTGAAGTGGACCGCAGCATCCTCTAGGACGTATGAGAAACCTTTTTAGAGTGCATGCCTTTGATTGTATAGCGTGTGCTATAACCAATTATATGGTGTTATGTATTGGCCCATTCTCCTTCGTATATTGTAAGTTGTATGTACAGTAACACGTTATTGATTTGCTTTGTTTGCGCCATGGTGCAGGTCGGTGCTATAATCATCACTCCAACTCGTGAGCTCGCTATACAGATCGAGGAAGTGCTTTCCTATTTCACAAAACACTTCCCACAGTTTAGGTAAGTTCCAATTTTGATATGCAATTATTTTATTATATCATTTTAGGCAACACTGTCTTTAAATAGTAGGTTGGAACAGACCTACCTTTTATAATAGGACTTTGGTTATGGCCCTTTCCTTGTTACCGCTTCTGTTTTCGGCAGTCACTTTGGTGCAATAGAGAACTGATACAGCGTTTGTTAATGATAGCAGGTTGCAGGAGGTGACCCCACCAAAGTCTGTGTATAAGGAGGGAAGTTACCCAATACTAACCCTATAGAACAATACTTATTAAAACACATGAATTTTTGAATTGTAGGCTGTGAGCTTGTCGTCACTGTACTTATATTCAGTAGGGTATTTGTACATAAATTACACTGGCATCATTGTTCGTTAAACTGTGGGTGATGTACTGTTGTGACTGTGTTGGAACATGAGTAGCGCACCCTATATTGCCCTGAAATTGGGCATTGTAGTATACAGCCCCATTATTGATTTAGGGGCTGATGTATGTACTGCATTCGATGCTAATTGAATCAACCCCAAAATAGAAAGGGTTTTGTTAACATCTATATTTTTCTTTTTCAGCCAGATACTCCTTATTGGGGGTAGTAATCCAGTTGAAGATGTGAAGAAATTTAAAGAACATGGGTGTGTAACTTTGACTGAATTCAATGCTGTGTTCCATGTCTGTGTTTGCCAAGGCTGAACAGCCTAATGATTAAAGGAATTGTACTAATATCACTTACCACCAATCCCTGATATGTGTTTTTTTTTTTACTTTTATTTTAGATAGTAGTATTTACTAATACTGTCATTAATAATTGTATACAAAAATACGGAGGCAGGGGGGCTCTTAGCAGAACCTATACAGTGGAATCCATTATAAGCAATTCTAAATTAAAAATATATAAGATAGGCAATATCAAGAGAACGCTTATATGAAATATTATGTCATAGACAATTTATTAAATCACATATGATAAAACATATATAAATGCAATGCAAATTGAGAAAACAAATGGGGCAAGAGGTGGAATGGAAAAGGCACACATGGCTTGTAAGTTAAAACCTTGCACTAAGAGTATAGCCATGAACCTCATGAGGATGAATACTATAAAACCTATTTGGAAGGGCAGATTTGTGAAGGTATTAGCCTGTATTGCATGAACTACCATTACTACCATCAGATGCAAATGAAATAGGATTGTATTTCATAGCTGTGTTGTATTGTATAGGTACATTGAACTACCATTACTATAATCGGATGCAAATGAATAGGAGATTTATGGTAGACTTACCATTGTTAAATCTCTTTCTGCGAGGTACACTGGATTCCATAGGGAATAACATCGGGGTGTAGAGTTGGATCTAGATCCGAGGCACCAACAGGCTAAAGCTTTGACTGTTCCCAGGATGCACTGCACCGCCTCCTCTATAGCCCCGCCTCCAAACACTGGAGCTCCGTTTTGTTAACCAGTCCAATGCAGGTAAGAGAGACGGTAGATGTTAGTCACATAGAACCACATTCTCAGGAGAAGGGACTAGCGGCTAATGCCATACAAACCCAAAGAAGCTAAGTGCGTCAGGGTGGGTGCCCTGTGGAATCCAGTGTACCTCGCAAAAAGAGATTTAACAAAGGTAAGTCTTACCATAAATCTCCTTTTCTGCAGCAGGGTACATTGGGTTCCACTGGGAATAACATTGGGTATGTCCTAAAGCAGTTCCTCATGGGAGGGGACGCACTGTAGCTGGCTCAAGAACCCGGCGTCCAAAGGAAGCATCCTGGGAGGCAGAAGTATCAAAGGCATAGAACCTGATGAACGTGTTCACTGAGGACCACGTAGTCGCCTTGCACAATTGTTCTGCGGACGCGCCACGGCGAGCCGTCCAAGAAGGTCCAACAGTCGAGTAGAATGGGCCTTGATAGCAGCAGGAGCTGGGAGTCCAGCCTGCGCATAAGCTTGTGCAATCACCATTGTAATCCATCTGGCCAAGGTCTGCTTATTCGCAGGCCAGCCACGTTTGTGAAAACCAAAAAGTACAAAAAGGGAATCAGACCTTCTGACCACATCCAAAGATTTTTCTTTGGAGGACAAACCAGAAGAGATGAAGGCCGGAACCACAAGCTCCTGGTTAAGGTGAAAAGATGATACCACCTTAGGCAAATAACCTGGGCGAGTTCGAAGAACTGCCATGTCACTGTGAAAAATCAGAAAGGGTTGACGACAGGACAAAGCTCCGAAGTCCGACACCCTCCTAGCAGTAGCTAATAGAAACACAACCTTAAGCGTAAGTCATTTAGGGTACACAGACTCGAGGTCCAAATGGAGACTCTTGTAGGGCATTCAGAACAAGAAATAGATCCCATGGGGCCACAGGAGGGACATAAGGTGTTTTACGGATTCAACCTCCTTGAGTGAAAGTGTGAACGTCGGGAAGAGACGCAATTCTTCTCTGAAACCACACCAACAAGGCAGATATATGGACCTTGAGGGAGGACAGACGAAGGCCCAAGTCTAGGCCTTGTTGTAGAAAAGCCAGAAGCCTGGAAGTTCTGAAAGTATATGCATCAAAATTCTTGGCAGCACACCAGGTGAAGTAAGAATTCCAGACCCTGTAATAAATCCGAGCCAAAGCTGGTTTACAGGCTTTTAACATAGTTTGAATGACCGCCTCAGAGAATCCTTTTGCCTTCAGGAGGGATGCTTCAAGAGCCATGCCGTCAAAGCCAGTCTGGCCAGGTCCGGGTAGACACAAGGGCTCTCAACGAGGAGGTCTGGGCGTTGAGGAAGTAGAAGAGGACACTCTATTGAGAGACCCTGCAGGTCTGAGAACCAATGCCGTCTGGGCCATGCTGGAGCGACTAGAAGTAGTATACCTCCTTCTTGCTTGAACTTCCGTATTACCCTGGGCAGGAGTGACACTGGAGGAAACACATATGGCAGCCGAAAGTTCCATGGAATTGCTAGTGCGTCCACTAACGCTGCTTGAGGATCCCTAGTCCTTTATCCGAAGACTGGAACCTTGTGATTGTCTTGAGACGCCATCAGGTCTACATCTGGTAGGCCCCACTTGTCCACTAGGACAGAGGTTCCCAAACTGTGTGCCGTGGCTCCCTGGGGTGCCTTGGGACACTTGCAGGGGTGCCTTGGGTTGGTGGTCCAGGACCAATTCAAATTATTCATGGTCCATATAATCGGCAAAACCAGTGCTGGTGGCTGCCAGTCATAAAATATGTGGCCAAACAGAAGCAAATCTTGTCCCTCACCACACAACTGACCCTAAGGATGACATATAATCGCGATCTACTTAATGTAATATTACTTTCTAAATTTCTCAATAAGAAATTTTTGGCCTAGGGGTGCCGTGAAAAAAATTCTGATATTCTAGGGCGCCATGATTCAAAAAAGTTTGGAAACCACTGCACTAGGAGTTGAAAGACTTCCGGATGAAGACTCCACTCTCCGGCATGCACGTCCTGACGACTGAGGAAGTCCGCTTCCCAGTTGAGGATTCCCGGAATGAACACTGTCGATATGGCCAGCAGATGGCGTTCCACCAATTGGAGGATATTTGACACTTCCATCATTGCCATGCGGCTTCGAGTGCCGCCCTGATGATTTATGTATGCCACCGTGGTGGCGTCGTCTGATTTGTACTTGAATAGGCCTGTTCTGTAACAGAGGCAGGGCCAGAGTCAATGCATTGAACACTGCCCGCAATTCCAGAATGTTTATCGGAAGGAGAGATTCCTCCCTGGTTCACTGACCCTGGAGAGAGTGTTGCTCCAACACCGCGCCCCAACCTCGCAGACTGGCGTCCGTTGTCGGGAGGACCCAGTTGAATATCCAGAAGGGACGGCCCCTGCTCAATTGTTGTTCCTATAGCCACCAGCTCGGGGACAGATGGACCTCCAGAGTCAAGGAGATCATTTGAGACCTGGTCCGTTGAGGCAGGCCATCCCATTTGGAAAGGATTAACCTCTGCAGAGGGCGGGAATGAAATTGAGCGTACTCTACCATGTTGAAAGCTGACACCATGAGGCCTAGTACTTGCATCGCCGAGTGTACTGACACACTCCGGCGAAGAGGAAGCATCTCATCTAGTCCTGAAGTTTCAGGACCTTCTCTGGAGACAGAAACAGTCTTGGTCTGTGTGTGTCAAGTAGTGCCCCCAGGTGCACCATGCTCCGAGCAGGGACCAGCGAGGACGTCTTGCAATTGATGAGCCACCCATGGACTTGTAGGAATTGGACCGAACTGGTAGTTCAATGTACCTATGCAATACAACACTACTATGCAATACAATCCTATTTCTGCAGCGGGGTACACTGGTATTCCACAGGGAATAACATCGGGGTGTAGAGTTGGATCTTGATCTGAGGCAACAGGCTAAAGCTTTGACTGTTCCCAGGATGCACTGCACCGCCTCCTCTATAGCCCCGCCTCCAGGCACTGGAGCTCAGTTTGTAAGTTGGTGCCTGCAGGGCAGGCAGCTAACAGTTGGGGCTACGATAGGCAGCCCTGAAAAGAGCTTTTTAGAAGACTTCAAGGGCCGCAGCACTTTCTATGTCTTTATGACATGCTGTGCTGCAGCTCCATCACCTCCCTCAGCGGCGCTGCATACTCCCGCGGCCTGGTTCCCGGGTACTTGCAGCGGAGACACACCGGTTTTTCAGGCACATCACCGCTGTCATTCACCAGGATCGTGTGGCTGCACGAGAAGGGTGGAGGTAAGGTAAATCGCGATCCGGTCACAGTCCCAGGAGACGAACCGCGCCGCTGGCATGGACACTGTGTCGCACAGGGACCACACTATATCCACCAGGGCAAGGAGTACAGGTCGGATTTTATTAAAAATCCGTTTTACATAAGCTCCACAGAACCTTGTGGTGAAATCCAGCAGAGGGGGTAAGGCGCTGACCTGTAGCCCTTCCCTCAGCTCCGGGCGCCATCTACTGCTGGTGTTCCCGCCCTGGAGCTGCATTTCACTCTCCCTCACTCCCTGAGATTTTGGTGCCATCTTCACTACTAGCTGGGCTGATCTCTGGGACTGCTGGGCACCATCTCCTCTGTAAAGCCGCATGCCTCCTCAGCGCTGTGCTTTTACAGACACTTAAGTATTCTACATGTCATTTTAGACAGTGTTAGTTAAGAACAAGTGTAATGCTATTTGAAAATTTAGTACAAGTATTCTGTGATATACATCCAGTATCTACTGTGCATTGTTATATCTATACTCATACATAGTAATTTGTAAATTACTAGTCCAGTACATTTTTATTGTTTATACTTAATAACTTCTGCATTGTACATGTGCTTGGAGCTGTTGTGTGGATTCCATTCTTGTGTATCACACTACTCGCTATCACTATATTCTGTACCCTGGGAGGCTAGGTGTAACTTACTGCAGTCTGGATCTCATCCAAAGAACAAGTCATATGCTTGGTTGCATAGGGAGAGGAATCGGCAGGAAAAAAGAAGTAATAATGCCACTGTATAGGTTATTGGTATGACCTCATCTGGAATACTGTGCCCAGTTCTGGAGACCATATCTTCAGAAGGATATAAATACATTAGAGAGTGTACAAAGAAGGGAAAATAAAATGGTGCATGGCTTACATCACAAAACTTACCCGGAAAGGCTAAAAGATCTTAACATGTATAGTTTTGGTGGAGAGGAGGGAAAGAGGGGACATGATAGAAACTTTCAAATATACCAAGGGTTTTAACAAAGGGGGTAATTCCAAGTTGATCGCAGCAGGATATTTTTTAGCAGTTGGGCAAAACCATGTGCACTGCAGGGGGGGCAGATATAACACGTGCAGAGAGAGATAGATTTGGGTGTGGTGAGTTCAATCTGCAATCTAAATTGCAGTGTAAAAATAAAGCAGCCAGTATTTACCCTGCACAGAAACAAAATAACCCACCCAAATCTAACTCTCTCTGCAAATGTTATATCTGCCTCCCCTGCAGTGCACATGGTTTTGCCCAACTGCTAAAAAAAAATCCTGCTGCGATCAACTTGGAATTACCCCCACAGTTCAGGAGGGAAACATTCTTCAAAGGAAGAGAAGCATTAGAACTCGAGGAAATACACTGAAACTGGAGGGAGGGCGGTTCAGGGGAAATTTAAGGAAAAATTACTTCACAGAAAGGGTAGTGGATAAGTGGAGTAGCCTCCCATCAGAGGTGGTAGAGTCTAAGACTGTAGAGAAATGTAAATATACTTGGGATAGGCATATGAATATCCTTACAAAGAATTAAGGTTCAAAAAGTGTTGAGATTACCTAAAGGATAAAAAATAGGGGCAGACTAGATGGGCCAAGTGGTTCTTATCTGCCGTCAAATTCTATGTTTCTATATCTAGTATGAGCTTTGAGATATACAGGTAGGTGATCAAATGAGTTAGCATTCTAATGATTGTATTACGTGTCTTCTCAGCCAGGTGTAGCAGAATTCCAGGCATGAATCTGCGGTTTAATGGTTTAAACAGGGCAAATGTGTGTGAGTACGATTTTAGAAAAAGTTGACTAAAAGTAGAATTATACTGCTGTTATATTAAAATGTCGAGTCGCACCTGGGATCTGTGCAAAGGTCCTTCCCGGGTGCGACTCGGCAAGACCCCTTTCAGACAAGCGGCCCAGCCTGGCAATATGCCGGGTTGATGACCTCCCCGCCGACGAGTGCAGAGGTGGCACTTGGAGATAAGATGATTTCTCTTTCATCCACTAGGGGACACTGGAGTCTTATACAGTAGGGGTGTGAAGCTTGCAACCGGAGGTGTGGCACAATCTAAAATTAGCATTGTCTGCACAGCCGGCTCCTCCCCCTTCACATCCCTCCTCCCTCAGTTTGGAAAATTGTGCTGGAGGTACAGCACGTGGGAGCACTGAGCTCCTGACTAAAATCTATGACAATGTGCTGCGTCCACCTAATAAAAGGAAGACAAAGCCTATATATATTGGAGAGACAAAGATCCCTTTTGAAGGGACCTGCATCTCTCAACAGGAGATCCTCTTCTTTTCACAGCAAGGAGTATGAGTGAGTACAGGTTATAAAAGAGCCCAAGTACTGTTAGTTTTTTGTTTTTTCCCCTAGGCTAAGGAAGCTAGTAGTTTTACAGAGGCGCCACTGTAAGTGTTAGGAGCGTAGGGTCCCCGCAGCAGTGCGCCGGCCGGCGGGCAACAGCGTGGAGAGTGAGGCTGAGCAGTTTCCCCCCTTCCCATCACAGAGCACTGCGAGGCGCTGCTACGGGACCTGGTGAGAGCGGTCCCGGCGCACGCCCACCGGCGGGGAGAGCTGCTGCATGTGAGTCGTGCGGCTGAGGGATCTCCTCGGGGGGTTACTGAGACAGAATCCAGCAACACAGCCAACGGAGATTATGCATTCTGTCCGCGCGAGTGCGGACTCTGGCGCCAGGGCTCCTTTTAAGTGGGGACCACCTGGGCATCAATTATGCTGAAGTGTCCATATTATTTCAGTGGCGGCCATCTTCATAATTCCATACAGGCGCCAATATGATAGATAAGGATGAGCCCTCCCCCTCTTATAGCTTAACAAATAGGATGGAAGAGGGATTTTTATTATAGTAACAGCTCCCTCTGCTGGTGAAACTTAGAGATCAGAGGGATTTTTATTATAGATTCAGCTCCCTCTGCTGGTGAAATTTAGATAAGTACTGTGAGGATCTCCTGAGAAATAATTATTATTTACTATTTATATTTTCAAAGGACTTCTATGATAAAGATCCTGAAGAAAATACTAGGAAACAATCGGATACCAACTCTACCATCGTAACTGATTCACAGTTGGGGTATGAGGGTTGCAAGTCATCTGGTGTTTTATTTATTATTATTATTTTTTAATTATTATTATTATTTATTTATTTTCCTGTTCCTTTTTCTATATAAGGAAGAAAAAAAATATAATTCCAGCCGAATCCGATACCTTTGCTTCCGTCATCTATCACAGTCCTTCTCTTCCTAGTTTAAAGGGTGAAAGCGCTGCCTAGTACCCTGGTAGGGGGTTTAAACAACATGTCTAAAGCACCAACCTATTATGTTTCTACGAAATGTAACAAGAAGAGCACGCAGGTTGGCAGCTCCGGGGTGTGCGACTCCTGCTTAGACAAGGACGCTCCACCTGGGAGCAGTGCTCCGTCAAGGTCATGGGAAGAAAACCTTGCAGATAGAATCTCCAAGAAGATGGCGGAATCACGCAAGCAGCAATCGGAATGGGCCCGCACAAGCAGAAACGAATGTGCGCAAGGCAGTTAAAAGACCTCTTCCTATTGTACCAGAATCAAAGGAGGAGGAGGGTCTTATTATTGATACAGAGGAAGGTGAGTTAATTGAATCTAACCTAGACGCCGATTTTCCAGAAGAGGACACGGCAATCTCGGGTCTTTATTCTTAAATTGAAGCGGTAAAGGAGATCCTAAACTTTTTAAGGTAGATGAAGTAAAGGAGCCAGAAGAATTCGAATTGTTCGAATCCCAAAAGCCGCGTTCAGCAGTGTTTCCCATTCCTAAATCCCTCCAATCTCAAATGGAGGAGGCTTGGAAACAACCTGACAAACGCTTTCAGTTTCCGAAAAGGTTTCAAGTAACTTATTTCCTACCTAAGGGTGTAATGGATAAGTGTGCGACTCCACCAGTAGTGGATGCTTCCCTAGGAAGGTCGTCGAAGAAGACAATCTTACCAATACCTAATGTAACGACTTTAAAGGATGCTTCAGATCGTAAGGGTGACACAGCTTTAAAGTAAATTTTCGTAGCAGCAGGTGCAGCACAGAGACCTGCGATCGCCTGTGCTTGGGTCAACAAGGCCATGTTAGCATGGTCTGGACGTATTGTAAAAGCTATTGACGAGGACAATAGCTTAGAGGAGATTACCCAACTGGCGGAACACATTCGAGAATCTGCTTCATGCTTATGTCAAGCCTCAAAGGATATTAGCAGGATAGCATTGCGCATCTCCGCATCGGCCATATCGGCTAGACGGATTTTATGGCTCAGAGAATGACAAGGAGACTCTGACACCAAGAAGGTGGTAGAATCCATCCCCTTTGGGGGTGAGATGCTTTTCGGTCCACAGTTGGACAAGTGGATTTCGCAGGCTACAGCAGGGAAGTCCACCTTCCTACCTACTCCCTATACGAGAACCACTCCACAGGTTAGGAGAAGTTATTCGGGACCAATGTTTAATTCATTTAGATCAGTCCTTTCGAGCCCGAGGAAGAGGTCTCGGTACACAAGTACGTGGGGGCAGAGGTAGAGGCCGCTCACAGGCAGCAACTAGAAAGCAGGATAAACCTGCTGACAAGACCGTGGCATGACGGCCTCCCAGCTCACTTGGGGTCCCCCTTGGTGGGCGCACGTCTGGAAGGTTTTCGGGACACCAGAACTTTGGATAAACAACATGATTTCACAGGGGTACAAACTGGATTTTCAACAGAGACCTCACAGTCAGTTTTTTTACAACAGGATTACCTCGGTGCCCTCAGAAAGCAAAAGCACTACTGACAGCAATTCAAAAATTGCTACGGTCAGAAGTCATTATTCCAGTTCTCGCCACTCAGAGAGGAACGGGTTTCTATTCCAATCTTTTTGTCGTGCCAAAGCCAGACGGGACGGTCAGACCGATACTCAATTTAAAAGTTTTTAACCAGTTTCTAAGGGTCTACAAATTCACAATGAAATCGATCCAGTCGGTCATTGCAGGCTTAGAACAAGGCGAGTTCATGGTATCCATGGACATAAAGGATGCATATCTGCATATCCCAATCTAGACTCCTCACCAGGTTTGCTTAAGGTTCGCACTGGTGACGGATCACTACCAATTCAGGGCCTTGCCGTTCGGTCTATCATCAGCCCCAAGAATCTTTACGAAGATCATGGCAATCATGGTTGCAGGATTGAGACTGTTGGGGGTCACGATTATACCTTCCCTAGACGATATACTGATCAAGGCATCATCTCAGGAACAGCTGATCAAAGATGTTCAGACATCTCATCAATTTCTCATTCAACATGGGGGGATTGTGAATTTCCAGAAATCCAACCTCATGCCAACTCAACGGATTAAATTCCTCAGTCTCATCTTGGACACGGCAGGGACGTGCAGTCAGGGGAGGCAGTGCCTCCCCTGTGATTAATTATTAAAATAATATAAAGAAGATACTTATGACACATATTCTGTGTCATAAGTATGTTCTTTATTTAATTCTAATAATTTTCTGTGCTTATGTGTGTTTGGGAGACACTGATAGCAGTGCCTCCCAAACACAATGCAGACGGAACAGAGCGGGGGGCGGGGCCAAGCACTGGGCTTTAAAAGCCCATTCAAAAAAAGCGTAAAAGCGGCACTGAAAAAAGTGCCTCGCTGACAGGGACACCACCCCCATGTCAGCGAGGCACCTGTGATTGGACAGTGGATCCAGTGCTGGATCCGCTTGTCCAATCACCCAGACGTGGCGGGTCCCAGCGGTAAGTGTGTGCGGCTCTTCCCGTCCTCTTCCCGCTGACAGCAGCGGTGTGCGGCTCTGGCTCTGTCCGGCCCATCTCTCCCTTCGTCCTCCTCCGTCCTCTACCGCCCTCCCGCTGTCAGCGCGGTTTGCGGCTCTCCCCCGACCTCCTCCCGCTGACAGCAGCGGTGTACGCTTCTCCCCCCGTCCTTCTACATTGACTCCGGCTGGCTCCGTCCTCCCCCCGTCTCTCCCTTCGTTCTCCTCCGCCCTCCCGCTGTCAGCAGCGGTTTGCGGCTCACCCCCGACCTCCTCCCACTCACAGCCAGCAGCAGGTTAGTCAGAGAGTCTCTCTCTCTCTTCTCTCTCTCTCTCCTCTTTTCCCCCCTCCTGTGGATTGAAGTTTAATGTTAATTTTTTTTACAGGTACCGGCTCTATTGGATTCTACTGGACAAGTGGACGTGACCGGCGTGGGATGTAGGTAAGTAATCTGTCTCTCATTTTTACAGGTATCGGCCCTATTGGATTCTACTGGACAAGTGGACGTGACCGGCGTGGGATGTAGGTAAGTATGTGTGAGTGTGTAAGTGTGATGTAATACATTTTTACTGTCACGGTGTGTGTGTTGTGTTTTTATTTGGGTATTTTGTTGTTGTTGTAGAACTACAGGTACCAGCGGGCCCATTATTTCCCTGCATGTTGGTACTTGAGGTTCTCCAAGTTCCAGCAAGCAGGGGAGGCTTGCTGGGCCTTGTAGTTCCACAACAAAAAACAATATTCTTTTTTTAACACTCTTATGGCTATCAGCCTCCCATCCACCGCCCACGGATGGGGGGACAGCCTCGGGCTTCACCCCTGGCCCTTGAGTGCTTGGAGGGGGGGACCCCTTCATCTAAGGGGTCTCCACTCCTCCAGGGAACCCCGGCCAGGGGTGACTAGTTGGGGGGGGGGGTAATGCCACGGCCGCAGGGACCTACATAAATGTGTCCCCCGGCTGTGGCATTATGTCCCTGGCTAGTGGAGCCCGGTGCTGGTTTTAAAAATACGTGGGACCCCTACGTCTTTTGTCCCCCGTATTTTTGGAACCAGGACCGGACTAAGAGCCCGGTGCTGGTTGTCTAAATACGGGGAACCCCTGTCCAATTTTTTCCCAGTATTTAAACAACCAGGACTGGCTCAAAGAGCCCGAGGCTGGTTATACTTAGGAGGGGGGACCCCACACAATTTTTTTTTACATTTTTTAACCCATTCAGCCCCTTCTCCATTAAGTTAATGGAAGCCCTGGACAACAGAATTGCATTTATGTTCTCCTCCCACTCCCTTCCCAAACACAAAAAAAAATTTCTTTTAAAATGTACAATATATCTCAAGTATGATGAGCAGGCAGGCAGCGGGCATTGGCGGCATCGGACTGAGATGCAAATTAGTGGCGGAGGGCTGGGTCAGTTGATTGTGGGCAAGTTTATAAGCCATTGGCGGTGGCAGCGGGCATCGGCTCAGGGGCAGTAGCGGGCATTGGCTCGGCGGTAGGGGTCATCGGCAGGATTCGGCGGGCATTATGGCTGTAGTGCCTCACCAGCCACTAACCTCACCGCACGCCACTGGGACACGGTACAATTGAGAGTATTCCTACCAGAGAACAAGGTCCAAGACCTACAGAGATTAGTGGCTCAGGTACTGAGGACACAAACGGTTTGTCTACACCTCTGTGTGCAACTTCTCGGGAAGATGGTGGCGTCGTTCGAAGCTCTCCAGTACGGCAGACTTCATTCCCGACCATTCCAGATGAACCTCATTGCTCAGGGAGCAGGTTCGCACTGGCTTCTACATCGAAGAATCCGACTTCCACCGCGCATACGAACCTCCTTAATTTGGTGGTCGTTGCACAGGAATCTCGCAGCAGGCAAGAGATTCGGCATTTGGGATTGGAGGATCCTGACTATGGACGCCAGTCTCAGAGGTTGGGGTGCCGTCTTAGAGGAACATCAGTTTCAGGGCAGATGGACGTTACTGGAGAGCAGCCTACCCATAAACATTCTCGAACTAAGTGCAGTTTACAATGTGCTTTTCTTAGCCGAAGACCTAGTCATGGGTCAACACTTAAAGATACAGTCAGACAATGTCACGTCGGCGGCTTACATAAACCGTCAAGGAGGAACAAAGAACAGGATGGCGTTAAAGGAAGCCACAAAGATCTTTTTGTGGGCAGACAGACGAAACAACATCCTCTCGGCAGTGTTCTTTCCAGGTGTGGAGAACTGGGAAGCAGATTTTCTCAGTCATCAGGACATGCATCCGGGAGAGTGGTGCCTACATCCATGGATTTTCGACATGGTGGTGAGGAGATGGGGTCTCCCTCAAGTGGACCTCATGGCGTCTCGGCAAAACCATCAGCTGCCCAGATATGTGTCCAGGACAAGAGATCCAACAGCAGAAGGAGTGGACGCATTAACACTTCCTTGGTGTTACAGGAGGGTTTACATTTTTCCACCTTTCCCACTCATACCCAGGGTTCTGAAAAGGGTGAAACGGGAATGAGTGTGGGCAATTCTAATCGCACCAGATTGGCCCCGCAGGAGTTGGTACTCCGACCTACGGGGGTTACTAGAGGAAGATCCTTGGTGGTTACCTCAGAGAGAGGACCTGCTGTCTCAGGGACCGTTCCTACACCCAGACCTGAACAGGCTGCGTTTAACGACGTGGCTAATGAAACCCGGATCTTAAGAAAAAGAGGGATACCAAGAACGGCCATTCCTACGATGCTTGCCGCTAGGAAGCCGGTCACAGCCATGCACTACTACAGGATTTGGAAGAAGTACAAGGACTGGTGTCAGGAACGTGGGTGGATTTCGACGAACTTCCACTTATCCAGACTTTTACTTTTCCTTTAGGCCGGTCTAGATGTAGGACTGTGGCTGGGCTCTCTGAAGGTTTAAATTTCGGCTCTCTCCATCCTATTTCCACAGCGGTTAGCATCCTTGCAAGAGGTTCAAACCTTTTTACAGGGGATTCTGAGGATACAACCCTTTTCGTCCTCCCACTGCGCCGTGGGACTTAAAATTGGTGTTGGAATTTTTGAGATCACCAACTTTTGAGCCGTTGGCAAGAACAGACCTGAAAATATCTATCTTGGAAGGTCACGTTATTGCTTGCCTTGGCTTCGGCCAGGAGGGTTTCTGAGTTGGGAGCCTTATCGTGTAAGAGTCCCTTTTTTAGTTTTTCATGAGTATAGGGCAGAACTCAGTACAAGAGCAGATTTCCTTCCTACGGTTGTTTTGTTGTTTCATGTAAACCAGCCAATTGTAGTCCCATCTTTCCAGGTTCTTGCAGATGGGGACGTGTCCTTGGATGTTGTCCGAGCTTTACGGGTTTACGTACAAGTTACGCCGTCCTTCAGAAAGTCGGACCATTTGTTTGTTTCTTTATGATGGGCCAAAGAAGGGTTGGCCAGCATCTAAGCAGTCTTTGTCTAAATGGATTAGACTTGCCATTCGGCAAGCTTATATTTCCTGTGGCAAACAGGTTCCGGTTCAGACGGGTGCTCATACCACCAGATCAGTGGGTGCCTCATGGGCGGCTGCCAGAGGTGCTTCCACTACTCGACTTTGCAGAGCGGCGACGTGGTCCTCAGCCCACACGTTTGCGAAATTTTACAAGTTTGATACCTTTGCGTCCGGAGACTCTTAAGTTCGGACGCTTAGTTTTGCAGGCCACCGACAGCACTCCCTCCCTTGGGGATAACTTTGGGACGTCCCCTACTGTATAGGACTCCAGTGTCCCCTAGTGCATGAAAGAGAAAAGAGGATTTTGGTACTTACCGATAAATCCATTTCTCTGAATCCTCTAGGGGACACTGGATGCCCGCCTCGGTGCTGTCAACCTGCTGTGTTCAAAGTTCTTGTTCAAACAGTTCGTACAAACAGCGTTAGTTATTCTGTTAAGGGTTTCTGGGATACAGTTTGATATGTTGTACGGTTCGGTTCCTCGCCATGTGCTCAAGTATCATGTCCTATTCTCTCAGTCAAATTTTCCAAACTGAGGGAGGAGGGATGTGAAGGGGGAGGAGCCGGCTGTGCAGACAATGCTAATTTTAGATTGTGCCACACCTCCGGTTGCAAGCTTCACACCCCTACTGTATAGGACTCCAGTGTCCCCTAGAGGATTCAGAGAAATGGATTTATCGGTAAGTACCAAAATCCTCTTTTCCAAACGCTGCCTCTTCTCTATGTAGTGAACGGGTGCCTGCTTATCCGTTTATACTGCACCACGACCTGGGTCCTTCTTGGAACCGACCCTGCAATCTAGCCGGGTTGGATTCCCAAGTAACTGAACCCTTTTACATTTATCCGCTCCCGGGTTTTTAGCAGCAGTGTAATAGGGGTCAGTGATTGCAAAAATGCGCTATAGCGCGTATTTTACGCGCTATAGGCAGAGAGGGACTCAATTTTGAAATAATAGCGGGTCCTGCCGGACGCACTCTAACTCACCAACCAATCACCGCCGGCAGCGTCCCCAGTCTTCACAACCAATCACTGCCTGCTGCGTCTCCCATCTCCTCATTCAATCGCCGCCTGAGACCCGGTCCCTCTGCATCCGCGGCTCTGCCTCCAGCTGGTCACAGTGATCAGGCAGCCCACAGCCCCCCCGGCGCTTGAGTGCGTCTCCTGTGCCAGACGCGGCGGCTTCTTCTCTCCCGCTGTGATACACAGTGCAGAGTTCAGCAGATTCTGCATTGGAAACAGCAGCAGCGGCTTTCCCCCTTCTGGCTGTCGCTGAGGAGCTGTGTGCACAGTGAGTTTACTGGTCCCAGCACTGGCTTCAGTTGACCCTGCTCCGTCCCTTCGGGTGATCTATTACCTTGCACTACAGTTGCCTATGGAGTGCCTGCCGCTACTGCTGCTCATCGAGGTGGGACTGCCGAGTCTCACCTAAGAGGCTGCAATACATCTACCAGCAGACTCCTGGCAATAAAAGCGCTTGGAGGTACAATATAAATCAAAAATAAATAATATTAGTTATTAAATATGTATTAAATATTAACAGTATACACAGTCAGTCTGCCAGCAACAGGAGTCTATACTTCAGCACAGCATATTGTAATATGTAATATATATATATATATATATATATATATATATATATATTTATTACACATACATACATGTACACACTTTAGTTTAGTCCGTAGGGGGCCCCCTTGTCTTCAGTGCCCCCAGGAGCCTTAATCCGGCTCTGGGTGCACTCCCCAGGTGAGACATTGTAGCAGGCAGTGGTTCCATAATTATCTTGAGAGTGTCCTAATTATTATTTAGGGACATTCTGCATATCAGCAGATTGGGCCCATCACCCAGTGTCTGCCCCAACTCACTCTGTCCTGCCTTCCCCTGTACCCCTGCTCTATCATGGCTCCATCCCCACCGTTCTGTCTGATCCCCCTTTCTCGGGTCCCTTACCCCATTCTCAACAGCTGGCCCTCCTCTTCTAGGTCTGTCCTATATCCATTGCAATGGGAGCAGCTGGGGCGTACGCCCAGGCTTTATCTGTTCACGTATAGAGGAGACGTGACACTGCCACTCAATGCCTCTGTCTCCCACTATCGCCCCCCATTACCCTCTCTATTCCCGTCGCCCTTTCCTGTCACCTACTGCCTCTCCGTCTCCTACTATATCTACTTGTCACCCACTGCCTCCCCCTGTCACCCAGTCCCTGGCGTCACCCACTGCCTCTCACTATCACAATCTCCTGTCACCCACTGACTCTCCATCTCCCACTATCTCTCCTCGTCACCCACTGCCTCACCCTCTGCATCACTATCTCCCCATCACCCTTTCTCCTGTCACCCTCTGCCTTCCCAAGCCATCAGTCATCACCCTCTCCCTCTGGTTTTCTATTGCCAGCTACTGCGGCAATACAACACTACCTTTCACCGTGATTGACTAGTATAATTAAATAGCACTGTACTTTCAACCCCCCCCCCCCCCCCAAATCTTACCTCCAGCATTACCTCAGTACTGTCTGCCCCTAACCCACTCCTTTCCCTCAGTATTGTCCCAACTGCAGCATGCCCTTATTTCCCTCTACCCAAACTGCTACCCACTTACAGCACTTCTCAAACTGTTGCCTGCCCCAGTTGTGCCCCAACTGCTGCCTGCCTTACCCCCTCCCTACCCCCAGTACTGCCTGCCCTTAAGCCCCTGTACCCCCTACCGGCCTCAAGTGTTCCCTGCCTCAATCCCCAGGTCTACCCCAACTGCTGCCTGCCCCCAGCATTGCTTATAAAGTATAAATTGTGATGGGACCCAGAAACCGTGGAGTAGGACCCCGATTTTTTTAAAGCGAGGGGTCCCTGGGACCCACAATTTTTTTTCGTTCAGCGCGATCACTGGGGGTATTAGACTTTAAGGCCTGAGTAAAGATAAGGATTGACTAACCAGAAGAAAGGCCAGCTGCTTTACCGCTAAAATTATTTTGCCCAGTTGTTGAGAAATACGTCAATATTAGGAGTTTTATTCAGAAGCAATTTCAGTCGGGTATAGGTCGTTAGGTCGACCTCTATTAGTCGACATGCGTTAGGTCGACATGTTTTAGGTCGACATGTAAAAAAATCGACATGAGGTGTGGTTTTTGTTTTTTTTACTTTTTCTTTGGTGTTTTCTTCGTAAAGTGATGGGGAACCCCAATTAGTTCACAGTGTCTCCTCGTTGTGCTCGGCACAGGTTACCGTTCCCAATTGTAGTCCACGTGGATCGTAAAGTATGAAATGTCCAAAAATTTTAAAAAAATTGAAAACCTCATGCCGACCTTTTGACCGGTCGACCTAATGCATGTCAACCTATAGTGGTCGACCTAATGACCGAATCCCATTTCAGTCAGGATTTTTATTATAAAATCGACACTTGGAATACTAAAGTGAAGATCAAATGGATACATTTTTTACACTGGAAACAGATCAGCTGTTGATGATGATTATTGCCTTTTCTTTCAAATGATTAAACATTAAGGGTGGAATTCAAATGTTTGGAAAGTTGGTTGGGTGTCTGTGTTTTCCTTACTATTAGAAAAACAGACTCCCAACTGACTTTTCAAACATTTGAATCTCCCCCCTAAATGCCTAAAGCCACCGTTCTTAAAATGTATTTATTATATCCACTCATTGTGGGATATGACAGTACTATACAATACTCTAAAAGCTGCGAGATGTCCTGTTCTATGCTCCACTTGTATGTTGCTCATCCTTTCTTTTACACTTGTATATCTTACATAATTCTTATTGTTGCTAGAGGAAACATCATTGTGGCCACGCCAGGGCGGCTGGAAGACATGTTCCGGAGACAGGCAGATGGGCTGGATTTAGTCAGCTGTGTGAAAACTCTGGACGTTCTTATTTTGGATGAAGCAGACAGACTTCTGGATCTGGGGTTTGAAGCAAGGTGATGCATCTTTCTAATACATTGTCTGACTTTTGATCCAGTAACTAAGCAAGTGAAACTTGTCCTAACTAAATGTGCTGGGAAAGCAACATGTGGTTCCCAATGAAGAATAAGAAAATATGTATTATGATATTACTGTGTCTTTGGATACTTTCTTTTCTTAGACTATATAAAGCATGGGTCTTCAACCTGCGGCCCTCCAGCTGCTGTGGAACTACACATCCCAGCATGCCCTGCCTCAGTTTTAGCATACCTTAGTAGCAAAACTGTATAGTTTCACAGCAGCTGGAGGGCCACAGGTTGAAGACCCATGATATAAAGGATAGTTTATTTTTTATTAATAGAAGATCGGTAACTGCACAAAGGTAATAAATCTTAATGTTAAGGTTGGAAAAGATGGAGAGCTGCAACTTCTGCAACAATCGCTACCTTTATCTTCTTAAATACCAGTTCAAATGAAGTCTCTCGTTTTGTTATTATGTAGTGCTTTGGGGAACAAATGGTTTTTTCATTTGGCAGTTTGCTTCTCTGCTGTCGCATTCCAATGAATTATGTACTCATGCATCCACTCTGTGTTTAGCTTTAGGATCATCTTGTGAGGGACACTTTGCAATTGGACAATAGCTTATTTGTTAAATAAGCAGACTTGGGACAGAATTCAATTAGCTACAGTAATTATGCTTTTACGCACAGAGCTATTCAATTACAAGCCCTCTTCCTAGCGTGGTAAATCCACGGCAAAAGTTTCAGGGATAAGTGTTGGTGCTATTGGTAAACACGTTTCTGGCACCCATGATAAGGGCGCATACTGCAGATTTCTGTTCAATCCTCCCTCAGGCTCGAACAAAAATCCACATTAAGGGTCTAATTCAGTAAGGATTGCAAGTTCTTCTAATTAGCAGAATTTGCAATCCTTCTGTTCGCATGCTGGGGCCGCCCATCGCAGGGCAAGGCCACCCAGCATGCTGACCGCCGCCTACCGCCTTCAACAAGCAGAAACTGCGATCGCATCTTAGCAGAAATTAAGGAAGACGTCACGCAGCCGCCACGCTCACGCCCTCGTTCGCGCCGCACACCCCCTGTTTGCCGGCCTCCATCCCCGCAACAGTCTGTCTCCATCCTGGAAACAGATCCCCCTTTAGTGATGCTGCTCGGAGAGAGATTTTTTTTTTTTAACAAAGAGTGAAGGAACTGTTTAAGGGAGGAAATGGGGAGTTGCAAGAAAAACGCAAGCGTGTCACAGCTGTTTTCAGTACGTGTATATGCCTTCAGCTGCGATCATGTATGTGGAGAAACATGGCTCCTATGTTGCTACTGACGTGGCAAGTTTGCATGACCATAGACTGACTTGAGCTGTCGATGTTCCTCATTATTGCTTTGGTGCTGTGTATGTTGCTGAGGACTTTGCAATAGTTCCTGTCAGTGTCTTTATTTTTCTGGTCGGCAGCTTCACCTGCGATGATTAGCAAGTCCGTAGTCTAAAAATTTACAGTTGTATAAGCATGTGCGTAGAAACATGAATTAGGCCTGTAGTGCAGCAATCTGGCACATCCTTCCCTTTAGAGGTGTTTATATAATAAAATATGGACAATAAAGAAGTCATTTCTCATACGTCCTAGAGGATGCTGGGGACTCCAAAAGGACCATAGGGTATAGACGGGATCCGCAGGAGACATGGGCACACTATAAGACTTTGGATGGGTGTGAACTGGCTCCTCCCTCTATGCCCCTCCTCCAGACTCCAGTTAGACTCTGTGCCCAGAGAGCCTGGACACACACTAGGGGAGCTCTCCTGAGTTTCTCTGAAAAGACTTTGTTTATTATTATTTTCATGGAGACCTGTTGGCTACAGGCTCCCTGCTTCGTGGGAGTGAGGGGAGAGAAGCAGACCTACTTCTTCTGAGTTCAAGGGCTCTGCTTCTTAGGCTACTGGACACCATTAGCTCCAGAGGGTCTGATCACTTGGTTCGCCTAGCTGCTCGTTCCCGGAGCCGCGCCGTCACCCCCCTCACAAAGCCAGAAGAAAGAAGCCGGGTGAGTATTAGAAGAACAGAAGATTTCAGTGACGGCAGAAGACTTCAGGGTCTCTGAGGTACCGCTCAGCGCGCCATTGCTCCCACACACAAGCGGCACTACAAGGGTGCAGGGGGGGCGCCCTGGGCAGCAAAAATACCTCACATACATGCCTGGCAAAGAGGTAAACAGTGCATAGGCACTATACCGACCCCTGCCAGTATAAAAAAAGTTTTAAAAAAAAATAGCGGGACTGAAGCGCGCCGAGAAGGGGGCGTGGCTTAGCCCTCACAACTCTATACAGCGCCATTTTCTCCTCGCAGAGATGCTGGCCCCGCCACAAACACTGTTGAACACTAACAGTGAAAAACAAGGGGGGAGGACAGCTGTTTAGTGCATTATAGATTCATATATATATATATATATATATATATATATATATATATATATATATATATATATATATATATATATATATATATATATATATATATATATATATATATATATATACATACATACATACATACATACATACATACATACATACATACATACATACATACATACATATGCGTTGTGGTTAAGGAGTTGTTAAAGATTTCTGTGTTTTCCCTGTCATACTGGACTACCCATTATAGCGATGTCGGCCGGTGTTTTAGTAGACGTGGGTCGACATGTGTGAGTGCTCTGCCACAAACGGCTATGGGAATCCCTCTGTCGGCATTGCCGACTCCTGATGGTACTTGTTCAAGAGATGAAATGTCAGTATTGTAAGCTTTTCCAAAGTAAACACTGTATGGGAGACAGTCGTATGTGGGTGACCCTGTCGGCACCAACTGTTATAACTGGGTGTAATTTAACATGATAATGTAAAAACCTATACCTGTATATATGTATGGTATGGTTGCATTAAGAGGTAACTCGAGCCCATACGTGATATTAAAATTATGTGTGTGTGTGTATATATATATATATATTTCTCTAACGTCCTAAGTGGATGCTGGGGACTCCGTCAGGACCATGGGGTTTAGCGGCTCCGCAGGAGACATGGCACAATAATAAAAGCTTTAGGATCAGGTGGTGTGCACTGGCTCCTCCCCCTATGACCCTCCTCCAAGCCTCAGTTAGATCTTTGTGCCCGGCCGAGAAGGGTGCAATCTAGGTGGCTCTCCTGAGCTGCTTAGAATAAAAGTTTAAGTTAGGTTTTTTATTTTCAGTGAGTCCTGCTGGCAACAGGCTCACTGCTACGAGGGACTTAGGGGAGAGAAGTAAACTCACCTGCGTGCAGGATGGATTTGCTTCTTAGGCTACTGGACACCATTAGCTCCAGAGGGAGTCGGAACACAGGTCTCACCCTGGGGTTCGTCCCGGAACCGTGCCGCCGACCCCCCTTGCAGATGCCGAAGTTGAAGAGGTCCAGAGGTCCAGAAACAGGCGGCAGAAGACTTTCAGTCTTCATAAGGTAGCGCACAGCACTGCAGCTGTGCGCCATTGTTGTCAGCACACTTCATACCAGCGGTCACTGAGGGTGCAGGGCGCTGGGGGGGGGCGCCCTGGGCAGCAATGTATTATACCTTTTTTATGACTAAAATACATCACATATAGCCCTTGAGGCTATATGGATGTATTTAACCCCTGCCAGATCTCACAAACTCCGGGAGAAGAGCCCGCCGTTTTAGGGGTCGGGGCCTATTCTCCTCAGCACACGGCGCCATTTTCCTGCTCAGCTCTGCTGTGAGGAAGGCTCCCAGGCTCTCCCCTGCACTGCACTACAGAAACAGGGTTAAAACAGAGAGGGGGGGCACTTATTTGGCGATATGATTACATATGTGAAAATGCTATAAGGGAAAACACTTGTATAAGGGGTTGTCCCTGTATAATTATAGCGTTTTTGGTGTGTGCTGGCAAACTCTCCCTCTGTCTCCCCAAAGGGCTAGTGGGGTCCTGTCCTCTATCAGAGCATTCCCTGTGTGTGTGCTGTGTGTCGGTACGTGTGTGTCGACATGTAGGAGGACGATGTTGGTGAGGAGGCGGAGCAAATTGCCTGTATTGGTGATGTCACTCTCTAGGGAGTCGACACCGGAATGGATGGCTTATTTAGGAATTACGTGATAATGTCAACACGATGCAAGGTCGGTTGACGACATGAGACGGCCGGCAAACAAATTAGTACCTGTCCAGGCGTCTCAGACACCGTCAGGGGCTTGTAAAAACGCCCATTTACCTCAGTTGGTCGACACAGACACGGACACTGACTTCAGTGTCGACGGTGAAGAAACAAACGTATTTTCCTTTAGGGCCACACGTTACATGTTAAGGGCAATGAAGGAGGTGTTACATATTTCTGATACTACAAGTACCACAAATAAGGGTATTATGTAGGGTGGGAATAATCTACTTGTAGTTTTTCCTGAATCAGATAAATTAAAGTGTGTGATGATACGTGGGTTTCCTCCGATAGAAAATTATTGGAGGTATACCCTTTCCCGCCAGAAGTGAGGGCGAGTTGGGAAACACACCTTAGGGTGGATAAGGCGGTCACACGCTTATAAAAACAAGTGGCGTTACCGTCTCCAGATACGGCCGCCCTCAAAGAGCCAGCTGATAGGAAGCTGAAAAATATCCTAAAAAGTATATACACACATACTGGTGTTATACTACGACCAGCAATCGCCTCAGCCTGGATGTGCAGCGCTGGGGGGGCTTGGTCGGATTTCCTGACTGAAAATATTGATACCCTTGACAGGAACAATATTTTATTGACTATAGAGCATTTTAAGGATGCATTTCTATATATGCGAGATGCGCAGAGGGATATTTGCATTCTGGCATCAAGAGTAGATGTGATGTCCATATCTGCCAGACGATGTTTATAGACACGACAGTGGTCAGGTGATGCAGATTCCAGACGGCACATGGAAGTATTGCCGTATAAAGGGGCGGTCCATCGGACCTGGTGGCCATGGCAACAGCTGGAAAATCCACTTTTGTTACCCCAAGTCACATCTCAGCAGAAAAGGACACAGTCTTTTCAGTCTCAGTCCTTTCGTACCCATTAAGGCAGGCGGGCAAAAGGCCAGTCATATCTGCCCAGGGTTAGAGGAAAGGGAAGAAGATTGCAGCAGGCAGCCCATTCCCAGGAACAGAAGTCCTCCACAGCTTCTGCCAAGTCCGCAGCATGACGCTGGGGCCATACAAGCGGACTCAGGTGCGGTGGGGGGTCATCTCAAGAGTTTCAGCACGCAGTGGGCTCACTCGCAAGTGGACTCCTGGATCCTACACGTAGTATCCCAGGTGTACATTGGAAATTCGAGACGTCTTCCCCTCACAAGTTCCTGAAGTCTGCTTTACCAACGTCTCCCTCCGACAGGGAGGCAGTATTGGAAAAAAATTCACAGGCTGTATTCCCAGCAGGTGATAATCAAAGTACCCCTCCTACAACAAGGGAAGGGGTATTATTCCACACTATATTGTGGTACTGAAGCCAAACGGCTCGGTGAGATCTAAAAGATTTGAACAATTACATACAAGGGTTCAAATCAAGATGGAGTCACTCAGAGCAGTGATAGCGAACCAGGACGATATGGTGTCACTGGATATCAGGGACGCTTACCTACATGTCCAAATTTTGCCCTTCTCACCAAGGGTATCTCAGGTTCGTGGTACAGAACTGTCACTATCAGTTCAGACGCTGCCGTTTGGATTGTCCACGGCACCCCGGGTCTTTACCATGGTAATGGCCGAAATGATGATTCTTCCTAAAAGAAATATGGACGCTTTCCTGATAAGGGCAAGGTCCAGAGAACAGTTGGCGGTCGGAGTAGCACTATCTCAAGTAGTTCTACGACAGCACGAGTGGATTCTAAATATTCCAAAATCGCAGCTTTTTCCGACGACACGTCTAATGTTCCTAGGAATGATTCTGGACACAGTCCAGAAAAGGATGTTTTCTCCCGGAGAAGAAGACCAGGGAGTTATCCGAGCTAGTCAGGAACCTCCTAAAATCAGGAAAAGTATCAGTGCATCATTGCACAAGGGTCCTGTGAAAAATGGTGGTTTCTTACAAAGCGATCCCATTCGGTAGATTTCACGCAAGAACCTTTCAGTGGAATCTGCTGGGAAAATGGTCCGGATCGCATCTTCAGATGCATCAGCGGACAACCCTGTCTCCAAGGACAAGGGTGTTTTCTTCTGCGGTGGCTGCAGAGTGCTCATCTATGAAAGGGCCGCAGATTCGACATTCAGGACTGGGTCCTGGTGACCACGGATGCCAGCCTGAGTGGCTGGGGAGCAGTCACACAAGGAAAAAATTTCCAGGGAGTGTGATCAAGTCTGGAGACTTCTCTCCACATAAATATACTGGAGCTAAGGGCAATTTACAAGGCTCTAAGCTTAGCAAGACCTCTGCTTCAAGGTCAGCCGGTATTGATCCAGTGGGACAACATCACGGCAGTCGCCCACGTAAACAGACAGGGCGGCACATGAAGCAGGAGGGAAATGGCAGAAACTGCAAGGATTCTTCGCTGGGCGAAAAATCATGTGATAACACTCTCAGCAGTGTTAATTCCGGGAGTGGAAAACTGGGAAGCAAACTTCCTCAGCAGGCATAACCTCCACCCGGGAGAGTGGGGACTTCAGCGGGAAGTCTTCCACATGATTGTAAACCGTTGGGAAAAACCAAAGGTGGACATGATGGCGTCCCGCCTGAACAAAAAACTAGACAAATATTGCGCCAGGTCAAGGGACCCTCAGGCAATAGCGGTGGACGCTCTGGTAACACTGTGGGTGTACCAGTCAGGGTATGTGTTCCCTCCTATGCATCTCATACCAAAAGTACTGAGAATCATAAGAAGGAGATGAGTAAGAACGATACTCGTGGTTCCGGATGGGTCAAGAAGGACTTGGTACCCGGAACTTCAAGAGATGCTCACGGAAGAACCGTGGCCTCTACCTTTAAGAAAGGACCTGCTCCAGCCGGGGCCTTGTCTGTTCCAAGACTTACCGCGGCTGCGTTTGACGGCATGGCAGTTGAACGCCGGATCCTGAAAGGGCATTCCAGATGAAGTCATCCCTACCCTGGTCGAAGCCAGGAAGGATGTAACCGCAAAACATTTTCACCGCATTTGGCGAAAATATGTTGCGTGGTGTGAGGCCAAGAAGGTCCCTACAGAGGAATTCCAACTGGGTCGTTTCCTACATTTCCTGAAAACAGGACTGTCTATGGGCCTAAAATTAGGGTCCATTAAGGTTCAAATTTCGACCCTGTCAAATTTCTTCCAGAAAGAACTGGCTTCAGTGCCTGAAGTTCAGACGTTTGTAAAAGGGGTACTGCATATACAGCCTCCTTTTGTGCCCCCAGTGGCACCTTGGGATCTCAATGTTGTTTTGAGTTTCCTAAAGTCACATTGGTTTGATCCACTCACCACTGTGGAATTAAAATATTTCACATGGAAGGTGAAGATTCTATTAGCCCTGGCTTCAGCCAGGCGTGTGTCAGAATGGGCGGCTTTATCATATAAAAGCCCTTACTTAATTTTTCATTCGGACAGGGCAGAATTGAGGACTCGTCCTCAATTTCTCCTTAAGGTGTTTTCTGTTTTTCACATGAACCAACCTATTGTGGTACCTGCGGCTACTAGGGACTTGGAGGACTCCAAGTTACTTGACGTTGTCAGGGCCCTGAAAATATATGTTTCCAGGACGACTGGAGTCAGAAAATCTGACTCGCTGTTTAGCCTGTATGCACCCAACAAGATGGGTGTTCCTGCTTCTAAGCAGACGATTGCTCGCTGGATTTGTAGTACAATTCAGCTTGCACATTCTGTGGCAGGCTTGCCACAGCTAAAATCAGTAAAAGCCCATTCCACAAGGAAGTGGGCTCATCTTGGGCGGCTGCCCGAGGGGTCTCGGCTTTACAACTTTGCCGAGCTGCTACTTGGTCAGGGGCACACCCTGACTGAGGAGGACCTGGAGTTCTCTCATTCGGTGCTGCAGAGTCATCCGCACTCTCCCGCCCGTTTGGGAGCTTTGGTATAATCCCCATGGTCCTGACGGAGTCCCCAGCATCCACTTAGGACGTTAGAGAAAATAAGAATTTACTTACCGATAATTCTATTTCTCGTAGTCCGTAGTGGATGCTGGGCGCCCATCCCAAGTGCGGATTGTCTGCAATACTTGTACATAGTTATTGTTACAAAAATCGGGTTATTCTTGTTGTGAGCCATCTTTTCAGAGGCTCCTTCGTTGTTATCATACTGTTAACTGGGTTCAGATCACAGGTTGTACGGTGTGATTGGTGTGGCTGGTATGAGTCTTACCCAGGATTCAATATCCTTCCTTATTATGCACGCTCGTCCGGGCACAGTATCCTAACTGAGGCTTGGAGGAGGGTCATAGGGGGAGGAGCCAGTGCACACCACCTGATCCTAAAGCTTTTATTATTGTGCCCTGTCTCCTGCGGAGCCGCTAAACCCCATGGTCCTGACGGAGTCCCCAGCATCCACTACGGACTACGAGAAATAGAATTATCGGTAAGTAAATTCTTATTATATATATATATATAATTTTTTTTTTTTTTTTTCCCCTCAAACCTCTCGGGGTTGCAAGAATGTTATTTTGCCCAGTTACTACTCCCTGTTGTTGACGAATACTATGTCTTATGTTGACCATAATGTTTCCTGGTTAGATCCACAACTTTGGCATTCAGTACATGTTCATACACATTAATGTCACTAGGGACCCTGCTGTTCCTGACAAAATATATATATATGAGATGTATATATAGATGTGTGTGTGTGTATTTAAATGTGTATATTTATATTACAATTTCTAATGAATGCTGAAGTGATGTTGTTCCTTCTCATGTGCTGGTCGCTCTGTTGATAAAGCTCTAGGTCAGCCGTGACAAGATGACAAATCCTCACGAGGAGTCCGAGTGTTTATTCTTTTCCCGCCGTGGATAGAAAAAAATGAAAGTCAACCCCTGGTCTGCACGGGGCCCTGTCACAAAGGATCATATACAGGAAGCAAAGTGATATTTTAATTATATGCTTTGATGATATTGGCATTACATACGTATGGGGGAGTGCTTGTATTCAGAAATGGTCGGTTACCTTGTCATCCAATATAATTACCCTGGGGAGGGATGAGATATTCCTTGAGTTGGGTCTTATCTAGAACATTGTAGCTTGCTGCCGTGTGACTACAAGAGGTATGGGACTCTTGGAGTCGCTGGCCAATTCCATGACCGTCTCGACTAGGAGGGCGTGGTGGATTCGCCAAGGGAACGCTGGGGCCTACTCCGAGAAATACTGGAGTATCTTTCCTATGAAGGTGAAACCTGGTTTGGGGATGACTTTGTTAAGATGTTCCCTCACAGCGGTTGGCGACACATTTTTTGTAGGGTGCAGTCATTTTGGCCGGTTGGATACCGTTTGTTTCCCCTTCTTTGCAGAAAAAGAAAGGTGTAAAGGTAAGAGGTATGCAGCCTTTTTAAGGTCGCAGAAGCAGATATCGTCCTCTGTTTTCTACCCATCCACCGTCTGTCGCTGGGTCTATCTTGCTGGAGCCCACACCGGTGGGAACTCGTCTAATACTCTTCGGTTAGTCCTAGAATGGACTAGGACCAGTGAGTTAAGAATAGAGTACAAAGGGGGGACATACTGGAGTTTCCAGATGATTCCCCTTGCTGATTTTTAAAACGGATCTTATCAATTCTCCTCTGGACGGGGAGGTAGTGTGCGACGCCATACAAGAGTTGGGTCAGGATGAGGACATTGTCCTGCTGTCCCTGTCACATTAAAAAAAAAAAAAAAAAAAAATCTGTTATTCAAGCTTTTTCGTGCTTATGAGCCCGAACAGCTTGGTCAGAACAATCCCAAAAAGAAAGAGGATTTCAATGCGGTTTCATCCGCATTAAGCTTATCTGGGTTTGCTATTCGGGATTGTCATTGCCTTTTCACAGGAGTGATGGCAGTATGATGGGTTTCCTTCAATAGTAGCAGCCAATTTTGGTCTGTACTGGGACGCTCTCCTGACTACGGTGAGGTCAAGAAACAAGGGGTACAAATCGTTGTTTCTCTCTGACAGTTGTTCAACACAGAGAATCGCTGTTGATCCCAACGACACAGATGTCGGAGTTGGGAATAAGATTAGATACTGAACTGTTAACAGTTTGTTTTCCGAAGAGATCTGAGGATCCAGAGTCGGATCAGATTTGCAACAGTGTAAACCCATCATTACGTTCCGTTGATGCAGAAGATGGTGGAGGCCTACGAGGCCATTCGGTGAGCAGGTCAAATACCAGAGTGGTTTTTTGCGGGACTAGTTGGACATGTGGTCCGGGTCTCGCCTGCACATGCACCGGGTAATAGTCTTATTTTCCAGGACTAGGATATCTCTCCTGTGGTGGCTTCACAGTTCTCACCTCCTAGAGGGACGAAGGTTCGGGATCCAGGATTAGATCCTGGTGTCCATGGATACAAGTCTCCGAGGCTGGGGTGCAGTCTTTCCATGGGACAAGGTCAAGCCGGGAAGCTTGTCTGCAATAAGCATTCTTGAATTAAGAGCTTTTTACAACAGGACATCATCTTCGCAATCTGCCTGTCTTAATTCTGTCGGACGACTTACCAGCAGTGGCGTAAGTAAGCCGCTAGGGCGGAACGAGGAGAAAAGCGGAAATGGTAGAGGCCCCAAAAGTTTCCGCTGAGCGGAAAGGCATGTAAGCGCTCTGTCAGCGATCTTCATTCCAGGAGTGGACAACTGGGAAGCAGACTTCCTCAGCAGACATGATCTCCATCCAGGAGAGGGGCCTACAGCAAGAAGTTTTCACAGAAGTGGCAAGTCTTTGAGGAATTCCTCAATTAGACATGATGGCGTCTCGCCTCAACAAGAAACTTCAGGAATATTGTTCCAGGTCAAGGGACTCTCAAGCAATAGCAATGGATGCCCTCGTGACACCATGGGTGTTTCCGTCGGTCTATGTGTTCCCTCCATTTTCACTCTTTCCAAAGGTGATAAACATGAGAAGAACAAAGGTTCAGGCGATCCTCATTGTTCCGGTCTAGCCAAGGAGGGCTTGGTATCCAGATCTTCAAGACTTACTCATAGAAGATCCCTGGCCTCTTCTTCTACGAGAGGGCCTGTTACGGCAAGGACCGGGCATGTATC
Source organism: Pseudophryne corroboree (assembly GCF_028390025.1). Classification (NCBI taxonomy): domain Eukaryota; kingdom Metazoa; phylum Chordata; class Amphibia; order Anura; family Myobatrachidae; genus Pseudophryne; species Pseudophryne corroboree. Next base: position 311,085,513 of record NC_086444.1, on the reverse strand, counting down.
AAGACTTAACGCGGCGGCGTTTGACGGCATGGCGGTTGAACGCCATATCCTAGCCCAATAGGGTATTTCCGGTGAAGTCATTCCCACATTGCTTCATGCTAGGAACGGAGTAACGGCGAAGCTTTACCACCGTATTTGGAGGAAGTATGTGTCTTGGTGGGAATCCAAGAAGGCTTCTACGGAAGAATTTTTTGCAAGCAGATGTGGATGCAGGCCTAAAGTTAGGCTCCATTAAAGTGCAGATTTGGGCCTTATCAATTTTCTTTCAAAAAGGAATTGGCCACCCTTCCAGAAGTTCAGACTTTCGTGAAAGGAGTGCTGCACATCCAACCTCCGTTTGTGCCTCCAGTGGCACCATGGAACCTTAACGTGGTGTTGCGGTTTCTTATGTCACACTGGTTGGAACCTTTACGAAAGGTTGAGGTAAGATTTCTCACTTGGGAAGTGGTCATGCTATTGGCCTTGACGTCCGCAAGGCGGTTGTTGGAATTAGCGGCTTTGTCTCACAAGAGGCCCTATTGATCTTCAATGTGGACAGAGCGGAGTTGAGAACTCGGCAACAATTTCTGCCAAAAGTGGTTTCTGCGTTTCGCATGAACCAATCTATTGTGGTGTCTGTGGCTTCTGAAGCCTTGGCTGATTAGAAGTCTCTTGAGGCAGTCAGAGCTTTGAATATTTATGTCGCCAGAACGGCTCAGATTGGGGAAACAGAGGCTTTGTTTACCTGGTATGCTCCCAACAAAAATTGGGGCTCATGCTTCTAAGCAGACGGTTGCATGCTGGATCTGTGATACGATTCGGCATGCTCATTCTACGGCTGGATTGCCGTTACCGAAGTCTGTGAAGGCCCATTCTACCAGGAAGGTGGGCTCTTCTTGGGCGGATGCCGAGGAGTCTCGGCGGTTCAACTTTGCCGAGCAGCTACTTGGTCTGGTTCAAAAACTTTTGCTAAGTTTTAAAAGTTTGATCCCCTGGCTGATGAGGACCTCATGTTTGCTCAATCGGTGCTGCAGAGACATACGCACTCTCCCGCACGGCCTGGAGCTTTGGTATAGACCCCATGGTCCTTTTGGAGTCCCCAACATCCTCTAGGACGTATGAGAAAATAGGATTTTAATACCTACTGGTAAATCCTTTTCTCTTAGTCCGTAGAGGATGCTGGGCGCCCGTCCCAGTGCGTACTGTATCTGCAGCTATTGGTTGTGGTTACACTCATGTGGTGTTTCTTTTCAGTCAAGTCTGTTGCTGCTGTTATTCATGCCGTGGCATGCGGTATGTGATTATTGGTCGTGTTTACACACAGGTTGTGTTACATTTTCGGTCAGCATATTGCTGAATGTTTTTCATGCCGTCAGCTGGTGTTCTATTGAATGCCACATTCTGTGGCATGTTCGATGTGTGAGCTGGTATGACACTCACCGTGTTTAAACAATAAATTCTTTCCTCGAAATGCCCGTCTCCCTGGGCACAGTTCTCTAACTGGAGTCTGGAGGAGGGGCATAGAGGGAGGAGCCAGTTCACACCCATTCAAAGTCTTATAGTGTGCCCATGTCTCCTGCGGATCCCGTCTATACCCCATGGTCCTTTTGGAGTCCCCAGCATCCTCTACGGACTAAGAGAAAAGGATTTACCGGTAGGTATTAAAATCCTGTTTTTTCATGGCATTACCTAAAAAGCTCAAGAATATTGTTATTAACTAATTATGTGGAACATGTATGTTAAGGTGAGGTATTGATGGGTAATGGGGTTTTGGACTTTCAGATGTTCTCCCCCCCTCCCACATGGATGAGCAGAGATTTCGCTCATCCATGTGTTTTTCGAAATGTCTGAGTTTTCGACAGAGCGGAAAAAACGGCAATTCAATTGAATATTGAAGTGTCGAAAAGTACCTATTATTGGCGGAAAGTGCCCTCTTTCTGCCCTGTCGGAAATTCCGACACTAGTTGAATACCCCCCTTAAAAACCATAATAGGGACATTTTAAATGTACGCTAACATACTCTTTTGGTTGCTGAAATACATTATAATTTTTCCTTCATTTTTAAAATACAACCATTTGCTTATGGCCGCTGACAGCCTTCTAAATTGTCCATCTTATTTACCACTTTTTTGGGGTTCAGAATGATTTCACCACACTCTCATGCACTTCACATAATTCGCACACTGATGAGTTAATCTGCAATATTGGTGTGCTGCCTGCAACTTCTCGTTTCTAATTGAATTGCGCAAGTTCACTTTTTTCCCCCCTTCTTTTTGGAATAAGTGCAGAAAATTTTACATGAAATGTGATAGTATGGAACTCACGGCTAATTGAATTTTGCCCTAAGGTTTACAATCTGTAGTTAGGCAGGATTGGGAGTCTAAGGTGAGAGAGTTGTAATAAGATCGTTCAAGCACCAACCATATCCTTCTAATATACCATAGGCAAGTGGTTCCCTTGGGTGCCTCTGGACACTTGCAGGGGTGCCCAGGGCTGGTAATCCAGGACCAATTTAAATTATTTATTGTCCATGTAATAGGCAAATCCAGTGCTGGTGGCTGCCAGTCATAAAATATGTGGACAAACAGATGCGAACTTGTCCCTCACCACACAACTGAACTGAAGGAAGACATATAAACACAACTTATTTTAATAAAAAAAAAAAAATTCTGAATATCTCCAAAACAAACTTTTGGCCTAGGAATGCTGTGTAAAACATTCTGATACTCTATGGTGCTGTGACTCAAAAATGTTTGGGAACCACTGCCATAGGCCATAAATCCAATGGGCACTAATAATAATAATAATGATGATCTGATTTCCAGTCCGCATTTGTTCTACTGAGTGTTATGAAACTGTAGAGGCAAGCTGTGCAATTTCACAGTCTAAGGGGGGGTATTCAGTTAGGTCAGTTTTTTTGCCTTTGGACGAAAAAACTGTACTTCACTATTTTTGGGGCAAATGGGGATTCAATAGCAGAGCCGTTTTTTTCACCTAGGTGAAAAATTCAGCAAGAGAAAAAAAACATGTGGATCGGCAAATCCACATGTGTTCTCACCTGCGCCGGCGAAAACGCGGGCTGTTTTCGATGATTTTGAGGCATTTTTCGCCAATGCCTTTCCACCATGTGAAAAGGCATTGGCGAAAATGCCTTAAAAACATGCGAAAACGGACCACAATTAAATAGGCACGGGGGCGAATTCAATAGCTCTGAGATTACCGGAGTGGTTTTATTTATTTATTTATTTATTTATTTTTTACTATATAGATACCTAAATCTTCTTATGGGACCAGGCTAAGGAAGCAGGTGTTAGGACAGCACTGGCAGCTGGTGCCTGTCTCTCCGTGCTGCAGCCCATTACTTGCCTCAAAAGAGGGTCCACAGGCACCTGCGGGTGCTCTGGAGTTCTATTCTCTCGCTTTGGAAGCACCTACACCATTACCAGTCATGCCAGTGCTGCACCCATGAGCCACAGCTTACATTATACAATTACTACAGCTAACGACCAAGAGTCCATTTCTCCCTGGGGGATTACTGGAAAGCACAGCCTCCTGCTGGCTCTCGTTTTTTTTTTGTTTGTTTTTTTTGTCTGCCGCCAACTTGGCCAGGATAGGGGGAAGTTACTACTACCGAACCCTTCTCTATGTTCATGTGGCGCCCTGGTTATAATTAGCCGCTGCTGTGGCTCAACAACATAGCCTTCAGTGCCATGGTATACATGAGAACCCAGGTTTAAAAAAAAAAAAAAAGATTTTAAACATCCTGGGTTAAAGTGGCAGCAATAGAAGGAGGATGCCTCCCATAGCTTTAAGGAAGATGCCGTTTTGAAAGGAGTCACCGTGCCAGCTACGGTCTACCACGGGTAGTGCTAGGCGGGTGGAACAGAGCTGTTAGGGACTGGAGCGGCCCTCCCGGCTAAATTGTTTTTAGCCCATGTTGTGCCATACTATGTAACGTTTATATCGCTTTCTTGCTACTCTCACCGCTTTGGTATACAGTGTAATATTTTTAAATCTCCTCAGCATACATTGGCGTGTTTAGGTATTGTCCAATAATCTGGATGATACAGCTGCTCGTGAATTGACTGAGTTCACTCATGGGGCAGCACTTGATTTTGTGTCAAAACCCTATCTGATAGTAGGGCCTTACTGAGACACCAGGTTTGTATCTGGTAAAGATAGTATTCAATTTCATACATTTCAACCTCTGTTCCTGGCTGACTAGATAGACCATATTTTTTATCCATTGCTATTCTGCCCCAGACCATTTTTTTCCAGCCGTATGGGAACAATTTTTTTCCAGCCGTATGGGAACAATTTTTTTCCAGCCGTATGGGGACAATTTTTTTCCAGCCGTATGGGGACAATTTTTTCAGTACTCTGGGTGATTAGGTTCTTAAAACAGGTCTGGGAAATCCTACTTGATTTGTCATTTCTGAGCTATAGGTTGGCAAGCTTTTTCTGTCCTGTTTTGGTCTAGATTCTGTCTTCTACTCCTATCAAGTGGTCTTGAATCCTGTTCTGGAGGCCTAGATACCTCATTGAGAATGCATTTTTTTTTTCTTTTTTTCTGTATGTGCCGGTAGCCTGAATTATTAACAGATGTTGCCAGTGCAAGGCTGTCCTTCCTATTCTGTTCAGTAGTCTAATGAAGGTGCAACTCTAAATGAATGCTTATTTGGTGATGCTGGCCTGCCTTACTGCACATACATTTATGGAAGGGCGATTCACTGTGCACCTGTGGTTGTTCTCATGGGTGCAGGTTCCATGTGCTATGGTTGGAGATGTTCTGCCATTTGAAGCACTGTCTCCTACTCTTCAGTTTTGTTTATGGCGCACTCTTGCACAGATCAAGCTTATGGGGAATTCCATTTTCTTTTCTGTGGCTTCATTCTATCTCGGACTCTCGGTTGCATGTTGGCAGTATTGTGGTCATGGCATTGCGGTCCGTTTCCATCTGGACATCAGGTCTGCAGACTCCCGCTGTTCGAGGCATACTGATTCTGCCACTCATTTTGCAGAGGCTGATTTTTATTGGCCCTTTTTGTTAGCCCATAGGCTTGAAAGCTGTGCCTCTAGGCTGCTCTTTTGGGGTTGCGGTTGTTTCTTTGATTGGTGGGTGGTTTGCATTAGTCTTATGTCTTTTAGTAGCTGTGGTGTCTAGTTCTATGTGGGCATCTCGGCTACACTTCTTTTGACTCCAGTGCAGCGTGTGCCCCAGGTTTGTCTTGAAATACTTTAATAATTCAGGCCGGGTGGTCTTTTCCTGCTGCTTTTGCTTCTTATATCTCTTCTTCCTTTTTGCAGGCCAGGTTGACTTGGGGTCTCTGGTTTTCTTCTTTGATGGGTTACATTTCTGCATTGTTGGTCCTATTTCAAAAGTGTCTGGCCTTGCTTTTGGACGTTAAGACATTTATGCAGGGTGTGCTGCTTATAGAGCCTCCTTATGTCCTATCGCTACTGATTTGGAACCTTAGTTTGTTTTTTGGAGACGGTTGCACTTAGGTTTCCTTGAGGGATGGCATTTCTGTTGGCTATTGCTTCAACTAGGCGAGTCTCTGACCGGACAGTTCTATCTGCTTGTTCTCCTCTCCTGAATTTCCACTCTGTCCAGTTGGTGCTCAGCACTAAGCCATCTTTCCTGACCAAAGTTGTTTCCTGATTTCACCTGAACCAGGACATTGTGTTCCTAGCTTTTTGTCCTTAGGATCTTGACAGTCTTCTCCACTACTTAGCTGATATCCAGTTGTTACAAATTTATAGGGCTTGGACGATTTACAATTCAAACAGTTTCTTGTCCTTTTAGGACTGTCACCGGCGGGGGAAGGCCTGCTTCCACGTAGTCTGTGACTCGCTGGCTCACTTCTGCTCTTAAGTAGCAGGTGACTGCCATTCAGGGCACATTCTGCTCAGGCCGTAAGTGCTTCTTTGGCAATAAGGCAGAGTGCCTCGGTTGTGCATGGCAGATTCTTGGTGCACATTTCACCTACTTTTATAGGTTCCACACATTTTGTTTTGGGTGTCAGGTTTGTGCACTCCTGACTGGTGCCTGACTCCTCTCTCTTGAGGTTTGCTTTGGGAAGGCTCATGGTCCTCCGTGCCGAAATAGGAGAAGGGACAATTTTCTTGTACTCGCCGTAAAATAATTTTCTCTGAGTCCACATGGGGTGACACTGTTCCCTCACTGGTTGTTTGTCATGTTGGTTTTGCTTGCTTCATGGTGTGTTTTCCTTTTGTCCTTTATCGATAAATAGTTGACTAGCTGGAGAATGTTGAAGGGATTGAAAGTGGGAAGGGGGGGGGAGAGGAGTCAGCTTCAGTATATTAACTATATAGTGCCTACTACTCAACCAGGCTGTTCTATTCCTCAATAAAAACCAAATCCAGCTACTTTAGCCATTCATTTGGCTTTTTTTAACCAAGTATTTGCAACAGCAGACTTAGGCCATAACAAGAGGAAAGAACTGTTATCGGGTGTCCTATATGCTCCTGCCAAGGTAATATGCCAGTTATTTTGGTTTCCACGCTGAAATGATCGTTCATACACACTAAGCGAGAAACCGGGCAGATGCCCTGATTATTGGGAAATTGGGCAATTATTGTATGGTGTGTACCTGTAAACATAATTTGTGGACCATGACATGCCAAATGCCACTCGGCATAGATGGATAACTTATTCCTAAATTGGGTTTTTGGTCTCGCTAGCTCTACAGGCTGCACATTCTTTGGCCTGCCATGACTGTTCTTGCCTCGTTTTGAAGCCTGCTCCTCCACGGTACATTTGAGCCAACGTGATAAAACATCTCCTGCCCAACCATTGAAATCTACATAGTAAAAGACACCTCATATAGCTCTGATCTCCTGGTATACTGCCAATTACTCACAATTACCAATTACTCACAAGCACGCGCGATAGCCATGGAATTAGACTCAAAAGTCCCTTTGGTACTTCAAACAGAAGTCTGCCACCTGCTTGATTTAACCGAAGGATTCCACTAACAGGCGTTTAGACCATTCTTAAGGCTATGTTTTCCAAAGCTGGATACTTTATATCCCTCTTGTAGTATCGGATCTCTAGAAGATATTTCTGCAGCGGGGTACACAGGGAAAATATCGGGTGTAGAGTGGATCTTGATCCAGAGAGGCACCAACAGGCTAAAGCTTTAGGCTGTCCCAGGATGCATTGTGTGGCCTCCTCTATAACCCCACCTCCAGGCACTGTGAGCCCAGTTTCGAGTTGGTGCGTGTAGAAGCAGGTCACTAACAGGAGGGCTGCGCTGGGAAGCCAGGAAGAAAAGCTTTTCAAAGAAGACTTCAAGGGACGCAGCACAGGATGACATTCAGCGCTGCTTCTCCGACACCTCCCAAGCGGCGTCGAATTCTCCCGCGGCCTGTTCCCGGGTACTTGCGGCTGAGACGCTACGGCTCTAGGCACACGATCGCAGACAATCTCCTGGTTCGCGTGGCTGCTACAGGGAGGAGGTAAGAGGGTCTCCCAGGCGGGATCAGCAATTAAATCGTGTTCCGATCGCATGTCTAGGGAGATGGACTGCGACGCTGGCGTGGACATGGTCACCGAGCAGGGACCCCACTAGATCCGCCAGGGCATAGGAGTGCACCCGACCTGTACTCCTAACGCCCCTGTTAATAAGGCTCCGTCGTACCGGCGGTGAGGCCCAGCATAGGGGAGACGGCGCTTGACCTGTAGCCCCTCCCCAGCCCAGGGCGCCATCTACTGCAGATTTTCCCACCCTGGAGCTTCCTCACACTCTCTCCCTCACTCCCTGACTGAGACGCTGGGTGCCATCTTAGAGCATAGCTGCGGCTGGTCTCCGGGACTGCAGGGCAAGGTCTCCCTTGTAAAGCCGCCTGTATACAGCGCTGTGACTTTACAAACACTTGAGTATTCTACATGTCTCTACATAGACAGACAGCGTTGGTTAAGAAAAGTGTGCCAATTACAGGATATTTCTCCGGCAGGGTCCACAGGTTATCCTTAGGATAACATTGGGATATGATGAAGCGACAGCGGATTTGCACCAATCTGTTAAAGCTTTTCGTCCTCCCAGCATGCAACGGGCCTGTCCGTATATCCCTGCCTCCTGGCTTGGGCAAATCAGTTTTTTGGTTTGGTGCGGCAGGAGCCGGACCATGGTCAGAGGGCTGCTGGTTTTTAGCAGCCATAAGCTTTCTTATTTTATTTTTATAGTCTTACAATTTTTTCTTGAGTGATCTTTCTAAAAAGCGTCTTATACGTACCTTAGAAAGAGTCGCTCCAACATCTCTCCGCCGGGTCGCGACAACGCTTACCCACGGGTACAGTGCTGTTTCGGCGGGCGTCTGTGTCGGATATACTAGCAGGTCCAGCAGACGTTACTAGGCTGTGGCCAGAGCACAGGGAGAAGATAAGGCATCGTTTCCGCTTAGAAGGGGAATACGGGCACAGCCGCACTGTTTTGGGAGGAAACTACCAAACAGTTGCTGAAGTGGCTGCCACCTCGGGTGCACCAGCGCTAGGCCTTAGGGATCAGAGGCTCCAGGAATAGTATGAGGCCGCGATCCCTAGGGTTAATGTCGGCAGTGGGGAGTCAGGCGCTCTCCTGGTCGCCCCTCCCCCTGGTACATGACCAGTTTCCTCTGAGTCTCCCGCCATGAACTGTTTTCCCGCTTCCGTCTCAGGCGCTGTACACGAAGGGGACCCATTCGCAGCATAGGCGGCTGTGTGACTGGTGTGTCTGTGTTCACTATAGGTTCATGGAGCGACAGTGTACACTAGTAGCGTCTGGTTCCACTCAGCGTTCGCAAGCGTATTGATCGGTCCTGGAAGCAGGGTGAGTATCCCTGTGTCCCACTCTGAGTACAGGTAATACAGCACTAAGTCTCTTTCTACCTTTTTGAGTATGAATAGTTTAGATAAGTGCCTACTGCATGCACGAGTCTGTATACTATTACTGTTTCTTTCGCTATGCATCTGAATACGGTAGATCAGTTTAAACATGATTCAGTAATATGTTCTCCTAGTTGATGATGTGCTCATATTGCTTATTATACTAATGTATAACATGTGACTGACTGCTAGTGTGTTTGCTGATTTCACTATAATTCTGTCAGTTTTTTCTATTCCGATCCTCAATGCTGGTGCTTGTGTAGGGTCGGATTGTATGTCACTTTAAAAAGCTTAAAGTGATTACAGTCACAAATTGTGTAGTACATTGTGGAAGTGTTGATTATTTATCATATCGAAGAGTGGCAAAGGTGAGGAAGATACACTCACAGCAACACCAACTTCCCACCTGCGGTTTATCACTTCCAGCAGCAGCCTCTCAAAAGAAACAAACTGATAGGCCAGTGGTAAGTAAATCTTCATCCACACGTTTCAGATGAGGGTTCATCAAAGCATGAAAGCTCAATAAATTCTACTACGGCATACGAAGAGGAGGAGGAAGGTCCCAGCTCAGTGGATATAGCTGAGTTAATTAAAGCAATGAAAGCTATTCTATCCTTAGAGGATTCAGCAGAGCCTGTGTTAAAAACCAAGGCACCTGTGTTTAAACGTCACAAAACAGTTAAGACTGAGACTTCGGGGTCAGATCAGCTAACGGAAATCATTGAAGAGGCTTGGGCTACGCCCAATAAGAAGTTTAGAATTCCTAAGAAATGGAATTCCAATTAACCTCTTCCAGCTGGGGATTGTTTAAAAAGGGAGGTGGCTCCTAAAGTAAATACGCATGTGATTCGATTAGTGCGAAAATCTACATTACCTTTGCCTTCAACATCATTAATTATGTCATGGGTAGGAGAGTGGATGGTTTTTTAAAAACCATTTCTCTGACGTTCTAGTGGATGCTGGGGACTCCGTAAGGACCATGGGGAATAGACGGGCTCCGCAGGAGACTGGGCACTCTATAAGAAAGATTTGGTACTATCTGGTGTGCACTGGCTCCTCCCTCTATGCCCCTCCTCCAGACCTCAGTTAGATTTCTGTGCCCGGCCGAGCTGGATGCACACTAGGGGCTCTCCTGAGCTCCTAGAAAGAAAGTATATGTTAGGTTTTTTATTTTACAGTGAGACCTGCTGGCAACAGGCTCACTGCAACGAGGGACTAAGGGGAGAAGAAGCGAACCTACCTGCTTGCAGCTAGCTTGGGCTTCTGAGGCTACTGGACACCATTAGCTCCAGAGGGATCGACCGCAGGACCCGTCATTGGTGTTCGTTCCCGGAGCCGCGCCGCCGTCCCCCTTACAGAGCCAGAAGCAAGAAGATGGTCCGGAAAATCGGCGGCAGAAGACTTCAGTCTTCACCAAGGTAGCGCACAGCACTGCAGCTGTGCGCCATTGCTCCTCATACACACTTCACACTCCGGTCACTGAGGGTGCAGGGCGCTGGGGGTGGGGCGCCCTGAGCAGCAATAAAAACACCTTGGCTGGCAAAATAACCACAATATATAGCCCCAGAGGCTATATATGTGGTAATTACCCCTGCCAGAATACAGAAAAAAGCGGGAGAAAAGTCAGCCGAAAAAGGGGCGGAGCCATCTCCCTCAGCACACTGGCGCCATTTCTCCCTCACAGTTCCGCTGGAAGGAAGCTCCCTGACTCTCCCCTGTAGTTTTCAGGCTCAAAGGGTTAAAAAGAGAGGGGGGACACTAAATTTAGGCGCAATACTGTATATACAAGCAGCTATTGGGGAAAATTCACTCAGTTATAGTGTTAATCCCCACATTATATAGCGCTCTGGTGTGTGCTGGCATACTCTCTCTCTGTCTCCCCAAAGGGCTTTGTGGGGTCCTGTCCTCAGTCAGAGCATTCCCTGTGTGTGTGCGGTGTGTCGGTACGGCTGTGTCGACATGTTTTGATGAGGAGCCTTATGTGGTGACGGAGCAGATGCCGATAAATGTGATGTCGCCCCCTGTGGGGCCGACACCAGAGTGGATGGATAGGTGGAAGGTATTAACCGACAGTGTCAACTCCTTACATAAAAGGCTGGATGACGTAACAGCTATGGGACAGCCGGCTTTTCAGCCCGCGCCTGCCCAGGCGTCTCAAAGGCCATCAGGGGCTCAAAAACGCCCGCTCCCTCAGATGGCAGACACAGATGTCGACACGGAGTCTGACTCCAGTGTCGACGAGGTTGAGACATATACACAATCCACTAGGAACATCCGTGACTTGATCCCGGCAATAAAAAATGTGTTACACATTTCTGACATTAACCCAAGTACCACTAAAAAGGGTTTTATGTTTGGGGAGAAAAAGCAGGCAGTGTTTTGTTCCCCCATCAGATGAGTGAATGAAGTGTGTAAAAAAAGCGTGGGTTCCCCCGATAAGAAACTGGTAATTTCTAAAAAGTTACTGTTGGCGTACCCTTTCCCGCCAGAGGATAAGTTACGCTGGGAGATATTCCCTAGGGTGGATAAGGCGCTCACACGTTTGTCAAAAAAGGTGGCACTGCCGTCTTAGGATACGGCCACTTTGAAGGTACCTGTTGATAAAAAGCAGGAGGCTATCCTGAAGTCTGTATTTACACACTCAGGTACTAGACTGAGACCTGCAGATATTGCTACTGCAGCGTGGTCTGTGACCCTGTCAAACAGGGATGCTAGTATGCTAACATAAGAGCATATTAAAGACGTCGTCTTATATATGAAGGATACACAGAGGGATATTTTACCGGCTGGCATCCAAAATTAATGTAATGTCCATTCTGTCAGGAGGGTATTAGAGACCCGACACTGGACAGGTGATGCTGACTTTAAAAGGCACATAGATCTGCCTTATAAGGGTGAGGAATTGTTTGGGGATGGTCTCTGGGACCTCGTATCCACAGCAACAGCTGGGAAGAAATTTTTTTACCTCAGGTTTCCTCACAGCCTAAGAAAGCACTGTATTATCAGGTACAGTCCTTTCGGCTTCAGAAAAGCAAGCGGGTCAAAGGCGCTTCCTTTCTGCACAGAGACAAGGGAAGAGGGAAAAAGCTGCTCCAGTCAGCCAGTTCCCAGAATCAAAATTCTTCCCCCGCTTCCTCTGAGCCCACCGCATGACGCGGGGGCTCCACAGGCGTAGCCAAGTACGGTGGGGGGCCGCCTCAAAAATTTCAGCGATCAGTGGGTTCGCTCACGGGTGGATCCCTGGATCCTTCAAGTAGTATCTCAGGGGTACAAGCTGGAATTCGAGATGTCTCCCCCCCGCCGTTTTCCTCAAATCTGCCTTGCCGACAACTCCCTCGGGCAGGGAGGCTGTGCTAGAGGCAATTCACAAGCTGTATTCCCAGCAGGTGATAGTCAAGGTACCCCTACTTCAACAATGACGGGGTTACTATTCCACACTGTTTGTGGTACCGAAACCGGACGGTTCGGTGAGACCCATTTTAAATTTGAAATCCTTGAACACATACATAAAAAGATTCAAGTTCAAGATGGAATCGCTCAGGGTGGTTATTGCAAGCCTGGACGAGGGGGATTACATGGTATCCCTGGACATCAAGGATGCTTACCTGCATGTCCCAATTTACCTTCCTCACCAGGAGTACCTCAGATTTGTGGTACAGGATTGCCATTACCAATTCCAGACACTACCGTTTGGATTGTCCACGGCACCGAGGGTGTTTACCAAGGTAATGGCAGAAATGATGATACTCCTTCGAAAAAAGGGAGTTTTAATTATCCCGTATTTGGACGATCTCCTAATAAAGGCGAGGTCCAGGGAGCAGTTACTGGTCGGAGTAGCACTATCTCGGGAAGTGCTACAACAGCATGGCTGGATTCTAAACATTCCAAAGTCACAACTGGTTCCTTCCACACGCTTACTGTTCCTGGGGATGATTCTGGACACAGAACAGAAAAAAGTGTTTCTCCCGCAGGAGAAAGCCAAGGAGCTGTCATCTCTAGTCAGAGACCTCCTAAAACCAAAACGGGTATCGGTGCATCACTGCACACGAGTCCTGGGAAAAATGGTGGCTTCATACGAAGCAATTCCATTCGGCAGGTTCCATGCAAGGACCTTCCAGTGGGACCTCTTGGACAAGTGGTCGGGATCGCATCTTCAGATGCATCAACTGATAACCCTGTCTCCAAGGACCAGGGTGTCTCTACTGTGGTGGCTGCAGAGTGCTCATCTTCTAGAGGGCCGCAGTTTCGGCATACAGGACTGGGTCCTGGTGACCACGGATGCCAGCCTTCGAGGCTGGGGCGCAGTCGCACAGGGAAGAAATTTCCAGGGACTTTGGTCAAGTCAGGAGTCGTCCCTACACATAAATATTCTGGAACTGAGGGCCATTTACAATGCCCTAAGTCAGGCAAGGCCCCTGCTTCAAAACCAGCCGGTTCTGATCCAATCAGACAACATCACGGCAGTCGCCCATGTAAACCGACAGGGCGGCACAAGAAGCAGGATGGCGATGGCAGAAACCACAAGGATTCTCCGATGGGCGGAAAATCACGTACTAGCACTGTCAGCAGTGTTCATTCCGGGAGTGGACAACTGGGAAGCAGACTTCCTCAGCAGACACGACCTACACCCGGGAGAGTGGGGACTTCATCCAGAAGTCTTCCTACTGTTGATAAACCATTGGGAAAGGCCACAGGTGGACATGATGGCGTCCCGCCTCAACAAAAAGCTAAAGAGATATTGCGCCAGGTCAAGGGACCCTCAGGCGATAGCTGTGGACGCTCTAGTGACACCGTGGGTGTACCAGTCGGTTTATGTGTTCTCTCCTCTGCCTCTCATACCAAAGGTACTGAGAATAATAAGAAGGCGAGGAGTAAGAACGATACTCGTGGTTCCGGATTGGCCAAGAAGAGCTTGGTACCCAGAACTTCAAGAAATGTTATCAGAGGACCCATGGCCTCTACCGCTCAGACAGGATCTGCTACAGCAGGAGCCCTGTCTGTTCCAAGACTTACCGCGGCTGCGTTTGACGGCATGGCGGTTGAATTCCGGATCCTAAAGGAAAAGGGCATTCCGGAGGAAGTCATTCCTACGCTGATAAAAGCCAGGAAAGAAGTAACCGCAAACCATTATCACCGCATTTGGCGAAAATATGTTGCGTGGTGTGAGGCCAGGAAGGCCCCTACAGAGGAATTTCAGCTGGGTCGTTTTCTGCACTTCCTACAGTTGGGAGTGACTATGGGCCTAAAATTGGGTTCCATTAAGGTCCAGATTTCGGCTCTGTCGATTTTCTTCCAGAAAGAACTGGCTTCACTGCCTGAAGTTCAGACTTTTGTAAAGGGAGTGCTTCATATTCAGCCCCCTTTTGTGCCTCCTGTGGCACCTTGGGATCTCAATGTGGTGTTGAGTTTCCTAAAATCACATTGGTTTGAACCACTTAAAACTGTGGATCTGAAATATCTCACGTGGAAAGTGGTCATGTTATTGACCTTGGCCTTGGCTTCGGCCAGGCGTGTGTCAGAATTGGCGGCTTTGTCATGTAAAAGCCCTTATCTGATTTTCCATATGGATAGGGCAGAATTGAGGACTCGTCCCCAGTTTCTCCCTAAGGTGGTATCAGTTTTTCACTTGAACCAACCTATTGTGGTGCCTGCGGCTACTAGGGACTTGGAGGATTCCAAGTTACTGGACGTAGTCAGGGCCTTGAAAATTTATGTTTCCAGGACGGCTGGAGTCAGGAAAACTGACTCGCTTTTTATCCTGTATGCACCCAACAAAATAGGTGCTCCTGCTTCTAAGCAGACTATTGCTCGCTGGATTTGTAGCACAATTCAGCTGGCGCATTCTGCGGCTGGATTGCCGCATCCTAAATCAGTGAAAGCCCATTCCACGAGGAAGGGGGCTCATCTTGGGCGGCTGCCCGAGGGGTCTCGGCTTTACAACTTTGCCGAGCTGCAACTTGGTCAGGGGCAAACACGTTTGCTAAATTCTACAAATTTGATACCCTGGCTGAGGAGGACCTTGAGTTCTCTCATTCGGTGCTGCAGAGTCATCCGCACTCTCCCGCCCGTTTGGGAGCTTTGGTATAATCCCCATGGTCCTTACGGAGTCCCCAGCATCCACTAGGACGTCAGAGAAAATAAGAATTTACTCACCGGTAATTCTATTTCTCGTAGTCTGTAGTGGATGCTGGGCGCCCATCCCAAGTGCGGATTGTCTGCAATACTTGTATATAGTTATTGCCTAACTAAAGGGTTATTGTTGAGCCATCTGTTGAGAGGCTCAGTTATATTTCATACTGTTAACTGGGTATAATATCACGAGTTATACGGTGTGATTGGTGTGGCTGGTATGAGTCTTACCCGGGATTCAAAATCCTTCCTTATTGTGTCAGCTCTTCCGGGCACAGTATCCTAACTGAGGTCTGGAGGAGGGGCATAGAGGTAGGAGCCAGTGCACACCAGATAGTACCAAATCTTTCTTATAGAGTGCCCAGTCTCCTGCGGAGCCCGTCTATTCCCCATGGTCCTTACGGAGTCCCCAGCATCCACTACGGACTACGAGAAATAGAATTACCGGTGAGTAAATTCTTATTTTTTTCCCTGTCTGAGGCAGTTATAAGGCCAGCCATGGCTTCAGCTTGGATAGCAAAGGCAGTGGCTGCCTGGGCTGATGCATTGGAGGGGGATTTTTCAATAGCATCTAGAGAGCAAAAATCCCATATAGCACATATAAAACAGGCTGCAATGTTCTTGGAAGGGGTGTAGTATGGTATGCCGGCGGCCAGGCTCCCGGCAACCAGCATACCGGCGCTGGGAGCCCGACCGCCGGCATACCGACAGCGTGGCGAGCGCAAATGAGCCCCTTGCGGGCTCGCTGCAGGCACGGTGGCGCGCTACGCGTGCCACTCTATTTTATTCTCCCTCCAGGGGGGTCGTGGACCCCCACGAGGGAGAAAAAGTGTCGGTATGCCGGCTGTCGGGATTCCGGCGCCGGTATACTGTGAGCCGGGATCCCGACAGTCGGCATACTGAAGACCACCCCTTGGAAGAAGCAGCATTGGATATGGGTACTACTGCCTTCAGGGCATCAGCTTCAACAATAGTTGCTCACAGAGCGGTTTGGCTACGTACGTGGAAAGCTGATTCAGAATCTAAGAAGGTTTTGGAATCTTTGCCTTTTTCTGCAGATATTCTTTTTGGTAAAGAATTGACAAATATTTTGGAGTCAGAAGATAGTTTCCTTTTCACATACAATTTCAAACCTAAAGTTCCAGCTTTTCGGTCTCAAGGAAAAGCTAAAGGAAAAAGTGATGGCAGGCAGTCCCAATACAACGAGTCTGGTCAGACTAAAAAGCATTGGGCTACCAGAGGACCGGTTGGTAAAACAGATAATAAGCCATCAGCCTGATGGTGCGGGCCTCCACCTGGGGGATCCCAGGGTGGGAGGCCGCCTTCATCAGTTTGCACACATCTGGCAACAGTCTACAACAGATGCCTGGGTGCAGGAAGCAGTATCTCTAGGTTATGCTTTTGCCTTCAAGAAGCACCCTTCTCGATGTTTTTTTTTTTAACCAGCTCGTCTCGGGCAGAGACTAAGGCCAGGGCTTTGCAAGAGGCAGTTCAGAAATTGCTTCCATCAGGAGTAGTCATTCCAGTTCTTCCTGCACAACGAGGTCAGGGTTTTTACTCCAACCTGTTTCTAGTTCAGAAACTAAATTGATTATTCCGGCCCATTCTCAATCTCAAAGTGATGAACAAATACATTTGGACTTTACGTTCCATCATCTTGGTCATGGAGCCAGGAGATTATATGGTATCCCTGGATATACAGGATGCTTAGCTATTTGTTCCTATAGCACTGTCCCATCAGTGTTATCTCAGGTTCGCTATCCTCCAACAGCATTTTCAGTTCCAGGCCCTACCTTTTGGGTTAGCCACAGCCCCCAGAGTATTTACCAAGATTATGGTGGTAATGGCAGCTTATCTCCGCCAGCAGGGGATAAGAATTTTTCCATACCTCGACGATCTTTTAATCCTGGCACAGTCGCAGGAATTGCTTCTATGTCATCTGCAACAGACAACGTGTCTGAAAAGGCACGGGTGGCTCATAAATTGGGCAAAATAGTTTCTGGTTTGTTCAGTCACAGCGGATGACTCACTTGGGGGCTGTACTGGATTCAAGTCTTCAGAGAGTAATTTTACCTCTGAACAAGATATCCAAGGTTCAGTCAAGGATTCAGGACTTCCTACACAGTCAAAATGTATCCATTCACGCAGCAATGCGTGTGATGGGCTTGATGGTGTCAACATTCAACATGGTGGAGTATGCAAAGTTCCACTCGAGGCCTCTGCAGCATCTGATTCTTACCAAATGGAATGGGTTGCATCAGACGATAAAAACGAAGACTATGGTTCTTACGATAGAAGTAAGGTCATTAGCCTGGTGGCTACAGACATCCCATCTGGACAAGGGGAGACCCTTTTGGATATCAGAGTGGGAAATTCTGACAACAGATGCCAGTCTCCAGGGCAGGGAAGCAGTGTCAAGAAGGTTGTATTTTCACGGGCAATGGACCAAGGAAGAAGGTTGCCTGCCAATAAATATATTGGAACTTCAGGCCATAGACAATGCACTGATTCAGGCAAAGGACATTTTTTGGGGAAAACCAGTTCGGATCCACTCGGAGAGTAGCGTACCTCAACCATCAAGGAGGAACTCGCAGCCGAAAAGCGATGGAGGTAAATCACATACCAAAGTGGGCAGAACTTCATCATCCAGCCTTGTCCGCAGTGTTCATTCCGGGAGTCCTAAACTGGGAAGCGGATTTTCTCAGTCGACACGCCATTCAGGCAAGCGAATGGGCTCTACACCCGGAGGTCTTCCAGACTCTAGTAGACAAGTGGGGGTTGCTAGAGATAGATCTCATGGCAACCCCTCAGAACAACAAAGTTCTCGCATACGGCTCAAGAACAAAGGATCCCAGAGCGATCTTTGTGGATGCCCTGTCGGTGAGATGGGACTTTCACCTGGCTCCGGCTTGGCCCAGACGTCATTGGTACACAGATCTGCAGAGAATGTCGATGGATGCTCCACTCCTGCTCCATCAACGTCCAGATATACTGGTGCAGGGTCCTTGTTATCACAGACATCTGGATCGACTGTCTTTGACGGCGTTGCTCTTGAAACCTCTATCCTGAAGTCAGGAGGATTCTCACAACAGGTAATTCAAACAATGCTCAGAGCAAGGAAACCTTTCTTGGCTCACATTTATCACCAAATATGGCTAACCTATATTCGTTGGTGCAGTGAACGGAAAATGGACCCTAAGTCTTGCAGAGTTTCCAGGGTCTTAGCATTCCCTCAGGCAGGAATGGATAAAGGTTTGAAGGTGGCTTCCTTGAGAGTGTAAGTGTCAGCATTGACTGGTTCCAAAAGAAAATTGGCAACTTACAGGATGTGTGTACTTTTTTCCAGGGAATGCTGCGCATTCAACCTCCTTTTGTTCCTCCTACAGGGCCTTGGGACTTAAATTTAGTCCTTCAAGTTGCCCTATTTGAACCACTTAATAAAGTGGATCTTAAATGGTTGACAGCTAAAGTTCTCTTTCTACTGGCCATGGCGTCAGCTAGAAGAGTATCAGATTTAGGGGCATTGTCATGTCGTTCCCCATTTCTGATTTTTATTTTTTAATCCATATAAAGTTGTTCTCAGAACTAGATCTGGGTATCTTCCTAAGGTGGTGTCTAAATTCCACCTTAACGAAGAAATTGTAGTCCTGGCTTTCCAGGTACTGGGCCTTTCTGTGGGAGATGCATCGATGGATGTTGTCCGTTCATTAAGGATCTACGTGGATCGTACCAGTGCCATCAGAAAGACAGATTCTCTCTTCATTCTTTACGGATGGCCTGCTGATAAGCAGACATTGGCAAGGTGGCTTCGGATGACTATTTCAGAAGCAATTCTCGAGCTGATCTTCCTGTTCCGGCTAATGTCTCTGCTCACTCTACTCGTAAGGTAGATCCATCATGGGCAGCACAACGTGGTGCTTCAGCAGAACAGATATGTAAGGCAGCCACTCGTTCTTCCATTAGCACTTTCATTAGACATTATGCAATGGATACCTTTGCCTCTCAGTACGCTGAGTTAGGGCGAAGGATTCTCCTGTCCAATCAGGAGCGTCCCCACCACTAAATTGCTTTGGGAAATCCCAATGTTATCCTGTGGATAACCCGTGGACCCTGCCGGAGAAATATGCGTTATGGTAAAAATTTACCGTTGATGACGGTAATTTCTCCTAAGTCCACAGGTTCCACAGGGATCCCACCCTGGTGCACCTAATTTGAGGATCCCTTTACTCACTAACCTCTTCCTTTTTGCACTGAAGGGTTTGCATGTGTGTTCTTCTTGCCTGATTAGGGTTATCTATGATGCTCCTGCCTTGAGCTTTGGGAATACAACAGATTTGCCTGAGCCAGGAGGCGGGGATATATGGATGGGCCCGTTGCATGCTGGGAGGCCGAAAAGCTTTAACTGGCATAAATCCGCTGTCGCTTTATCATATCCCCATGTTATTCTGTGGAACCTGTGGACTTAGGAGAAATACCATTATCAGCAGTAAATTCTTACCGTAACGTATATATTGTACGAGTATTCTGATATATACCTCCGGTCTAGGACCGTGTGTATGTGTGTGTGTGTGTGTATATATATATATATATATATATATATATATATATATATATATATATATATATATATATATATATATGCATGCATATTTGGAACGCACACACCTTCAATCGTTTTGGCAGGGTGCTCGGTCAAATATTAACATCCAAACGTTGTGACAAAGATCCACAAAAACCAGCACACCCTGTGTAGCAATAAACAATTTACTGAATTCTCATTTTAAAGTGCACCGTGCATAAGGTAGTACAAATCGTATACTTAGCAGTTCAATTCACAATGGTAACCCCGCATATTGGCAACTCCAACAGCTGTTTCGGTGCAGCAGCACCTTCGTCAGGGAAAGCCAGCAGTATAACTAACCATCACCAAACACCACACTTATATACACAAAGACAATTAAAAGCAATTACATACACCTGTTCATTCTAATCAAGCTACAAGTCATGTGATCCCATGGTCCAATCCCGGACTAGGGTACTGCCCACCTCTCCGGCGCCATGGCAACAAGATACAAGTCTGAACAATGTGTGTGCTTAAGTATAAACTGTCAGCTGATGGGGCATGAGTAGTTCAATCACATGAATATTATTGCAGAGCGCGCCTCACCCACCATCACAACAGCTGCAATGGCCGGATGCATCTAAAGCCGGTTACTTCCGGCGTGCGGAACTTATCTCGTGTGGTGGGGTTGGCGGGGACCTAGTAGCAGGGCGCGTCACCCGGAAGTGACGCGATTTCGCTGTTATACCGTTCCCATGGCAGCGGGACGCGTCACCCGGAAGTGACGTAGTCGCGCTGCTGTCATGAGGAAAAACCTCCCTAATCAGCTGTGTATGTATATTAAAATACACACACACACAGAATGTGAACAATTGGCGCAGTATATGGGAAGTGGCCAGAAAAATCAAGCATCAATAATCCCATCTTCGTCAATCGGTCCACAGAATCACATGACAAGAATGCATATCACAAACTATAAATACCTAATAAGTCTTGCAGTAAAGTATAAGCAAAAAAATTAATGAACACAACAAGAATGAGATATGGTCATGGACATTATCCCAATAAGGCCAGGTTTACTGTGTCCCTACAGGTAAGTGTGAACTAGTAAATCATCACCAGGCTATATCAATATGGAAATAAATATATTACGTACACCAGACTAATGAGATGACAATTGTAAATCAGAGTCTATAGGAAAGGCGTAAAGGACAGTTCTTCATTTAACCCTCTTGGTGTCATCGCATCTAGATTATAAATCCATTTACTTTCCTTTTGTAAAAGAACTTTGTTCCTATCTCCTCCTCTACGTGCCGGAGGGACTTGCTCTATAGGCATAACTTTCAAGTCCTTTATCGTGTGCTTCGCTGCTGCAAAGTGACGAGCTACTGGCGGTGTGCTGGTGTCAATTTTTGTTAATGCTTTTTTAATGGAACTGCGGTGCATTGCCACTCTTTCCTTAAGCATTCTCTGGGTTTTGCCCACATATATCAATTTGCACGGGCACCAAATAACTTATACGACATATTTGGTATCACACGTCATCCGTTGTTTAATTTGATATTTCTTGTCTGTGGCAGGGTTGATAAAAGTGGTCCCGGTATTCATAAAGCTGCAGTTGGTACATCCCGTGCACTTGTACACTCCTTCTTGTAACTGCAGCCAGCCACTTTTAATCATTACTTTTGGACTAATGTCTGAATACACTAGTCCAGGCCTGGGCAACCTGTGGCTCTCCAGATGTTATGAAACTACACATCCCAGCATGCCCTGCCACAGTTTTAGCATTCCCTAATGGCAAAACAGTGGCAAGGCATGATGGGCCTTGTAGTTTTACAACAGCTGGAGAGCCACAGGTTGGCCAGGCCTGCACTAGTCGATCCTTCAAATTGGTGCTCCTTTTATAACAGAACAACGGCAAGTTCTTGCAGGCCTGTCTCAGAATTGGGTCACTTTGGATAATGTGCCAATGAGAAAGTATTGTCCGTCTTATAGCTCCTGATGTGATGGAGTATGTACTGGAAAGCATCAATCTGTCGGCTTCCTCTGCCTTCTCTTTAGGAACCAGCAAGTCTTTCCTCTCCAATTGGAGGCATTTTTGTATCGCATCGTCTACCTCCTACTTTCCATATCCTCTGTCAAGAAATTTCTTGCCCATGTTTATTAGGGCTTCAGGCAATTTATTTGAATCAGAGGTAGTCCTAACCACCCTCACCATTTGTGAGTAGGGCAAACCCCTCTTTAATGGTTGCGGGTGGAAGCTGTCAAATTGTAGCAGTGTGTTTTTATCCGTTGTTTTACGATAAATTTCCGTCATAAACCGCCTTTCCATAATGCTCACCTTAACATCTAGAAATTCAATAGAAGATGGACTACTGTTACAAGTGAATCTGATGGACCCCTCAGTACTGTTAAGCCTGGTGACAAATTCGTTCAACTTATCACTACCTCCTGTCCAAATAAAGAATAGATCGTCTATAAAACGACAGTAACATTTGACATATTTAGAAAATTCAGGGTCACCGTGAATATGTGCTTCCTCATAGTTGTACATAAACAAATTTGCGTATGATGGGGCCATATTTGACCCCATCGCGGTCCCGCAAAGTTGCAAGTAAAATGCATTGTTGAATAAGAAATAATTCTTGTGAAGTACAATTTCCATGAGGAGCATCAAATATTCTATCGGTGTACCTTTGTAGTTGGTACTGGAGCATCCATACCTTCCTTGTGATTAATATTAGTATAGAGACTACATACATCTAGTGTCACCAGCAAACAGCCTTCAGGGGGTGTCCCATAAGTCTCCAATTTGTTCAAGAAATCTGTCGTGTCCCTTAAATAATAGGGGGTATTCTGAACAATGGGTTGTAGGTGCATGTCAACATATTGTGATAAGGGTTGGCTTAACGAGCCCCTAGATGAAATTATATGCCTTCCCGGGGGTTTGCTTAGTGATTTATGCACTTTAGGCAATATATAGAGAACCGGGACTTTGGGGAAATCTTGAAATAGGAAACTCGCAGTTGACTCATCTATCCAACCATTATGAGTGCCCATGGAGATGATGGAATCTATCTCACGCTTATAGGCGTCAATTTCTTGTAGCACAAGGTATTATTGAGTTGTGACATCACTTCTTCAATGTATTCAGATCGGTAAAGGAGAACAATCCCGCCACCCTTATCTGCAGGGCGTATTATGATCTGATCGTTATTCCGTAAATCCTGTAAAGCTTTAATCTCCTCAGGTTTTAAATTTTGATATTTCTTTCTCATAGAATTAATAATAGGCAGTGTGTCTCTCTTGACCAATCTGATAAATGTGTCAATGGAAGCGTTATTACTCGGCGGGTCAAACAAGCTCTTAGATCTAAAAGATCGTTCCCGTGTTTCACCTGTACCTTGTTTACTAAAGAAATCTTTCAATCGTAGTTGCCTGTAGAAGCGGTACAACTCAGTCTCCCATTCAAACGCAGTTTGCTTGAATGTCGGTACAAATGTTAACCCTTTTGATAATAGTCATTTCAGCTGGCGTAAGACTGTGACTAGACAGATTAAACACTACTATCTCCTGTTCCCCTTTGTGTATGTCCTTTCTTGACCACTTTCGATGTTTAATCCCCCCTTTTCTACAGGGCCTTTGCCTCTGCCTACCTTGTATCGACTTCTGGTGTACACTCGATCCCTTAAAAAAGGCTGTCTGCTGGTGGAGGGTTGGTCTGAGTCACTGGGGGAGGTTTGGGAATCAAGGTCCGTATATGACCTGTCCCCTCTCCTCCTTCCCCTGTTGCTCTGGCCCCCTCTCCACACTCGCCTGGCACCTGGATTCGTAAGCCAGGGATACACCCTTAGTTCTTTGTAGTCTTCCTTGACTTTTCTAAATTTGTCTCTCTTGAAAGATAATAATTCAGATCTAAAGGAGGAAACACTATCCTCTAATTTGGTAAGCCAATCACAACCTACATCAGATTGTAAAATCTCAACACCTGTCAATTCACAGTCAGCCAGCTCCTTATTGAGAACCTCGATCTCAGTGTTAACCTGTTGAATAACCAAAATCATCAAGTCAAAACTACAATGATTTAATATAAGACACCACTGTCTACAGAATTCAGCGCTATTGCGCCCAATAGTCGGTTGATTCTTGATACGAAAGCCCCTTCGTATATATTTATCTTTGTGGTATTGTGATAAAGTGAGTCCATGTAATTCTAACTCCGTTAATCTTTTCTTAAGTTTGAGTAGATCTGCAAAAACTTCTGTTGAACTATCCGTATTAAAAGCCAATTCTTCTGTTGCAGTGAACAATATTTTAGAAATATCCTTTTCCAGGAATCTTTTAGTGCCTGTTAAATCACCGACATCTTTATCCATGACCAAAGGAGGTGTATGTAAAAATAATGTGCTATGACAAATCCATATGAATGGAGATCACTTTAATAAAGCTTCTGATATACAACTTAGTGGTGCAGTCCATAAACCACAATGCAATGGTCAATCATATGCAAATTTGGAACGCACACACCTTCAATCGTTTTGGCAGGGTGCTCGGTCAAATATTAACATCCAAACGTTGTGACAAAGATCCACAAAAACCAGCACACCTTGTGTAGCAATAAACAATTTACTGAATTCTCATTTTAAAGTGCACCGTGCATAAGGTAGTACAAATCGTATACTTAGCAGTTCAATTCACAATGGTAACCCCGCATATTGGCAACTCCAACAGCTGTTTCGGTGCAGCAGCACCTTCGTCAGGGAAAGCCAGCAGTATAACTAACCATCACCAAACACCACACTTATATACACAAAGACAATTAAAAGCAATTACATACACCTGTTCATTCTAATCAAGCTACAAGTCATGTGATCCTATGGTCCAATCCCGGACTAGGGTACTGCCCACCTCTCCGGCGCCATGGCAACAAGATACAAGTCTGAACAATGTGTGTGCTTAAGTATAAGCTGTCAGCGGATGGGGCATGAGTAGTTCAATTACATGAATATTATTGCAGAGCGCGCCTCACCCACCATCCATGACGAAGGTGCTGCTGCACCGAAACAGCTGTTGGAGTTGCCAATATGCGGGGTTACCATTGTGAATTGAACTGCTAAGTATACGATTTGTACTACCTTATGCACGGTGCACTTTAAAATGAGAATTCAGTAAATTGTTTATTGCTACACAAGGTGTGCTGGTTTTCGTGGATCTTTGTCACAACGTTTGGTTTATTTATATATATATATATATATATATATATATATATATATATATTACCCACAGAATATCCTGCACTTTCATCGGTTCATGGAAAAGAAGGCGGGTGCTCCCAATAGCCCTGTCAGGCCACCAATATACCGCATCTACCACTTGTGTGGAGGGTGCACTCTCGCAAAGATCAGTCTCTTAGAGAAGTTGATGTGTCAATCAATTTAATCAGGTTCAACGATGTTACCTTTAACAATCGACGTTTCGGTCCTATTTTTGGACCTTTATCAAGACCGTCAATTCATAACATCTAAGCAATCAAAAATAATAAAATCAATAAATATAAACATCGAATCACAAACAAATCACCACCACCAGTGCCTCCCAGGCCCTTATAGTAGAAAGTAGTGGCATTCATGGTACTGATAGGGTAACACACCAATATGTCAATAAAGGGTAAAGTCAGCCTCCACCAGATCAGCTCACACAAGCCAAACACTATTGGAAACACATGGAAAGACATGGACAGCTGCATCAAATACCTGAAATACTGCTAGATCACAAAGAAGATCAAAGGTAGCTCCTTAGACACAGGACCACTATAATGAAAAAAATGTAGTGAAAGCCATCAACCACACACCCACTCGGATGCACATACTCAAAATACAGGAGCAACATAATGAAGTCATATCTGGTTTTCTTAAAAGAACAACACGTGGCAGCTATCTATCAATTCGGCAGGCGCTGAATAGATTCAACAGTAAAATCTACAACTATAAACACAAACAAAATGTTTTACTAATCAAATCAAATGGAGATATCCTACCTCCAAAATCCACATAAGCCAGCTTTCTCACCCCTTCTACTGCCAGATGCCTTGTGATAGCTGCATGCTGCACTACCGCAGCTGTCAGCTATTTAACACCAGGAGACAGGAAGTGCCACTTATGTGAGAGGATAAACATCTAGTGCTATATACACACTCAACATAAGTGAGCACAGTCTACGTGTCCCACTACACTGAATCCATCTATATACATGGTTAATAGCTATAGGGGCCGGGTAATATTCAAACAAACACTAATTACAGTGGTCGTGGCCGCTGGACAAACGACTTCAGCGTTCCAGGAACCGGAAGTAGCTGCATTCCATGGACCGGAAGTCGCGCGGCCGTAGCTCCACCGGGAGGTACAACAAGTTAAAACTAGATAACTTAATAACACCGAGCGCAAAATTTAAGAGGGATACAGGGCACAGGAGTAAAGGGTTCAAAAGACCCAAATCATGCAAAAAAACTGATAGAACATTTGTTCCGCCCACCGAAAGTGATGACATAACTCAGTACGCTTGGCTGAGTAGTGGAAGGAGGCTGTCAAAGTGGTATCTCAGTAATACAAAAATGGCAATCAAGTAGCAGATACTACATCTGGATGAATGCCTATTACCAGTGGGACACAGTCGCAGGGGATCTCGCATAAATAATGCCTAATACATCTATTATAGCCTAACCAATCCTAATAAGGAAACATAAATGCCACATATCAAATAGATAAATCAACTGGCAGTGTGTGAGATAATCTGCAATGGGTAGCACTGGAATTCTGCCAAGGACCTGGGGGGTTCTGGGAAAAGGTATATTAACATAGAGAATACAAATCACATAAAAAATTAATAATAATCACATAAACCAAAAACACACACAAAAATTGTGAAACAATTTAGAAAAAAAAAAAAAGACATAACACAAATAGCACAAACTGATACATACTTGTGTGATGCTCACAGTTCATGAGTGTATATATTTAAAGGGTAACACCCTCATCGACACGGGCTAAGGTCCCTGGACCAGTTGTAAATCACTATTCCTTATAAAAAGATATTAAGAGGATTAGCCTCGTTGAGGCCCCTCGGGGAAACCGTATCTAGTTTATGTATCCAAAAACTTTCTTTTTGTTTAAGGATCAAGGTCCTATCCCCACCTTGTTGGGATGGTGGAACCCAGTCAATAAACTTGCATTTCATGGTAGCTACTTGATGTCTGGCGGACAAAAAATGATGCGCTACAGGCTTATCGGTGTGGCCAGAAAGCAAGGCCGTGTGGATTGAGGACCGGTGGTTGGCCATTTGGTCCCGAAAGGGACGAGTGCTCATTCCAACATAACAGAGCCAACAGAGGCATTTCAAGATGTAAATTACATAATCTAATCTACAGTGAAGGTGGTATTTAAGAAATATCTTCTTCCCTGTATGCGGATGATGAAAATAAGGGCCAGTCAACATCGATCTACATGTGGTGCATCCTCCACACGAAAAACTGCCTGGTATGGCTTGCATAAGCTGGAAATTTGACTTTTTTTGTTCAGGAAACATAGTAGGCCTCATTAACTGTTTTAAGTTGGCACCCCGCCGGTATGCCACCATGGGTGCTGGCACACCTGCAAAGGGGATATTACCATCAGAAGCCACTATGGGCCAATGTTTACGTAGTGCCTTCCAAATACTATCCGAGGTACCGTCAAATTGTGTGGGAAAAATCATACGATTCTCGCGTACTTTTCTTAAAGGCTGTTGTCCATGGAAAATGCTATTCGCTTTATTCAAACACCGTTCCAGCACATTTTTGGAATACCCTCGCTCCAAAAAGCGTGCAGTTATTTCAGCGCATTGCTGATCCTTTCAAGAGGGGGTAGAGTTAATCCTCATAGCTCGAAGAAATTGTGAAATTGGTAAACCCTCTTTCAGGGCAGGAGGATGATGGCTAGTTGCGTGTAATGTCAAATTACGGTCAGTAGTTTTACGGAACATGGTAGTGTTTAGGTATTTCCCAGTTTTAGTAACATTGACGTCCAAAAAAATTGATGGACGTGGCAGACACTGAATATGTAAACTTGATAGGACTTTCCAGTGAGTTAAGCTGACTCACCATGTCAATGAATTCAGATTCAGTACCTCCCCAAAGTAAGAAAATATCGTCAATGAAACGTTTAAAAAATAAAAAATTTTGCCGTATACTGGTAGTACATAAGTGTTCTCGTAACTAGCCATGAACAGGTTAGCATGCGATGGGGCCAGGTTCGACCCCATCGCTGTTCCGGCAATCTGTAAAAAATAATAATTTTTGTACAGAAAATGAATACATGTCAATACCAATGACGTTAATTCCAACAAAAACTCTGTGGGATAATCATTACATGGAGAGTTGGAAAGCAATGTCCGTAAAACTTCTATACCCTGTTGGTGTGGTATAACCGTGTACAAGGAGCACACATCCATTGTGGCTAATAAGATATGTTCACTAAGTCGATCAAACTTCTGAAGGTGAGATAAAAAATCTCCAGTATCCCTCAGATAGCTATCTGTTTTCAAAACTATGGGCTGCAAGATACTGTCGATGAAAATGGCAATGGGTTGCAGTAGAGAACCCTCTGCCGCGATGATAGGTCTACCCGGGGGGTGTACGAGTGTTTTATGCACCTTGGGTAGTGTGTACAAAATCGGACACTTGGGCGAATTAACAGTTAAATAATTAAGTAAGTTTTCACAAATGTAGCCCTGCTCGAATCCCAGTTTCAAACAAGCATCTATTCTGGATTTAATGTTAGTCATGGGATTGGCAGACCGCTTACGGTAGGTCAAATCATCGGCTAGCTGTCTGTTAATTTCTTGATCATAGTCCAGTTTTGGACGACAATAGCCCCGCCCCTGTCTGCCGGGCGGATCACTGTATCGGTAGAATCCCTTAATGTTTTAATCGCCTTCCTTTCTGCAGGGGACAAGTTATCAAACATACGTTTAGGGGGAGAGTTGTCAGAGTCCCTCTGTACAAGTCTCAAAAACATTTTGATACTGGGGTTCGAGGAGGGCGGATCAAATGTAGATTTGGGACTAAAAACAGATGTGACTTCATTAATGGATTTATTGGCAAAAAATTCACGCAGACAGAGAGAACGACCAAACTTATATTGGTCAATGGACCACTTAAAGGAGTTGGTCCTACATGTGGGAACAAACGAAAGACCACGTGAGAGGAGCTTAATTTCAGCTTCACTCAACTCAGTGTCAGATAGATTAAACACAGTGCTTAATGCCGTCTCCTCCGACCTCTTCTCTTGATACCTCCCTTTCCGCGGGTGTGGTCTGTGCCGCTTCTTAATACCCTGGAGCGCCGGCCGCGCGACTTCCGGTCCATGGAACGCAGCTACTTCCGGTTCCTGGAACGCTGAAGTCGCTTGACCAGCGGCCGCGACCACTGTAATTAGTGTTTGTTTGAATATTACCCGGCCCCTATAGCTATTAACCGTGTATATAGATGGATTCAGTGTAGTGGGACACGTAGACTGTGCTCACTTATCATGTTGAGTGTGTATATAGCACTAGATGTTTATCCTCTCACATAAGTTGCACTTCCTGTCTCCTGGTGTTAAATATCTGACAGCTGCGGTGGTGCAGCATGCAGTTATCACAAGGCATCTGGCAGTAGAAGGGGTGAGAAAGCTGGCTTATGTGGATTTTGGAGGTAGGATATCTCCATTTGATTTGATTAGTAAAACATTTTGTTTGTGTTTATAGTTGTAGATTTTACTGTTGAATCTATTCAGCGCCTGCCGAATTGATAGATAGCTGCCACGTGTTGTTCTTTTAAGAAAACCAGGTATGACTCTTCATTATGTTGCTCCTGTATTTTGAGTATGTGCATCCGAGTGGGTGTGTGGTTGATAGCTTTCACTACATTTTTTTCATTATAGTGGTCCTGTGTCTAAGGAGCTACCTTTGATTTCTTTGTGATCTAGCAGTATTTCAGGTATTTGATGCAGCTATCCATGTCTTTCCATGTGTTTGGCTTGTGTGAGCTGATCTGGTGGAGGCTGACTTTACCCTTTATTGACATATTGGTGTGTTACCCTATCCGTACCATGAATGCCACTACTTTCTGCTATAAGGGCCTGGGAGGCACTGGTGGTGGTGATGTGTTTGTGGTTCGATGTTTACATTTATTGATTTTATTATTTTTGATTGCTTAGATGTTATGAATTGCCGGTCTTGATAAAGGTCCATAAATAGGACCGAAACGTCGATTGCCATGGTCCTGTTTTTGCTGGCTATTGGCTCAGCTAGAAGGGTGTCGGACTTCGGTGCTTTGTCTTGTTGTCCACCCTTTCTGATATTCAATCGTGACTGGGCAGTTCTGAGAACTCGTCCAGGTTACTTAACTAAAGTGGTGTCATCTTTCCACCTTAACCAAGAGATTGTGGTTCCGGCCTTTATCTCTTCGAATTTGTCCCCGAAAGAGCGGTCTTTGGATGTGGTAAGGGCTCTCCGTATATATGTGGAGAGATCTGACTTCCTATCAGGAGGTCAGATACCCTGTTTGTACTGTGTGGTTTCCACAAACGTGGTTGGCCTGCGAATAAACAAACCTTGGCCAGATGGATTAGCATAGTGATTGCACAAACTCATGCGCAGGCTGGACTCCCAGCTCCTGCCGCTATTAAAGACCATTCTACTCGGTCTGTTGAACCTTCTTGGGCGGCCCGCTGTGGCGCTTCCGCAGAACAATTGTGCAGGGTGGCTACGTGGTCCTTTTGTGAACACGTGCATCAGCTTCTATGCCTTTGATACTTCCGCCTCCCACAGTACATCCTGGGACAGCCTAAAACCATAGCCTGTTGGTGCCTCTCTGGATCAAGATCCACTCTACACCCAATGTTTTTCCTGTGGAACCCAGTGTACCTCGCAGAAAGAGAGTTAACAATGGTAAATCTACCATAACAAGCACTTTTTCTGTTTTGGTGATGCAGCAATAGACATTTGCAAGCTATTAATGATCACCTGATCAAGGGTTCTGGTGAAGGTCTATACAACACGCTCTGAAGTCTCACATTACCCTCCCTGCCTGTATTTAGCTTTGATCTGTTTATTTTTTTTTATAGGCAATTGACCGAAAAAGCATCTTTCTTGTTAAAAATCAGACCAGACGTCATCCTGTTAACAAATATGCATTTTATTGTGGATCAGTAAAAAGCTTTCTCAGACCACCTGGTCACAATCCCATGCCTTCAGTTGAGTAAGGAAATTCCATGCCTTCATCTGAGTTCTTGTGGAGGACAGAGCCATATCCACCATGATTGACCAGATATGGGTCTGGCTCTGGCCTTCAGTTCTGTAAAAATAAGTGTCTGCATCATCGGTAACGTTACAAAAGTTGCTGTTCTTCATCATGGAATTTCTGGAGGTGCATAGCCATCCTCTATTCTGCCATATAGCCAACTCCATGCCGGAAGAATTCTCTTTATTTTTTCCTTTGGCTTGCTACAGTTGCTGTCAGAGAAGCAAGCACATTTGCTTTCCCTGGACATTGTGCTGAAAGATTGCCTGCCGTTCCATCAATCTTCTCTGGCTTTTGGGTGTCTGAGTAGTGGCAACACGGCCTGTCCTTAATCCATTTTGCAATGGGTGTGTGAGGTAAACCAAATGGCTTACGCTAATGCCAGCAAGGTGCTTTTCTTTTGTGTGATTGTACATTGCACACTTGCCATTAGTCTTTTGTATGGTTGGGATGTCCAGCCCCAAGCAGCCCTGAGGGGTGGGAAAGGAAAATAATATGAAGGTCATCTTGAGTTTGTTGGTGTACCTCTTATGGATCGTTCATGTCCCTCTGGGACTCTCAGTAAACTCTTGGGGTGTAGCAAAAAACAAACAAAAAATTAATTTGCAGAAGACCTGTGGATTTTGTTGTTGTGAGGGGTTTTGTGTGTGATGGTGATTTGGTTTTCATAATTAATTTTTTTTTTTTAAGTCGTTCAACTCTATTCTGCTAGTTTAGACGTGCAAGCAGCCTTATGATGCTTTATTTACTTGGGGCCTAAACAATAGTTTAATCTCCCTATTTTAGCATAAACACCATCTTGGGCTTCCTACCAAAACAGAGGCGGACAGGACTGTTTTCAGCCACACAAACTCAGGAGGTGGAGAATCTGGTACGAGCTGGGCTACGCAATCCTGTACGTATCACTGTGAAGGAGAAAGGGGTATCAGATACAAGCGCCCAAAAAACACCAACACGTCTACAGAATTATTATATGGTAAGGCTGCAGATACTTGTACATTTAGAATATATGATGTCCATTTCCATTTTGTCTCTTTAGGGAATTGCCCATATCTCCACAAATTAACATTTTTAAATTCACTATATAAGAATTACTATGTTGTTGCTACTTGTGTCTGAAACGGGTGGTCTTCTGTATGCCGAATGTCGGGATCCCGGCGCACAGTATACCGGCGCCGGAATCCCGACACCCGGCATACCGACAACTATTCTCTCTCGTGGGGGTCCACGACCCCCCTGGAGGGAGAATAAAATAGTGTGGCGCGCGCCACCGTGCCCGCAGCGTGGCGAGCGCAGCGAGCCCGCAAGGGGCTCCTTTGCGCTCGCCACGCTGTCGGTATGCCGGCGGTCGGGCTCCCGGCGCCGGTATGCTGGGCGCCGGGAGCCCGACCGCCGGCATACCGTACGACACCCTCTGAAACGGTAGCTTGCTTATGCCACTGTAATTTCTATCTTAATTTATTGTAGCTGCAATAGGTCAATGAGAGAGAGAGGGGAGACTGATTTAGCAGCATTCTAATAGCTGTAAAAGAAAGATGACTTATACCATTATGGTTTGCGCTTTAGATGTGAGAATTTTAAGATCTGTAAAAAAAAAAAAAAAAAAAAAGACATTTATTTCCTTCTGTACGTATATAGCACACAGTAGTGGAAGCAGATCCTCATTTTGGAGCCAAATTCACAACCATATCATTGTAATTTTCTCTAAATCTTTACATTTCTTTAAAGACAAATTGTTGATTACTGCAGGTGACTGGAAACATTTTAGTAGTAAATCTTGAATGATAAAAAAAATTGAGTATTATAAGAAATATTAGGAAAGAGGGGGAAAATTTAAATATGTAACTAATTGTGTGTCATAACTGGTATGGGCCACTTACTGAAACAATAATCTGGCCTGATTTAAAAAAATAATTTAGTTGTTTGTTAAGCTGGGCATACACAGGCAGATAAAATGCCTGTCAGACCGACATGCAGTTACTCTGACACATTTACATATCACAGAAATGCACTGTGAGAACTCTGTGTATTGGCCCATGTGAAGCAACAGGGATTGCACACCTACCCCTTTGCCAACTAATATAGTGTGTAGCATTTAAGAGCAATATCATCAAGGCCTGTAGTCAGGACTTGGCCTGCACGCATTTGTGAAGTATGCATTTGTTAAGGATGTATTTTAAAGATGAAGTCAGAACCGGCGTTTGAAATAGATTTTGACTTTGGACTACGCTAGAATCTCTAATTAAACTAGTTCCCCAAACACTGCAACTCGGGACTATTATGTGGCCCCTCAAGCTGAGCAGGGAACTGAGGGGCGTGCGCACCAGGACCAGACTTTGCTGGGTCATTTCCATTGGACATCCGTGTGATTCCCACATTCTCACAACCATCCGCACTGTTCTCATGAGACCAAGACATTTATGATTTTCCAAAAATAATGTTAGTACAGTTTAACTCCATCTGTTTCCTGCAAATTTGTTTTTCTCTTCTTTTTCTTTTTACTGCGTACTTCCATCCCACTGTGGGCTATTCCTGTAATGCTTACCTCCATTGATGGCACACCCTGCCAACAGCAACCTATGCAGTGCACCCCACATGGCTGCCTCGGATGGTTCCTCTGTGGGCAGGGTGTGCTTCATTTGGATCTTTCCATGCAGGGTATAGCATACTCCTACACACGTGTCCGTTTTCCCATACATGCATTTGACCCTTGTA
Source organism: Pseudophryne corroboree (assembly GCF_028390025.1). Lineage (NCBI taxonomy): Eukaryota > Metazoa > Chordata > Amphibia > Anura > Myobatrachidae > Pseudophryne > Pseudophryne corroboree. The sequence continues at coordinate 311,051,925 of NC_086444.1, read as the reverse complement.
TGGCTCGTCTCCCACTGTGTAACCTTTGTAGTGCACCCAACATGGCTGTCTTATCTAGTGTGCTTGTGGATGGGATGAAAAATACATGCACCTGATGGTTTTGTTGGAACCCTACTCTGAACTTTAGGACTCTGCAATCTCACCATTTTGTGTTATCTCTTCTAGGGGTGGACTATTCCACCCTGGGTAATCCTACGCAGTGCGCCCAAGATAGCTGCCACACCTGGTACCTTGTGAGGGTGGAATACACAGCCCTTGGAGGTTATTGCCCAAAATACCTACACCAATCATGCATTATGCTTTCTGTATGCTCAAGGTTTTCTTTTATGTCTGTGTGATTTGTCTTTTATTTAATTTATTTATTAACAGTTTCTTATATAATGCTGCATATTCCGTTGCGCTTTACAATTCGAACAGTAATAGAACAAAACTGGGTTTTTAATGGGTTGTATGATATGATCACCCAGCAATGTTAGCCAAGTGTCAGGAGGGTGTGAGAGTTAAGAAAGACAAGATATGTGATGTTATGTGGACTGTATAGAGAGGATGAAATTAGATAGGGAATCACTGAAGGTTATGGGGTTGGGTCTGGAATTTGGTAGGCTTGTCTGAAGAGGTGAGTTTTCAGGGAACGTTTAAAGGTTTGGAGACTAGAGGCAAGTCTTATTGTGTGTGGGAGGGCATTCCACAAAGTGGTTGAAGCCCGAGCCCGGATAAAGTCCTGTAAATTTGAGTGTGAACAAGTAATGCGTGTGGATGAGAGACGCAGATGTTGTGCAGAGCAGAGAGGTCGGGTAGGGAGATATTTTGAAATGAGTGAAGAGATGTATGTTGGTGCAGTTTGGTTAATGGCCTTGTATGTAAGTAAAAGTATTTTATATTTAATACGTTTTTACATGTCTAATATGTCGAGTCTATCGTACAGTTGCAATGTACAGTATGAACTCACACGTGTAATGTTTCTAATGTATGCTACGTTCTTCCCCCTTCTTAAGCTATGTATTCCCCCTTCATGTTGCTGCTTGGCAATGCATTGTACCACAAAAAATTCCTAGTGTACATGGGTCCACCTGGCCAATAAAGCTGATTCTGAGGGTAAATGTCCATCCGTCGGCCTGGCAGGGCAAAAGACTGCCCGATGCCGCTGACCTGACACTTTCGAAATATCGAAAAGGACGGACATACTGGGCGATCCGGCATGTCTGACTGATTGATATTACCAGATCGGTTGCTCGCATACATGCTGCAATTATCTGGCCGATCCGCCACTATCGGGTGAATTAAACCGTTTAAACCTAAGGATGACCTATAAACACAACTTACTCAATGTAATATTTCTTTCTAAATTTCGCAATAAGAAACTTTTGGCCTAGGGGTGCAGTGAAAAAAAATTCTGATACTCTAGGGCGCCATAATTCAAAAAAGTTTGAGAACCACTGGAATATAGTTTCTTCTAAAAATAGCAAATTCATATTAAACGCTTGCTGTCTGGTATGATATCTTTCCTTGAGGTTTGCACCACTCTTGATATTATGACCCATCCTTTAACATCTGTGAAAGGAAAGAAAGATTTGTATGGTATACTATTTCTCTCTTTGGTATGAAACGGAATACAAATAACACTACGCATGATTTTATTTCCAAATTTTCTAAACAGATCTGCAAGGCGGATGAAAAATTCAACCACCTTGTGAGTTTCCTGCGACAGAGAAAAAAGGAGAAGCATCTTGTGTTCTTCAGGTAATTAGTTGTGACTACTAAAGTTTTGAGGAACACAGTAAGTGATTTCTCTTCTCTCATTACTGCTGTTTCTGCAGCGAGGTACACTGGTATTCCACAGGTAATAACATTGGGGTGTAGAGTTGGATCTTGATCCGAGGCACCAACAGGCTAAAGCTTAGACTGTTCCCAGGATGCACTGCACTTTCTCCTTTATAGCCCCGCCTCCAGGCACTGGAGCTCAGTTTGTAAGTTGGTGACTAACGGGGGGGGGGGGGGGGAGAGCTTTTTTAGAAGACTTCAATGGCCGCAACACTTATGTCATTCTGACATGCTGTGCTGCGGCTCCATCACCTCCCTCAGCGGCACTGCATACTCCCGCGGCCGGGTTCCCGGGTACTTGCAGTGGGGACGCACCGGTTTCTAGGCACACCACCGCTGCTAATCTCCTGGATCGCGTGACTGCAACGACAGGGAGGAGGTAAGAGGGTCCCCCAGGTGGCATCCGCCGGTAAATCGCGATTTGGTCGCGGTCCCAGGAGACGGGCTGCGACACTGGCGTGTACTGCTCAGGGACCCCACTATATCCACCAGGGCAGGGAGCACAGGTCGGATTTACTAAAATCAGTTTGTTACAGGCTCCACAGTACCCGGTGGTGAAGGCCAGCAGAGGGGGATAAGGCGCTGACCTGTTGCCCCTCCCCCAGCTCCGGGCGCCATCTACTGCTGGTGTTCCCGCCTAGGAGCTGCATTTCTCTCTCTCCCTCACTCCCTGTCAGTATTTGGGCACCATTTCACAGAGCTGCGCTGATCTTGGGACTGCTGGGCACTGTCTCCTCTGTAAAACCGCCTGCTTTGTCAGCGCTGTGTATTTACAGACGCTTAAGTATTCTACATGACATTCTAGACAGTGTTAGTTAAGAACAAGTGTACTGCTATAGGAATATTTAGTATAAGTATTCTGTGATATACATCCAGTGTTTACTGTGCATTGTTATATCTGTATACATACATATTCATATGTAGATTTACTATTCCAGTGCAGTCTTATTGTTTATATGTAATTCTGCATTGTACCTGTGACTGTGTGCCTATAGCTGCTGTGTGGATTCTATTCTGTGTATCGCACATATTGCTATCACTATATTCTGTAACCCTGGGGAGCTAAGTGCATCAGGGTCTCATATACCATACAGTATTCCACAGGATATACTGTTTTATATTTTTCACTGTGTGTTTGTCACCTCACACCGCTTAAATCCTCTGTTTGTGCTCTGCATTTACGGTCACATAACAAAGGTTTTTTTTGCTGGTATTGTATTTGTCTGGCTAATTTGTACTGTTACGCCCTAAGGCTACATTCCCAATAATGTCTGCTACACAGGGCGGGAAAGCCGCAGACGCTCCTGCATCATGCAGTGCTGACGCCACGGATTTACCTGAGGAAAAGATTTCAGCTGAGGGTTCAGGTACTGGGTGCCCTGCACCGTATAGTCAGCCCACAGCACCTGTGGCAAATCGAGATCCACCTTGGGCTGCATTTTCAAATATGGTTACTACACTTGTAACACGATTTATGCCCCCTGTGGGACCTCCTGTGCCATTACAGCCACATTTTGTCCCTGTAGTTAATCCACCATGGGCGGATACTTTGTCAAACCAGTTACAGCAATTAAATCAGTCCTAGGTTAAGCAAAAGAATAACCCTCGTCATGCTGGGACCAAAGGGTCATCTAAGCGGGCCATTTCTTCCTCGCAATCCACTAATATTTCGGATGATTCTTCCGTTGAGGATGGGGATTATACTGATCCGTCAGACACTGATACAGTTGTTTCTGATGAATCTTTAACTCAAGTTGATGTTTCTGAACTAGTGGAGGCTATCAAGCTGATTCTCCAGATTGATGATGTGATTGAACTTCCTGCTACGTCTAAGAAACCTGATAAGTTTAAACGTCAGAAGGTTGCTAAAGTAGTTGTTCCTCATTCTAACCTCTTAAATTACTTACGTCAGGAATCCTGGTTCGTCTCCAGGAAAGAAATTTTCCCTGTCTAAAAGGATGTTGGCTCGTTATCCTATCCCTGTGTTGTTGAGTAACAAGTGGGAAACTCCACCGCTGGTGGACTCTCATGTCACCCGTCTAGTGGTGTCTTCTACTCTGCCTGTCACCACTGTCACTTCACTGAAGGAACCGATGGATAAACGTGTGGAGGGATGCCACAAGTCTATTTACTTCCTTGCAGGTGCTGTACATAGACCCACTATGGCAGCCTCTTGGGCTGCAAAAGTTATTGAAGCATGTGTTCAGGCAATTGAGGATGAGCTACCTTTAAATTTTTCTGACACTGCCAGACAATATCTGTCGTAAATTACCACAGCCTCTCATTATATTCAGGAGGCGGCCTCTGATGCAGGTGTAATGGCAGCCAAGGCATCTACTCCGTCTATCCTGGCTCGCCGGATTTTGTGGTTAGCGTCCTGGAAAGTGGACCTGGACTCCAAAAAGACCTTGGAGGTGCTCCCTTTTAAGGGAGACATACTATTTGGGGAGGATCTGAACAAGATTGTGACTGACTTGGCAACAGCCAAGACCGCATTTCTCCTAAGTACTAATCCTTCTGCTCCAAAGGCTAAGAGTACCACTTTTTGTTCCTTTCGTCCTCCAGGTAAAGCGAAGGGTCAAGAATACCCGAAACAGGCTCGTACTTCAAAAACCACAAAGCCCAAGTCTAAGCAAGCTTGGGCCGCCCGTCAGCCTGCTTCCAAACAGGATAAGCCTGCGGCATGACTGGGTGGGCCTCTCCCTGGGGGACCCCAGGGTGGGAGGCTGACTTCTGCAGTTCGCCCAGGCCTTGTTAATGACCACTTCAAACGCATATGTGCGGGAAGTTGTCTATCACGGGTATGCGATCTCTTTCGAGAGACGCCCTCCTCACCAGTTCTGCTCGACTGTTATCCCTTTGGATCCGCTGAAAGCACAGACTTTACACTTGGTTGTACAATCTCTCCTAGATACTGGAGTGATTGTGCCAGTACCTCTGTCTCAAAGGGGCAGGGGCTACTATTCAACCCTGTTTCTAGTCCCGAAACCAAATGGATCCTCCCGGCCTATACTCGACCTCAAATCTTTGAACAAATTTTGTGAGGGTATCCAAATTCCGTATGGAAACAATACGCTCTGTTGTACTGCCCATGGAACCCAAGGACTATATGGTATCCCTGGACATACAGGATGCTTACCTGCACATACTTATTGCCATGTTGCATCAGCAATATCTGCGGTTTGCTATTGGCAACCTACATTATCAATTCCAGGCCTTGCCTTTCGGACTGACCATGGCTCCTCGGATCTTCACCAAGGTCATGGCAGTCATGACGGCTCTTCTCCGCCGTCAGGGTTTCAGGATCATGCCATATCTGGACGACTTGCTGATCCTGGCGAACTCCCCAGAGGTTCTCCTCAGTCATCTGGAACTGACGGTCCATTTCTACAAGCCCATGGGTGGCTCATCAACTGGAAGAGTCCTCGCTGGTTCCTGCTCAGAGCATGGTGCACCTGGGGGCATTACTGGACACACACAACCAACAATTGTTCTTGTCTCTAGAGAAAGTCCTGACACTGCAAGACAGGATCAGATACTTCCTCTCTCACCAGAGAGTGTCAATCCACTCGGCAATGCAAGTACTAGGCCTCATGGTGTCGGCATTCGACATGGTAGAGTTCGCTCAATTTCATTCCCGCCCTCTGCAACGATTAATCCTTTCCAAGTGGAACGGCCTGCCTCAGCGGATCAGGTCTCAAATGATCTCCTTGACTCCGGAGGTTCGTTTGTCACTGAGCTGGTGGCTACAGGACCAACAGTAGAGCAGGAACCATCCCTTCTGGATCACCAACTAAAAATGGATGCCAGGCTGCGGGGATGGGGTGCAGTGTTGGAGCAACACTCTCTCCAGGGTCGGTGGACCAAGGAGGAATCTCTCCTCCCAATAAACATTCTGGAATTGCGGGCAGTGTTCAATGCATTGACACTGGTCCTGCCTCTGGTAGAACATGCCTGTTCAAGTACAATCAGACAACGCCACCACGGTGGCGTACGTAAAGCATCAAGGTGGCACTCGAAGTCGCATGGCAATGATGGAAGTGTCAAAAATTCTCAAATGCGCGGAATGCCATCTGCCAGCCATGTCGGCAGTGTTCATTCCGGGAGTCCTCAACTGGGAAGCGGACTTCCCCAGTCGTCAGGACGTGCATGCCGGAGAGTGGAGTCTTCATCCCGAAGTCTTTCAACTCCTAGTGGACAAGTGGGGCCTACCAGATGTAGACCTGATGGCATCTCGACACAATTACAAGGTTCCGGTCTTCAGAGCAAGGACAAGGGATCCTCAAGCGGCGTTTGTGGACGCACTAGCAATTCCATGGAACTTTCGGCTGCCATATGTGTTCCCTCCAGTGTCTTTACTGCCCAGGGTAATATGGAAGTTCAAGCAAGGAGGAGGAGTACTACATCTAATCGCTTCAGCGTGGCCCAGACGGCATTGGTTCTCAGACCTGCGGGGTCTCTCGATCGAGCGTCCTCTTCTACTTCCTCAACGCCCAGACCTCCTCGTTCAGGGCCCTTGTGTCTACCCGGACCTGGCCAGACTGACTTTGACGGCGTGGCTCTTGAAGCATCACTCCTGAGAGCAAAAGGATTCTCTGAGGCGGTCATTCAAACTATGTTGAAAGCCCGTAAATCAGCTTCGGCTCAGATTTATTACAGGGTCTGTAATTCTTACTTCACTTGGGGGTATATTAAATTAGGGTCGAAAGCTGTCGTCTGTCGAAAAGACTGCAATTTTTGACTTTTTAAGGTCGAATCGTGATTCGATCTATTCAATCCCAGCTATTTTTATTCGACAAGTCGGGGAATTCGACTTGTCGAATAGTACGTGAATCGGCGGTATAGCTGCCGATTCACGTACTTTTGAGGGAAACGGGGCCAAGTTCGACAGGATTTGGCCCTGTTTCCACCAATCTTAGTCCAACATAAAAAAATGTCGGACTGAGATGAGGGACGTTACAGGAGGAGAGGGGAGAGAGCAGGCAAACAGGGGAGAGCAGGGCTACAGCACAGCGCTGCAGGAGGATGTGCCACAGCCGCGACGCTCACGGCAGCGTCCACCTGGCTCCTGCAAATGAGGTCACGCTTGCTGGAGCTGGGTGGACACTGCCGTGAGGTCTGGCGGCTGTAGCGCTGTTCTCCTCCGTTTGCAAGCGGCTCTCTCCGCTGGTCTTCCCCCTCTCCTCCGCTCACAGGTCTCATCTCAATTCAACTTTTTTTCTCTGACGTCCTAGTGGATGCTGGGAACTCCGTAAGGACCATGGGGAATAGCGGCTCCGCAGGAGACTGGGCACATCTAAAGAAAGCTTTAGGACTAGCTGGTGTGCACTGGCTCCTCCCCCTATGACCCTCCTCCAAGCCTCAGTTAGATTTCTGTGCCCGACGAGAAGGGTGCACACTAGGGGCTCTCCTGAGCTCTTTGTGAAAGTTTTAGTTTAGGTTTATTATTTTCAGTGAGACCTGCTGGCAACAGGCTCACTGCATCGTGGGACTAAGGGGAGAAGAAACGGACTCACCTGCGTGCAGAGTGGATCGGGTTTCTTAGGCTACTGGACATTAGCTCCAGAGGGACGATCACAGGTTCAGCCTGGATGGGTCCCGGAGCCGCGCCGCCGGCCCCCTTACAGAGCCAGAAGAGCGAAGAGGTCCGGTGAAATCGGCGGCAGAAGACGATCCTGTCTTCAGATAAGGTAGCGCACAGCACCGCAGCTGTGCGCCATTGCTCTCAGCACACTTCACACTCCGGTCACTGACGGTGCAGGGCGCTGGGGGGGCAGCGCCCTGAGACGCAATAAATCGATAAAACCTTATATGGCTAAAATAAATGCATCACATATAACTCCTGGGCTATATGGATGCATTTAACCCCTGCCAAAACATATAGAAAAACGGATGATAGGCTCCGCCCCTTTCTCGGCGTCCTTATCTCCTCAGCACACTGGCGCCATTTTCCCTCACAGCTCAGTTGGAGGGAAGCTCCCTGGCTCTCCCCTGCAGTCACTACACTACAGAAAGGGGTTAAAAAAGAGAGGGGGGCACAAATTAGGCGCAGTATAAACAATACAGCAGCTATAAAGGGAAAAACACTTATATAAGGTTATCCCTGTATATATATATAGCGCTCTGGTGTGTGCTGGCAAACTCTCCCTCTGTCTCCCCAAAGGGCTAGTGGGTCCTGTCCTCTATCAGAGCATTCCCTGTGTGTGTGCTGTGTGTCGGTACTTTTGTGTCGACATGTATGAGGAGAAAAATGATGTGGAGACGGAGTAGAGTGTCTGTAATAGGGTTGTCACCCCCTAGGGGGTCGACACCTGAGTGGATGTACTGTTGAAATTGCGTGACAGTGTCAGCTTTGTATAAAAGACAGTGGTTGACATGAGACAGCCGGCTACTCAGCTTGTGCATGTCCAGATGTCTCATACAGGGGCTCTAAAGCGCCCGTTACCTCAGATACAGACGCCGACACGGATACTGGCTCCTGTGTCGACGTGAAGAGACAACCGTGATTTCCAATAGGGCCACACATTGCATGATTGAGGCAATGGAAAATGTTTACACTTTTCTGATAATATGAATACCACCAAAAAAGGGGTATTATGTTTGGTGAGGAAAAACTTCCTATAGTTTTCCTGAATCTGAAAAATAAAATGAGGTGTGTGATGATGCGTGGGTTTTCCTCCGATAACAATTGATAATTCTAAAAAGTTATTGGCAGTATACCTTTTCCCGCCAGTGGTTAGGGTGCGTTGGGAAACACCCCCTACAGGGGATAAGGCGCTCACACGATTGTAAGAACAAGGGCTCTACCCTCTCTTGAGATGGCCGCCCTTAAGGATCCTGCTGATAAAAAGCAGGAGGGTATCCTAAAATGTATTTACACACATACTGGTGTTATACTGCGACCAGCAATCGCCTCAGCCTGGATGTGCAGTGCTGGGTGGCGTGGTCGGATTCCCTGACTGGAAATATTGATATCCTAGATAAGGACAGTATATTATTGCCTATAGAGCAATTAAAAGATGCTTTTCTATATATGCATGATGCACAGCGGAATATTTGCCGACTGGCATCAAGTATAAGTGCTTTGTATCTACCAGTAAAGTGGTCAGGGATTCCAAACGGCATTTGGAATTGCCTTAAAAAAGGGGATGTACCCTAGGTCGCCTCTCAAAATAAGACGCCGTATTATCAGGCGCAGTCCTGGTTGGCAAGCGGACAAAAGGGTTCCTCTTTTCTGCTCGTGACAGAGGGAGAGGAAAATGGCTGCAGAGATCAGCCAGTTCCCAGGAACAGAAACCCTTTTCCGCCGCTGCCAAGCCCTCAGTAGGACGCTAGGGCTTTACAAGTTCAGGCACGGTGGGGGCCCGTTCTCAGTGAATTTCAGTGCGCAGTGGGCTCACTCGCAAGTAGACCCCTGGATCCTTCAGGTAATATTTCAGGGGTACAAATTGGAATTCGAGACGTATTCCCCTCGCCGTTTCCAAAAAGTCTGTTTTACCGACGTCTCCCGCTGTCAGGGAGGCAGTTTTGGAAGCCATTCACAAGCTGTATTCCCAGCAGGTGATAATTAAGGTACCCCTCCTGCAACAGGGAACGGGGTATTATTCCACACTATTGTGGTACCGAAGCCAGACGGCTCGGTGAGACCGATTTTAAAATCTAAAATCTTTGAACACTTACATACAGAGGTTCAAATTCAAAATTGAGTCACTCAGAGCAGTGATTGCAAACCTGGAAGAAGGGGACTACATGATGTCTCGGGACATCAAGGATGCTTACCTTCATGTCAAAATTTACCCTTCTCACCAAAGGTATCTCAGGTTATGGTACAGAACTGTCACTATCAGTTCAGACGCTGCCGTAGGGATGGTCCACGGCACCCCGGGTCTTTACTGAAGTAATGACCGAAATGATGATATTCCTTCGAAGGAAGGGAATTTTAGTTATCCTTTACTTGGACGATTCCCTGATAAGGGTAAGATCCAGAGAACAGTTGGAGGTCGGTGTAGCACTATCTCAGGTAGTGTTGCGGCAGCACGAGTGGATTCTCAATATTCCAAAATCGCAGCTGGTTCCGACGACTTGTCTTCTGTTCCTAGGGATGATCCTGGACACAGTCCAGAAAGAAGGTGTTTCTCCCGGAGGAGAAAGCCAGGGAGTTATCCGAGCTAGTCAGGAACCTCCTAAAACCGAACCAAGTTTCAGTGCATCAATGCACAAGGGTTCTGGGTAAAAATGGTGGCTTCCTACGAAGCAATCCCATTCGGCAGATTCCACACAAGAACTTTCCAGTGGAACCTACTGGACAAATGGTCCGGGTCGCATCTTCAGATGCATCAGCGGATAACCCTGTCACCAAGGACAAGGGTGTCCCTCCTGTGGTGGTTGCAGAGTGCTCATCTTCTAGAGGGCCGCAGATTCGGCATTCAGGACTGGGTCCTGGTGACCACGGATGCCAGCCTGCGAGGCTGGGGAGCAGTCACACAGGGAAGAAATATCCAGGGCTTATGGTCAAGCCTGGAGACAAAAATATCCTGGAACTAAGGGCCATTTACAATGCCCTAAGTCAAGCAAAACCTCTGCTTCAGGGTCAACCGGTATTGATCCAGTCGGACAACATCACGGCTGTCGCCCACGTAAACAGACAGGGCGGCACAAGAAGCAGGAGGGCAATGGCAGAAGCTGCAAGGATTCTCTGCTGGGCGGAAAATCATGTGATAGCACTGTCAGCAGTGTTCATTCCGGGAGTGGACAACTGGGAAGCAGACTTCCTCAGCAGACACGACCTCCACCCGGGGGAGTGGGGACTTCACCCAGAAGTCTTCCAACTGATTGTAAACCGTTGGGAAAAACCAAAGGTGGACATGATGGCGTCCCGTCTTAACAAGAAACTGGACAGATATTGCGCAAGGTCAAGGGACCCTCAGGCAATAGCGGTGGACGCTCTGGTGACACCGTGGGTGTACCAGTCAATGTATGTGTTCCCTCCTCTGCCTCTCATACCAAAAGTACTGAGAATCATAAGAAGGAGAGGAGTAAGAACGATACTCGTGGTTCCGGATTGGCCAAGAAGGACTTGGTACCCGGAACTTCAATAGATGCTCACGGAAGACCCGTGGCCTCTACCTCTAAGAAAGGACCTGCTCCAGCAGGGGCCTTGTCTGTTCCAAGACTTACCGCGGCTGCGTTTGACGGCATGGCGGTTGAACGCCGGATCCTGAAGGAAAAAGGCATTCCAGATGAAGTCATCCCTACCCTGGTCAAAGCCAGGAAGGATGTAAGCGCAAAACATTATCACCGCATTTGGCGAAAATATGTTGCGTGATGTGAGGCCAAGAAGGCCCCTACAGAGGAATTTCAACTAGGTCGTTTCCTCCATTTCCTGCAGACAGGACTGTCTATGGGCCTAAAATTAGGGTCCATTAAGGTTCAAATTTCGGCCCTGTCGATTTTCTTCCAGAAAGAACTGGCTTCAGTACCTGAAGTTCAGACATTTGTAAAAGGGGTACTGCATATACAACCTCCTTTTGTGCCTCCAGTGGCACCTTGGGATCTCAATGTTGTTTTGAGGTTCCTTAAGTCACATTGGTTGAACCACTCACCACTGTGGACTTAAAATATCATCTCACATGGAAGGTGACGATGCTGTTAGCCCTGGCTTCAACCAGGCGTGTGTCAGAATTGGCGGCTTTTATCATATAAAAGCCCTTACTTAATTTTTCATTCTGACAGGGCAGAATTGAGGACTCGTCCTCAATTTCTCCCTAAGGTGGTTTCTGCTTTTCACATGAACCAACCTGTTGTGGTGCCTGCGGCTACTAGGGACTTGGAGGACTCCAAGTTACTTGACGTTGTCAGGGCCCTGAAAATATATGTTTCCAGGACGGCTGGAGTCAGAAAATCTGACTCGCTGTTTATCCTGTATGCACCCAACAAGCTGGGTGCTCCTGCTTCTAAGCAGACTATTGCTCGTTGGATTTGTAGTACAATTCAGCTTGCACATTCTGTGGCAGGCCTGCCACAGCCAAAATCTGTAAAAGCCTATTCCACAAGGAAAGTGGGCTCATCTTGGGCGGCTGCCCGAGGGGTCTCGGCTTTACAACTTTGCCGAGCAGCTATTTGGTCAGGGGCAAACACGTTTGCTAAATTCTACAAATTTGATACCCTGGCTGAGGAGGACCTGGAGTTCTCTCATTCGGTGCTGCAGAGTCATCCGCACTCTCCCGCCCGTTTGGGAGCTTTGGTATAATCCCCATGGTCCTTACGGAGTTCCCAGCATCCACTAGGACGTCAGAGAAAATAAGATTTTACTTACCGATAAATCTATTTCTCGTAGTCCGTAGTGGATGCTGGGCGCCCATCCCAAGTGCGGATTGTCTGCAATACTTGTACATAGTTATTGTAAACTAAATCGGGTTATTGTTGTTGTGAGCCATCTTTTCAGAGGCTCCTTCATTGTTATCATACTGTTAACTGGGTTCAGATCACAAGTTGTACGGTGTGATTGGTGTGGCTGGTATGAGTCTTACCCGGGATTCAATATCCTTCCTTATTATGTACGCTCGTCCGGGCACAGTATCCTAACTGAGGCTTGGAGGAGGGTCATAGGGGGAGGAGCCAGTGCACACCAGCTAGTCCTAAAGCTTTCTTTAGATGTGCCCAGTCTCCTGCGGAGCCGCTATTCCCCATGGTCCTTACGGAGTTCCCAGCATCCACTACGGACTACGAGAAATAGATTTATCGGTAAGTAAAATCTTATTTTAAATTCGAATTGAGATGGGATTGAATAGGGGTTGTCGGATCCATTCCGACAGATGCATGTCGGAATGGATCCTACCCTAATTGAATATACCCCTTGGTGTGCTAAGAATTATGATGCGTATAGTTTCAAAATTTCCAGAATTTTGTCTTTTCTACAGCAAGGCTCGACTAGGGCCTTCGTCTGGCCTCCCTCAAGGTTCATATATCTGCCTTGTCGGTGTGGTTTCAGAGGAAAATTGCGTCTCATCCTGACGTTCACACTTTCACTCAGGGTGTTCTACGGCTTCAGCCTCCCTATATCCCTCCTGTGGCTCTATGGGATCTGTCTGTTGTATTGAATGCCCTGCAAGAGTCTCCATTAGAACCTCTTGAGTCTGTGGACCTTAAATGCCTCTACTTAAGGTCGTTTTTCTGTTGGCTATTGCCTCTGCTATCAGGGTGTCGGACTTTAGGTGCTTTATCCTGTCGTCCACCCTTTCTGATTTTACACCATGACCGGGCTGTTCTTCGAGCTCACCCTGGTTATTTGCCTAAGGTGGTGTCATCTTTTCACCTTAACCAGTAGTATGTGGCTGCGGCCTTCACCTCTTCTGGTCTGTCATCCAAAGATAAATCTTTCGATGTGGTACGGGCTCTCCATGTTTATGTGGAGAGGACTACCTCCATCAAGAGGTCTAATTCCCTTTTTGTACTTTTTGGTTTTCACAAACGTGGCTGGCCTGCGAATAAGCAGACCTTAGCCAGATGGATTAGAATGGTGATTGCACAAGCCTGTGCGCAGGCTGGACTCCCAGCTCCTGCTGCTATCAAAGCCCATTCTACTCGGTCTGTTGGACCTTCTTGGGCGGCCCGCCGTGGCGCGTCCGCAGAACAGTTGTGCAAGGCGGCTACGTGGTCCTCAGTGAACACGTTCATCAGGTTCTATGCCTTTGATACTTCCTCCTCCCAGGATGCTTCTTTTGGACCCCGGGTTCTTGTACCCGATACAGTGCGTCCCCTCCCATGAGGAACTGCTTTAGGACATCCCCGATGTTATTCCCTGTGGAATCCCAGTGTACCGCGCTGCAGAAAAGGAGATTTATTGTAGAAATCTCTTTCTGCGAGGTACACTGGATTCCACAGGGCGCCCGCCCTGATGCACTTAGCTTCTTTGGGTTTGTATGGCATTAGCCGCTGGTACCTTCTCCTGTCGTGAGAATGTGGTTCTATGTGACTAACATCTGCCGTCTCTTTTACCTGCTACTGCCTTGGACTGGTTAACGAAACTGAGCTCCAGTGCCTGGAGGCGGGGCTATAGAGGAGGCGGTGCAGTGCATCCTGGGAACAGTCAAAGCTTTAGCCTGTTGGTGCCTCGGATCAAGATCCAACTCTACACCCCAATGTTATTCCCTGTGGAATCCAGTGTACCTCGCAGAAAGAGATTTAACAATGGTAAGTCTTACCATAAATCTCCTTTTTCCTATATCTGTAGTACCTGTGCCTGTGTGGAGTATTATGGAAAAGCCTTAGAAATGTTTGTAAAGAATGTGAACGTCATGTGTATCCATGGCAAAATGAAACACAAGCGCAACAGGATCTTCACAGAGTTTCGGAAGCTGGAGAGGTAAGGAGAGGTTGACTGCATATTGGTGGTCATTCCCAGTTGTTCGCTCGCTAGCTACTTTTAGCAGCAATGCAAATGCAAAGCCGCCGCCCTCTGGGAGTGTATCTTAGCATAGCAGAATTGCTAACGAAAGATTAGCAATTCTGCTATTAAGTATTTCCTTGCAGTTTCTGAGTAGCTCCAGACCTACTCCTAGATTGCGATCACCTCAGTCCGTTTAGTTCCTGGTTTGACGTCAAAAACATGCCCAGCGTCCGGCCAGCCACTCCCCCGTTTCTCCAGCCACTCCTGCGTTTTCTGCTGGCACGCCTGCATTTTTTTAGCACACTCCCGTAAAACGCTCAGCTACCACCCAGAAACACCCACTACCTGTCAATCATTCTCTGATCAACAGAGCGACTGAAAAGCTTTGTTCGCCCGTGAGTAAAATAGCATAGTTTTGTGTGAAATTGCTTAGCGCGTGCGCCCTGCGGTGCATTCGCATGCGCAGAACTGCTGGATTTTAGCCTATTAGCAATTCTGCTAAAAATAGCAGCGAGCGAACAACTCTGAATGACCACCATTGTACAGAAAATTTGTTGCACGCTGGTTTAGTCTTGTATGATATAATTGTCTGGGATCAAAGGAACTGTCTGATAATTTTCTATTGTTCCAGTGGTATTTTGGTGTGTACAGATGTCATGGCTAGAGGTATTGACATTGCAGAAGTAGACTGGGTTCTACAGTTTGATCCTCCAAGCAGTGCCAGGTAAGAAATCTTTCTGAGCATTAGCAACTCTTAGATACATTTCTCGTAATCCCCTATCAGATCGGGATGTTACAGTATTCCTTTACATTCTAATTAGTGTTGTAACTCCTGGAGACATAGAAGAGTCTATCTCCAGGTGATGTTTTAAAGGGACACTAAAAGGGTAGAAGGAAAGGTACCCCCACAATGTTAGTGCCCGAAGTCTATGATGTCTGGTATTTTTTGGGTTGACCACTACGAGGATCGTTCAGATGCGGTTGGATTAGCTATCACTGCTGCTTCCTGCTGCTGTAGTGATCAGACTTGCATCCTAGGACACCGCATTGGATCACTAAGACACCATCTGGCGGCTTATGGCAACTATGAAGCCGCACATGCCGTCCGTCATAGAAGCAAGGAAATCTCTGTTGTACCACAGAGATTCCTAACCTTTCTCCTCCCCCAAAACAGTGGAGACACAAAAATGTGGGCTGTTGCTACCCCCTCCCTGCTCCCGAAAAGGCATTAGACTGTCAATCACTGATAGTCTGATGCCGCTCTGCGTCCCTATGCCACAGGACCCGTTCGCACATGCAAAATCTGCACTTTGCGCTGATGGCACAGGTGCAGCCACACCTGAATCGCCCTCCACTGGCCTGATTCAGGTCCCGACATACTTGTTACCCATGCAACAAAGTACAGATGTTCAGTACTTTGCGCATGTGCAGGTTCAGTCCTGCATTGTAGGAAACAGAACAGCTGCAGATGTATAGAGATTGACAGTCTGCAGCCATTTGGGGGTGGGGAGGGGTTAGCAATGGCAGGCATGTCGCCTGCGCTTTGGGGGAGTGATGAGGCCAGGATCTCAGTCGGAAGACTGAGATTTTCTGCAGGAGATGCGACAGTCGGCTAGCGGCACGCAGCCAGACAATGTTGTCGCAAGTAATATGATGCTGCACCCTAGGACTCTGCACTGGATCACAAATGCATGTGCGAGGCGTCTACTTTGTGAATGCCAATTTGTTTTCTCACAAATATTTAAAATGCCCGCTCTAATATATACTGCAGACACCAGGCGCATCTTATTACCATATACTATAAAAGTGCGCTGTACATCGCAAAACACTTCATCCCATAAGAGAAAACAATACACCCACACATTATCTGAGTTCCAAAGCTCATTGATGTATATATTTGTTATTAAAAGGATATGGATTCAATATATCACAATGTACAGTATACACATAATTACATGGTTACAACTCACACAGTAAGCAGTTGAAACATACAGTTACAGGCCAGTTACAGCAAATACATCACCATATCTTTCTCGTATAAAAGTCTCTCCATATCACACTCTCTCTCTGTAAAATCATGCTGGCACTCCATCATCGTCTGAGACCAAACCGCAACTGACCTCCTGTGTGATCAGCAATGTGTTATCTAGTTTGGGGGAGGGGACTCTCATTCATGATGAGTCAGTGGTTTGTTCGTGTGCTGATCAGGTTCAGCCTTGGGGACGTCTGAGGGGGCTGGCCAGAGCTTCCTGTCCACTACCTGTTTGGAATATCTATTGTTCTAATAAAAGTGATTTTAGCTTTTATACATTTAATCATAATTACTTGTTGCAATGTCCTACAACTTTATAACAAGTATCAAACGAATCTACACATTAATCTGGTTGCTTAAATACCAAATATGACAGGTGTATCTGGCTTCGTTCAAATAATACACATACATGACATTACTTCATTATATATAATTTTAAATGCCAACAAGAGAAGAAAAAAAGGGCTGTACTATCGGTGCACACAGAAAGAGGTGATCTGGTTATCACTTCTCCATAAAATTGAACTTTTATTATTTTCTCTAACGTCCTAAGTGGATGCTGGGGACTCCGTAAGGACCATGGGGAATAGCGGCTCCGCAGGAGACTGGGCACATCTAAAGAAAGCTTTAGGACTATCTGGTGTGCACTGGCTCCTCCCCCTATGACCCTCCTCCAAGCCTCAGTTAGATCTCTGTGCCCGAACGAGAAGGGTGCACACTAGGGGCTCTCCTGAGCTTCTTAGTGAAAGTTTTAGTTTAGGTTTTTTATTTTCAGTGAGACCTGCTGGCAACAGGCTCACTGCATCGAGGGACTAAGGGGAGAAGAAGCGAACTCACCTGCGTGCAGAGTGGATTGGGCTTCTTAGGCTACTGGACATTAGCTCCAGAGGGACGATCACAGCCCCAGCCTGGATGGGTCCCAGAGCCGCGCCGCCGGCCCCCTTACAGAGCCAGAAGACAGAAGAGGTCCGGAAAATCGGCGGCAGAAGACATCCTGTCTTCACCAAGGTAGCGCACAGCACTGCAGCTGTGCGCCATTGCTCCTCAGCACACTTCGGTCACTGAGGGTGCAGGGCGCTAGGGGGGGGCGCCCTGAGCAGCAATAAAAACACCTTGGCTGGCGAAAATACATCACATATAGCCCCCAGGGCTATATGGATGAATTTTAACCCCTGCCAGAATCCATAAAAAAGCAGGAGAAAAGTCAGCGAAAAAGGGGCGGAGCCTATCTCCTCAGCACACTGGCGCCATTTTCCCTCACAGCTCAGTTGGAGGGAAGCTCCCCTGGCTCTCCCCTGCAGTCACTACACTACAGAAAGGGTTAAAAAAGAGAGGGGGGCACTAATTAGGCGCAGTATTAACAATACAGCAGCTATAAGGGGAAAAACACTTATATAAGGTTATCCCTGTATATATATAGCGCTTTGGTGTGTGCTGGCAAACTCTCCCTCTGTCTCCCCAAAGGGCTAGTGGGGTCCTGTCCTCTATCAGAGCATTCCCTGTGTGTGTGCTGTATGTCGGTACGTTTGTGTCGACATGTATGAGGAGAAAAAATGTGGAGACGGAGCAGATTGCCTGTAATAGTGATGTCACCCCCTAGGGGGTCGACACCTGAGTGGATGAACTGTTGGAAGGAATTACGTGACAGTGTCAGCTCTGTATAAAAGACAGTGGTTGACATGAGACAGCCGGCTACTCAGCTTGTGCCTGTCCAGACGTCTCATAGGCCGTCAGGGGCTCTAAAGCGCCCGTTACCTCAGATGGCAGATATAGACGCCGACACGGATACTGACTCCAGTGTCGACGGTGAAGAGACAAATGTGACTTCCAGTAGGGCCACACGTTACATGATTGAGGCAATGAAAAATGTTTTACACATTTCTGATAATACGAGTACCACCAAAAAGGGGTATTATGTTCGGTGAGGAAAAACTACCTGTAGTTTTCCTGAATCTGAGAAATTAAATGAGGTGTGTGATGATGCGTGGTTTTCCCCCGATAGCAACTGATAATTTCTAAAATGTTATTGGCATTATATCCTTTCCCGCCAGAGGTTAGGGTGCGTTGGGAAACACCCCCTAGGGTGGATAAAGCGCTCACACGCTTGTAAGGGCTCTACCCTCTCCTGAGATGGCCGCCCTTAAGGATCCTGCTGATAGAAAGCAGGAGGGTATCCTAAAATGTATTTACACACATACTGGTGTTATACTGCGACCAGCAATCGCCTCAGCCTGGATGTGCAGTGCTGGGTTGGCGTGGTCGGATTCCCTGACTGAAAATATTGATACCCTAGATAGGGACAGTATATTTTTGCCTATAGAGCATTTAAAAGATGCATTTCTATATATGCGTGATGCACAGCGGAATATTTGCCGACTGGCATCAAGTCTAAGTGCGTTGTCCATTTCTACCAGTAGAGGGTTATGGACATGTCAGTGGTCAGGTGATGCGTATTCCAAACGGCATTTGGAAGTATTGCCTTAATAAGGGGAGGAGTTATTTGGGGTCGGTCTTTCAGACCTGGTGGCCACGGCAACAGCTGGGAAATCCACGTTTGTACCCCAGGTCGCCTCTCAACATGAGAAGACGCCGTATTATCAGGTGCAGTCTTTTCGTGGACAAGCGGGCAAAATGTTCCTCATTTCTGCCCCGTGACAGAGGGAGAGGAAAAAGGCTGCAGAAATCAGCCAGTTCCCAGGAACAGAAACCCTCTCCCGCCTCTGCCAAGCCCTCAGTATGACGCTGGGGCTTTACAAGCAGAATCAGGCACGGTGGGGGGCCCGTCTCAATGAATTTCAGCGCGCAGTGGGCTCACTCGCAAGTAGACCCCTGGATCCTTCAGGGGTACAAATTAGAATTCGAGACGTCTCCCCCTCGCCGTTTTCCTAAAGTCGGCTTTACCGATGTCTCCTTCTGACAGGGAGACAGTTTTGGAAGCCATTCACAAGCTGTATTCCCAGCAGGTGATAATCAAGGTACCCCTCCTGCAACAGGGAACGGGGGATTATTCCACACTGTTGTGGTACCGAAGCCGGACGGCTCGGTGAGACCGATTCTAAATCTAAAATCTTTGAACACTTACATACAGAGGTTCAAATTCAAGATTGAGTCACTCAGAGCAGTGATTGCGAACCTGGAAGAAGGGGACTACATGATGTCTCGGGACATCAAGGATGCTTACCTTCATGTCAAAATTTACCCTTCTCACCAAGGGTACCTCAGGTTTATGGTACAGAACTGTCACTATCAGTTCAGACGCTGCCGTATGGATGGTCCACGGCACCCCGGGTCTTTACCAAGGTAATGGCCGAAATGATGATATTCCTTCGAAGGAAGGGAATTTTAGTTATCCCTTACTTGGACGATTCCCTGATAAGGGTAAGATCCAGGGAACAGTTGGAGGTCGGTGTAGCACTATCTCAGGTAGTGTTGCGGCAGCACGATTGGATTCTCAATATTCCAAAATCGCAGCTGGTTCCGACGACTTGTCTTCTGTTCCTAGGGATGATCCTGGACACAGTCCAGAAAAAGGTGTTTCTCCCGGAGGGGAAAGACAGGGAGTTATCCGAGCTAGTCAGGAACCTCCTAAAACCGAGCCAAGTCTCAGTGCATCAATGCACAAGGGTTCTGGGTAAAATGGTGGCTTCCTATGAAGCAATCCCATTCGGCAGATTCCACGCAAGAACTTTCCAGTGGGACCTGCTGGACAAATGGTCCGGGTCGCATCTTCAGATGCATCAGCGGATAACCCTGTCACCAAGGACAAGGGTGTCCCTCCTGTGGTGGTTGCAGAGTGCTCATCTTCTAGAGGGCCGCAGATTCGGCATTCAGGACTGGGTCCTGGTGACCACGGATGCCAGCCTGCGAGGCAGGGGAGCAGTCACACAGGGAAGGAATATCCAGGGCTTATGGTCAAGCCTGGAGACATCACTTCACATAAATATCCTGAAGCTAAGGGCCATTTACAATGCTCTAAGCTTAGCAAGACCTCTGCTTCAAGGTCAGCCGGTGTTGATCCAGTCGGACAACATCACGGCAGTCACCCACGTAAACAGACAGGGTGGCACAAGAAGCAGGAGGGCAATGGCAGAAGCTGCAAGGATTCTTCGCTGGGCGGAAAATCATGTGATAGCACTGTCAGCAGTATTCATTCCGGGAGTGGACAACTGGGAAGCAGACTTCCTCAGCACGACCTCCACCCGGGAGAGTGGGGACTTCACCCAGAAGTCTTCCACATGATTATAAACCGTTGGGAAAAACTCGACAGGTATTGCGCCAGGTCAATGGACCCTCAGGCAATAGCTGTAGACGCTCTGGTAACACCGTGGGTGTACCAGTCAGTGTATGTGTTCCCTCCTCTGCCTCTCATACCCAAGGTACTGAGATTGATAAGATGGAGAGGAGTAAGCACTATATTCGTGGCTCCGGATTGGCCAAGAAGGACTTGGTAACCGGAACTTCAAGAGATGCTCACGGAGGATCCGTGGCCTCTACCTCTAAGAAGGGACCTGCTCCAACAAGGACCCTGTCTGTTCCAAGACTTACCGCGGCTGCGTTTGACGGCATGGCGGTTGAACGCCGGATCCTGAAGGAAAAAAGGCATTCCGGATGAAGTCATCCCTATCCTGATCAAAGCCAGGAAGGATGTAACCGCAAAACATTATCACCGCATTTGGCGAAAATGTTGCGTGGTGCGAGGCCAGTAAGGCCCGACGGAGGAAATTCAACTGGGTCGATTCCTACATTTCCTGCAAACAGGAGTGTCTATGGGCCTGAAATTGGGGTCCATTAAGGTTCAAATTTCGGCCCTGTCAATTTTCTTCCAAAAAGAACTAGCTTCAGTCCCTGAAGTTCAGACGTTTGTAAAAGGGGTACTGCATATACAGCCTCCTTTTGTGCCTCCAGTGGCACTTTGGGGTCTCAATGTAGTTTTTTGGGTTCCAAAAGTCACATTGGTTTGAACCACTTAAATCTGTGGAGTTAAAATATCTCACATGGAAAGTGGTCATGCTGTTGGCCCTGGCCTGGGCCAGGCGCGTGTCAGAATTGGCGGCTTTATCCTGAAAAAGCCCTTATCTGATGTTCCATTCGGACAGGGCGGAATTGAGGACTCGTCCTCAGTTTCTCCCTAAGGTGGTTTCAGCGTTTCACCTGAACCAACCTATTTGTGGTGCCTGCGGCTACTAGGGACTTGGAGGACTCCAAGTTGCTAGACGTTGTCAGGGCCCTGAAAATATATGTTTCCAGGACGGCTGGAGTCAGAAAATCTGACTCGCTGTTTATCCTGTATGCACCCAACAAGCTGGGTGCTCCTGCTTCTAAGCAGACTATTGCTCGTTGGATTTGTAGTACAATTCAGCTTGCACATTCTGTGGCAGGCCTGCCACAGCCAAAAATCTGTAAATGCCCACTCCACAAGGAAGGTGGGCTCATCTTGGGCGGCTGCCCGAGGGGTCTCGGCTTTACAACTTTGCCGAGCAGCTACTTGGTCAGGAGCAAATACGTTTGTAAAATTCTACAAAATTGATACCCTGGCTGAGGAGGACCTGGAGTTCTCTCATTTGGTGCTGCAGAGTCATCCGCACTCTCCCGCCCGTTTGGGAGCTTTGGTATAATCCCCATGGTCCTTACGGAGTCCCCAGCATCCACTTAGGACGTTAGAGAAAATAAGAATTTACTTACCGATAATTCTATTTCTCATAGTCCGTAGTGGATGCTGGGCGCCCATCCCAAGTGCGGATTGTCTGCAATACTTGTACATAGTTATTGTTACAAAAATCGGGTTATTATTGTTGTGAGCCATCTTTCAGAGGCTCCTCTGTTATCATGCTGTTAACTGGGTTCAGATCACAGGTTATACGGTGTGATTGGTGTGGCTGGTATGAGTCTTACCCGGGATTCAAAATCCTTCCTTATTGTGTACGCTCGTCCGGGCACAGTATCCTAACTGAGGCTTGGAGGAGGGTCATAGGGGGAGGAGCCAGTGCACACCAGATAGTCCTAAAGCTTTCTTTAGATGTGCCCAGTCTCCTGCGGAGCCGCTATTCCCCATGGTCCTTACGGAGTCCCCAGCATCCACTACGGACTATGAGAAATAGAATTATCGGTTAGTAAATTCTTATTATTATTATCATAAAAATATTGTAGGGTGTCTTTATTTGGACTTCAAGTTGAGGCGAAACATAGAGGTTAAAATCATTAACATAGACAAAACATATAAGAGTTCAATGAAAGTTGATGAATGTGAATAAAGATTAAAAATGTGTGTCAGCGTGTTTTATTCTACTGTCCAGAAATTATATATTTATCATACATTCAGCCAGTAATCAATAATTCTTTAATTTGTCCACATTATGTCTACTAGTGTTAATCTCACTGTACAATAGTGTATAATATTTTTATGGAAACCATATTCCTATACACTCTAATGAGACATCTTAGTGGGACATTAACATTCTAATGACATATGAGAGTTTTAAATGTGTGTAGTATAGGGGGTATGTTGGAGAGTGCAGGTCATAATAATGTTGCAATAATAGTTCAAAATTCTATACTAAATTTTAGACAAAGGCAGATAGATCAATTATTGCTTCTTCTAATTTAAATGCAAAATGCCTTAGTCGTTATTGTTTTATCAAACAGGCAGTAATAACACTGATTGCACCAGTGGGATG
Source organism: Pseudophryne corroboree (assembly GCF_028390025.1). NCBI lineage: Eukaryota > Metazoa > Chordata > Amphibia > Anura > Myobatrachidae > Pseudophryne > Pseudophryne corroboree. The sequence goes on along the minus strand of NC_086444.1, from coordinate 311,029,010 downwards.
TAGTTCTAATAAATATATTGAGCGTTGTTTATTGTATATATAGTCCACTATGAATATATAGTACACCGTCCAAAAGATATATGTATGTCTCCTCAATAAAGGCGATGCACTAGATCTAATTCGAATAGGTGATACACCTTAGAGGATATATACCTCCCTTAATATTAGGTGTGAATACAAGTTGGATATGTGATAGTTATAATAATCTGGTGTACACACAATTATTGTCCTTGGAGGAAAGGCACCCTCATTATTTAGGACTAGTGGCACCCTTTCAGCTAATCACATTCAGATCCATACATATAAAGATGATAAATATATTCCAACTTATATGTGGTAGTATTTCATTATGAGGTGTATCACTAGACCAATAAATTATGCACCGTCTTTAAATATCCAGAATATATTGTTACAGGAACGGATTTTATTTATTCTATATATTCATAGATAACACTAATTTGAACAATAGTTTTATTGTAGCTCACTAATTACACATTACAACTATGTGTTCATTGAGTAATTGTAAATATTAGTATTAAGATATTCATTGCATTTGTCTGCTCAATTCCATCACAGACATCACACAGCCTGCATAGGTTTCTCCTGTGTTAACACAGTGTTTCAATATTATGCTAACATTATTGCCATCTGTTAGTACTTATGGTGTCTGTGCTTTTATTTAGACAGTGCTGGAGGTTGATATTGAAACATTTGTTGCACCCTTATAAGATCAATTGTATCCAGGTGTTTCACAATAATCATATACTCATCACATTAATATAGACTGCAGTTATGTAGGGTTTTTTGTTTTTGTTGCCATCTAATTACCACTTGTTATCAGAGCACTTGGCAACCCATGCAATACTAAATCATCCTCATATTGCTGTATTATTGTTTGTAAAGTGGTGGTATAAGTCGCCATATGTCAATCTAATTCTCTGCCTGCATTTCCGCAACAATACCTAAATTCAACTATACATACTAAACTATTCACATTCATCAACTTTCATTGCACTCTCATATGTTTTGTCTGTTAATGATTTTAACCTCTGTTTCGCCTCAACTTGTAGTCCAAATAAAGACACCCTACACTATTTTTATGATAATAATAATAAAAGTTACATTTTATGGAGAAGTGATAACCAGATCACTTCTTTCTGTGTGCACCGATAGTACAGCCCTTTTTTTCTTCTCTTGTTGGCATTTACTCTAGCTGTAGTTGGTAGCACCCCCACAATAAATGGTAATTACCAATAATCTACAGGGGTCTCTTATGGAACTTTTGTTCCTAATGTTTATCTAGCTAATTGTGTGTGTGCAGACACATCCCCATTCCTTTTTTCTATATAATTTTAAATCATCATGATGTCTGGCACTTGATATTATTATAATTATGTACTGTATGAAATAAGTGTCGACTCCATCTCTGTGGCATGCTCGTGTAAACGCGTGTGTTACCATATATTGCTGTGCTCGCTGCGCGTATTTGCAAGTATAGCGACTCATATGTGTGTAGTTTGTATGTTCTTTTTATGTAATTTTTTGTTTTACTTCGACAGTCCACCCTTTGGCAGCAAACAATAACTGCCATCAATTACTAACAAAAGAAAAAAAAATATTTCATACAATAATCGGTGACCTAGACACAAGTATGTATGCATTTCGCAAATCAGACACTTGACTATATTTGGGGAAGACAGGGAGGAGGACGAGACATCCTCTATATGCACTCGGCGGTCACGGGACCACTGGTTGGGTGTGGGACAACATTCAACCTATAGAGTATGCTGGGACAGTGCTTTGGCCTATAATGTCTGATTTGCGATGAACATTTCACACATACATGTATCTACGTCTTTGTACACTTATGTTTGGGTTCGATTGAGGTTCTGCTGAGTAGATGAAAAAGACGCAAACAAATTGTGACAGTGACATATAAAATTTTCATGATCTACATATTCCTATCATTTTCTGAACATTGTTTCCATTTATGGAACGTATGCTAGGTCTGTTTAATAATTGAACAAGGGTTATAAGTAGTGTCCTTCCTAAATAACATAAACCTTCGGAGTTCTGGAAGAGGCACTCATAAACCTTTCTTCCACATATATTAATGAGCTCTTTATCTGCAATGTGTGAATAGCCATTGTCTGATTGTTCCTGATTACCTCTGAACTCCATAACTACTAGAACTTTGATTTTTCTCTAACTTTAACAAACTGATCGGCTAACCCTGGGATCCTATAAGGAAATCACTCCTTTCTCCAGAACCAGTTCCAGTCCCACACTCGACTCCTCATAAAAAAAACCTCACAAAAATAGAATATCCTGAAAAAAAATGTTTGTCAGCGGGAAAGAGAGAAAAGAGAAATAGAACAAAACAACTCTTGTTCATAACATATCAATTACAATGACTGGTCTTTCTGCAATCCTTTAGTACGCTCAGGTAGTGTTCAACAGTGCCGCCTCTCAGTCTTCACGGAACAGAGTCTCTGGTGATACTTTTGCGATCTCACTCCATTTACGAGTTCCTTCCGGACTACCGACTTTCCTGCAATGGGAATCGTGGACCCAAGTCTCTCTCTCTGCTACTTTCACTGGGATAGTGCTGTCAAAAAAACTTGGCATGGTCCTTCCCACCTGTCTATTAGGCAACCTGAGCGTAAGAACAATCACACAGTCTCTTGGTTCACAATCAAGACAGTTAGTATTTGGCATACCAGCAATCAACAGTTTCAAGTTCTTTTGTCAAGTTCTCAAATGCTGGCTCATCTCAATAAGGTACTGTACTGTCACCTCATTGGTGTATCTCTGATCATTGTGCGGATCAATCATGACATGAGGTTGTCTTCCAAAAACAACCCAAAAAGACACAAATACCAAAACAAAAACAAATTTCGAAGAGGGTGATTCGTTGAGTGAAGATCTGGGAGTGGTTCCGAAGCTACATAATACTAGTGGCAGTATCTATGATCACAATAGTGCAATTTCAAGCTTTGCTCCTACTTCTAGGGGTACCATTATCTACACACAAATTTCTGCGCAGTTTTTCTTTGCGGTAAACACAGCAGCATCCGTGGCAGCAGGAAATGCCTCTACCCAGTTTGAGAAAACATCATTGCACACCAATACATAACAATAATTCCTAAAGGGTGTTAACTGTACGAAGTAGATTTGTATTTCCTGAAAAGATCCGTCTGCAGGAGGGATATGGGATTGCTCTGTTGGTATTGCTTTACCAATATTCTTCCTCAAGCAAGTAAGACAGGTCATTGCTATCTTACCTGCATGAGAATAGAATCCTGGCGCACACCAGTAGACTCTCATCAGCCTGCACCTACCCTCTTTGACTAGATGAGTCAGACCGTGTGCCACCTCAGCTAGACTTGGAAGGTATGCTCTGGGGGCTACTGGCTTACCGTGTCCACTTGCCCACAGTCCTGAGGACTCCTGGCCATACCCCTTTGTCCTCCAGACTGCCTCTTCCTGCAGGGAACACAAATTTTTGTATCTTAATTTAACTATCGTATGTTTGCAATGTAGAGTACCATGAGCATAACTCAAAAAAAAAGCAAGAAAAAAGAAATTTCTCTGACGTCCTAGTGGATGCTGGGAACTCCGTAAGGACCATGGGGAATAGACGGGCTCCGCAGGAGACTGGGCACTCTAAAAGAAAGATTAGGTACTATCTGGTGTGCACTGGCTCCTCCCTCTATGCCCCTCCTCCAGACCTCAGTTAGAATGTGTGCCCGGCCAGAGCTGGGTGCTCCTAGTGGGCTCTCCTGAGCTTGATAGAAAAGAAAGTATTTGTTAGGTTTTTTATTTTCAGTGAGATCTGCTGGCAACAGACTCACTGCTACGTGGGACTGAGGGGAGAGAAGCAAACCTACCTGCTTGCAGCTAGCTTGTGCTTCTTAGGCTACTGGACACCATTAGCTCCAGAGGGTTCGAACACAGGGCCTGACATCGATCGTCCGTTCCCGGAGCCGCGCCGCCGTCCCCCTTGCAGAGACAGAAGAGAAGCGATGAAATCGGCGGCAGAAGACTCCTGTCTTCATTAAGGTAGCGGGGGGGGGCGCCCTGGGCAGCAATTATAATACCTTTTGGCATAAAATACACATAATACAGTCAGTTAACTGTATATGTGTAAAAAACCAGGCATTAAGTTACAGAAAACGCGGGACAGAAGCCCACCGCTGAGGGGGCGGGGCCTTCTTCCTCAACACACCAGCGCCATTTTCCCTTTACAGCTCCGCTGGAAGCAGCTCCCCAGGCTCTCCCCTGCAGTATCCTGATACAAGAAGGGTAAAAAAGAGAGGGGGGGCACATAAATTTAGGCGCAAATAAGATATTTAAGCAGCTATTGGGTAAATCACTTTTTATAGTGTGAATCCCTGTGTTATATAGCGCTGTGGTGTGTGCTGGCATACTCTCTCTCTGTCTCCCCAAAGGACTTTGTGGGGTCCTGTCCTCAGTCTGAGCATTCCCTGTGTGTGTGCGGTGTGTCGGTACGGCTGTGTCGACATGTTTGATGAGGAGGGTTACGTGGAGGCGGAGCAGGGGCAGATTTATGTGGTGTCGCCCCCGACGGGGCTGACACCTGATTGGATGGATATGTGGAAGGTCTTAACCGACAGTGTCAACTCCTTACATAAAAGGTTCGATGACGCAGCAGCCTTGGGACAGCCGGGGTCTCAGCCCGCGCCTGCCCAGGCGACTCAGAAGCCGTCGGGGGCTCATAAACGCCCGCTAGCTCAGATGGTAGACACAGATGTCGACACGGAGTCTGACTCCAGTGTAGATGAGGATGAGACAAATGTACAGTCTACAAAGGCCATCCGATGCATGATTACTGCAATAAAAGATGTATTGCACATTTCTGACATTAACCCGGTTACCACCAAAAGGGGTATTATGTTTGGGGAGAAAAAGCAGCCAGTGACTTTTCCCCCATCTGATGAATTAAATGAATTGTGTGAAGAAGCGTGGAGTTCCCCTGATAAGAAACTAGTGATTTCTAAGAGGTTACTGATGGCGTACCCTTTCCCGCCAACGGATAGGTTACGTTGGGAAACATCCCCTAGGGTGGACAAGGCGCTCACACGCTTATCTAAAAGGGTGGCACTGCCGTCTCAGGATACGGCCGCCCTAAAGGAGCCTGCGGATAGAAAGCAGGAAGCTATCCTGAAGTCTGTGTATACACACTCTGGTACTCTACTGAGACCTGCTATTGCTTCAGCCTGGATGTGTAGTGCTGCAGCAGCATGGACTGATACCCTGTCAGACAACATTGATTCCCTCGACAGGGATACTGCTTTGCTAACCCTCAAACATATAAAAGACGTCGTCTTATATATGCGCGATGCCCAGAGGGACATTTGCTTGCTGGCATCTAGAATTAATGCAATGTCCATTTCTGCCAGGAGAGTATTATGGACTCGGCAGTGGACAGGTGATGCTGATTCTAAAAAACACATGGAGGTTTTGCCTTATAAGGGTGAGGAATTGTTTGGGGACGGTCTCTCGGACCGCGTATCCACAGCAACAGCTGGGAAGTCGACACTTTTGCCTCAGGTTCCCTCACAGCCTAAGAAAGCACCGTATTATCAAGTGCAGTCCTTTCGGCCTCAGAAAGGCAAGCGGGTCAGAGGAGCATCCTTTCTGGCCAGAGGCAAGGGTAGAGATAAGAAGCTGCACCAGGCAGCCAGTTGCCAGGAACAAAAATCCTCCCCTGCTTCCACTAAGTCCACCGCATGACGTTGGGGTTCCACAGGCGGAGCCAGGTGCGGTGGAGGCGCGTCTCCGAAACTTCAGCAACTAGTGGGTTCGCTCACAAGTGGATCTATGGGCTGTACAGATTGTATCTCAGGGATACAAGCTGGAGTTCGAGGCGACTCCCCCTCGCCGTTACCTCAAATCTGCCTTGCCAGCTGCTCCCAGGGAAACGGAGGTAGTACTGGCGGCAGTTCACAAGCTGTACCTCCAGCAGGTGATAATCAAGGTCCCCCTCCTTCAACAGGGAAGGGATTACTGTTCCACAATGTTTGTGGTACCGAAACCGGACGGTTCGGTGAGACCCATTCTGAATTTAAAGTCCTTGAACACTTATATAAAGAAATTCAAGTTCAAAATGGAATCGCTCAGAGCGGTCATTGCAAGCCTGGAAGATGGGGATTTTATGGTGTCGCTGGACATCAAAGATGCTTACTTGCATGTCCCCATTTACCCACCTCACCAGGAGTACCTCAGATTTGTGGTACAGGACTGTCATTACCAATTCCAGACGTTGCCGTTTGGCATGTCCACGGCACCGAGAATATTTACCAAGGTAATGGCCAAACTGATGATACTCCTTCGGAAGAAGGGAGTTATTATCCCGTACTTGGACGATCTCCTCATAAAGGCGAGGTCCAGAGAGCAGTTGTTGGTCAGCGTAGCACTCTCTCAGGAAGTGTTGCAACAGCACGGCTGGATTCTGAATATCCCAAAGTCGCAGCTGATTCCTGCGACGCGTCTGCTTTTCCTGGGCATGATTCTGGACACAAAACAGAAGAAGGTGTTTCTCCCGGTGGAGAAGGCCCAGGAATTGTCATCTCTGGTCAGGGACCTCCTGAAACCAAAACAGGTGTCGGTGCATCACTGCACGCGAGTCCTGGGAAAGATGGTGGCTTCTTACGAAGCAATTCCCTTCGGCAGGTTCCATGCAAGGATCTTTCAGTGGGATCTGTTGGACAAATGGTCCGGATCGCATCTTCAGATGCATCGGTTGATCACCCTGTCCCCAAGGGCCAGGGTGTCTCTGCTGTGGTGGCTGCAGAGTGCTCATCTTCTCGAGGGCCGCAGGTTCGGCATACAGAACTGGGTCCTGGTGACCACGGATGCAAGCCTCCGAGGATGGGGGGCAGTCACTCGGGGAAGAAACTTCCAAGGACAGTGGTCAAGTCTGGAGACTTCACTACACATAAATATACTGGAACTAAGGGCCATTTACAACGCCCTGAGGCAAGCAGAGCCCCTGCTTCAAAACCAACCAGTACTGATTCAGTCAGACAACATCACGGCGGTCGCCCATGTAAACCGCCAGGGCGGCACAAGAAGCAGGATGGCAATGGCAGAAGCCACAAGGATTCTTCGATGGGCGGAGAATCACGTGCTAGCACTGTCAGCAGTGTTCATTCCGGGAGTGGGCAACTGGGAAGCAGACTTCCTCAGCAGGCACGACCTCCACCCGGGAGAGTGGGGACTTCATCAAGAAGTCTTCACACAGATTGTAAATCGCTGGGAACTGCCACAGGTGGACATGATGGCGTCCCGCCTCAACAAAAAGCTAAAAAAATATTGCGCCAGGTCAAGGGACCCTCAGGCGATAGCTGTGGACGCACTAATGACACCGTGGGTGTACCAGTCGGTTTATGTGTTCCCTCCTCTTCCTCTCATACCCAAGGTACTGAGGATAGTAAGAAAGAGAGGAGTAAGAACTATACTCATCGTTCCGGATTGGCCAAATAGAACTTGGTACCCAGAACTACAAGAAATGATCTCAGAGGACCCATGGCCTCTGCCTCTCAGACAGGACCTGTTACAGCAGGGGCCCTGTCTGTTTCAAGACTTACCGCGGCTGCGTTTGACGGCATGGCGGTTGAACGCCAGATCCTAGCGGAAAAGGTCATTCCGGATGAAGTTATTCCTACGCTGATAAAGGCTAGGAAAGACGTGACAGCAAAACATTATCACCGTATATGGCGAAAATATGTTGCTTGGTGTGAGGCCAGGAAGGCCCCTACAGAGGAATTCCAGCTGGGTCGATTCCTGCACTTCCTACAGTCAGGAGTGACTATGGGCCTAAAATTAGGATCCATAAAGGTCCAGATTTCTGCCCTATCTATTTTCTTTCAAAAAGAACTGGCTTCACTGCCTGAAGTTCAGACGTTTGTAAAGGGAGTGCTGCATACTCAGCCCCCTTTTGTGCCTCCAGTGGCACCTTGGGATCTTAACGTTGTGTTGGATTTCCTGAAATCACACTGGTTTGAGCCACTTAATACCGTGGAGCTAAAGTATCTCACGTGGAAGGTGGTCATGCTGTTGGCCTTGGCTTCGGCTAGGCGTGTGTCAGAATTGGCGGCTTTGTCATGTAAAAGCCCGTATCTGATCGTCCATATGGACAGGGCAGATTTGAGGACTCGTCCCCAATTTCTCCCAAAAGTGGTATCAGCGTTTCATTTGAACCAACCTATTGTGGTGCCTGCGGCTACTCGGGACTTGGAGGCTTCCAAGTTGCTGGACGTAGTCAGGGCTTTGAAAATTTATGTTTCCAGGACGGCTGGAGTCAGGAAAACTGACTCGCTATTTATCCTGCATGCACCCAACAAGCTGGGTGCTCCTGCTTCAAAGCAAACTATTGCTCGCTGGATCTGTTGCACGATTCAGCTGGCACATTCTGCGGCTGGACTGCCGCATCCTAAATCAGTAAAAGCCCATTCCACAAGGAAGGTGGGCTCTTCTTGGGCGGCTGCCCGAGGGGTCTCGGCTTTAAAGCTTTGCCGAGCTGCTACTTGGTCGGGTTCAAACACATTTGCTAAATTCTACAAGTTTGATACCCTGGCTGAGGAGGACCTTGAGTTTGCTCATTCGGTGCTGCAGAGTCATCCGCACTCTCCCGCCCGTTTTGGAGCTTTGGTATAATCCCCATGGTCCTTACGGAGTTCCCAGCATCCACTAGGACGTCAGAGAAAATAAGAATTTACTCACCGGTAATTCTATTTCTCGTAGTCCGTAGTGGATGCTTGGCGCCCGTCCCAAGTGCGGACTCTCTGCAATACATGTATATAGTTATTGCTTCACTAAAGGGTTATTGTTATGAGCCATCCGTACAAGGAGGCTCAGTTGTTGTTCATACTGTTTACTGGGTATGGTTATCACAAGTTGTACAGTGTGATTGGTGTGGCTGGTATGAGTCTTACCCTGGATTCCAAATCCTTTCCTTGTTGTGTCAGCTCTTCCGGGCACAGTTTCCCTAACTGAGGTCTGGAGGAGGGGCATAGAGGGAGGAGCCAGTACACACCAGATAGTACCTAATCTTTCTTTTAGAGTGCCCAGTCTCCTGCGGTGCCCGTCTATTCCCCATGGTCCTTACGGAGTTCCCAGCATCCACTGCGGACTACGAGAAATAGAATTACCGGTGAGTAAATTCTTATTATCTCTAGAGGAGAGAAAGAAGAAAATGAAAAAGAAAATGTCAGGTTTGCCATTCACCAACAGGCATATCGGTGTCTATACAAAATTTCCCTTCACCAGTGTTCCCATTCTCCACCCTTTGTGCATGACAAGGCACACTGCAGTAATACTGGTGTCATCGTGCTGTTAAGATATACTGGGTTTGGGCAGAACTCTGAAGGACCTAGGCATGTGGAGTTTGAACTGTACTTGGGTCCATGTATTGTACCACCGTGTGTGAACGCAAAAGATGAAGAGGAAACTGTAGAGAAACAGAATAGAGGTTGGTGACAGATGAGTTTGTAGAGGTGAAGAAGATTTTATAAAAATTTGACAACTGGATTGGGCACTACGGGGAAGTGATTCTCTACTTGGTCTACTCCCCTTAAAAAAAATTCTGTGTTTGTCGTATCGCTATTGGGAGTATCCCAGCCATCAATCCAGTGTCCTGTCCATCCTAAGTTCATAGGGAACCCGGTATCTGTGAGATAATTTCCTCTACCTGTGATGGACATGTATCTAGAACAGTAGAATGCGACATTAGTCTTCGTGGGTGTCTAACATACTTTGTACTTCCTAAGCGGGAGCACAGTATATGTATATCATATCTAACAAAATGAAGTTAATCAGGAGCCATTTCTACTAGGAAAAAAAGAAGCAAAAGTTTAGAGGCCCCATCTTAACTAGTGATGAGCGGATTCGGTTTTACTCGGTTTTACTCGGTTCTCAAAATGGCATCTTATTGGCTCACGGATGTCACGTGTTTTGGATAGCCAATAAGATGCCGTTTTGAGAACCGAGTAAAACCGAATCCGCTCATCACTAATCTTAACCCCAGCAAGTTTTGTCAAAGGGTAATGTTGCATTTATTTTGTTCTTCCCATTAGCCGAATCCGTGTTTTCTATATGGCTTATGATTCCTTACTATATGTCCCTTGGTCCCGTCTATGTGTTTAATAATGTGGCTTGTGTTTTCTCTCTAGGGGATCTATATTGACTGTGTCCTACTACTCCTACAATCTCTGGCAAAATGCCCTTCCTTCCTACAAGTGTAACATATTATTGACCATTAGGAATCTGGGGTTTGGACTGATGGGTCTTTCCTGTATGTGCCAGTATACTTACCGTCCTCAACCTCTCCACCTGTTGTTCTCTGCGCCTAGCACTATTCTTGTGATGTTCAATAGCACACTATCTAAGATTAGCTACAGTGACCTCTTTCCAATTTTGCAGAGAAGTCTGCACCCTGCCACTCAATGCCTTATTGAGCCTGTCCATTTGCACAGAGACAGCCACCTCCCATTTGCCGAATTAGTGTTTACCAGTGATCTTATCCAGATAGAGAGTTTTCTATTACTGCAAGAGACAAAAAAAAAAAAAAAAGTTTAACAAGCTTCTAGGTCATGCGAAGTATTCATTCAATCCTTCTCATCCCGTATTAAGGGTCTGTACATGGTCCAACAAACATTTCCAGTTCATCTTTACTAGGGGCATTACTAGGAATGAATACTACTTATATGGTAACAGAAAGAAATACCCTGGGGTTACCTTGTCTCTGTCCGCTTTCCTACTGGCAAATACTAATGTGCGGACAGGTTTTTCTCCATTTCTGACAATACTTTCTTGATTTTTTTTGTTTTATTTTTGGGTTTTACTATATATGTACACGAATGATACCATACTTACCTGTACCACTGGTCTCAGCCACTTCCCCCACAGGCTACTGCTCTTCCTTTACCGGTTGGATACTCCTCTGGGTACATGAGAAATGGCTGAAAACAATCAGGTCACCTTCTCCTCCTAAGTAAAACGTCAACATTCATTAGTACATATATAGGTTACAGTCATATTTTTCATATTTCTATTATTTTCTATAGTTTGTATGCTGGCCGTAACTGCTTCCACATCTACATATGGCGGTGTACTTGAATTCTTTTTTTTTTTTTTTCTACTTGTTTATTTTTGCTACAAGTTAAAACAGTTCTTATATTTCCATTCTTGTCTTATATGACTTTGGTTAGACATACCACCTGCAATACCTTAGGATCAAACTCACCAACCCCTCTTGCTGCCACAGGTTTAAACACTTTGTATGTCTGACCCTCTGTTTTCTGGCTTTTATCAGACATATCCTTATCCAACCATTCATTGCAAAACGCCTCCGTGTGTGAACCATACTTTTCACATATAATAAACCTTGCTGACCCTCTCGGTCGCAATTCTGACCTTTTCGGTCCCACTTCTTCAGCCTGAACCCTAGCTACCAAACGCCCACTGCTTGTGCAATTAGATCCCATCGCTGACTTTTTGCCAATAAACGCAATCCCCAATGCACACCGCAGATAGACGGTAGAAGACACCTAGCGCTTTCACTCGCTCCTTCTCCGCTGAGTACCATGACTCACTCCAATAGTGAACACCGCGTACCCAGTGAGGCCCTATTGGTTTCTATTTACTGGAAGTGTTAGGAGTGACTTACCTTTTCCAGTAAATATCCGCCGCTGGAGATTTTCCTGAGAGAGACCAGCGAAAACTCCCTATACACTTATACACAAATCACGCTTGCGTATGCTTTATACAGCGCTAATGATACCGCGATTCTATGCAAAGAAACTCGTAAAAAGAGTATCAAGTTGCGCTATCTATCGCACCCACAAACGCGCGGCCCAATCGCACAGCGTATAGGTACTTGTTACCTATCTGCCGTACAACCACGGGTCAATGTACAAACTGTGACCCTCAGCTCGGAGCGTAACAAAAAACCTTTTTACTTCAATACTACACAATGCCCAATTCCCTATTATGCTCCTCTGCAAATCTCCTCACGATTTGCGTATTAAACCTTATACTAACGCAAGTCAGCCGCCTCACGCCACCAAGCCTCCACTTACTTGATGTACCACACTACAGGATCCTGAATTCCCTGGGTTCAATATCCACTCACTCCTACGTTCGCTCACTCAAATACACTTTGGTTTTTCTGTACAGAAAATTTCAATTCATTCAGATAGGCCGCTTTACCCCAGAGGCAATACCGTTTAAACAAAAGTTTTATACTAATCTGCTTTAGAAACCGGGTAGTTTTGTGCTATTGTATTAAATGTCTACTATCCCACCTTTGAACTAAACGACACTATTGTATAATTTGTACTTAGCACCCGCACTCTTACGCACTTTGCGTAAACACGCGACCGTGCGTGTCTCGTACGCTGCGTGCGCAGTCCCGTACTTTGTCCGAGACACGTGTACAAAACCCTGCGTCCGCAATAAATCACACAGCTCTATAAATGTGAACAATACTAATTACTATTGCCCACTAGACACAACTTGTCCTGTTTAAACTTTTATGCAGACCTGCGTTTGTGTCTTTACGCTTCCTTAAAATACTGTTATTTCAAATTTCTCTGACGTCCTAGTGGATGCTGGGACTTCCGTAAGGACCATGGGGAATAGCGGCTCCGCAGGAGACTGGGCACAAAAAGTAAAAGCTTTAGACTAGCTGGTGTGCACTGGCTCCTCCCCCTATGACCCTCCTCCAAGCCTCAGTTAGATTTTTGTGCCCGAACGAGAAGGGTGCATGCTAGGTGGCTCTCCTGAGCTGCTTAGAAGTAAAAGTTTAAATAGGTTTTTTATTTTCAGTGAGTCCTGCTGGCAACAGGCTCACTGCATCGTGGGACTAAGGGGAGAAGAAGCGAACTCACCTGCGTGCAGAGTGGATTGGGCTTCTTGGCTACTGGACATTAGCTCCAGAGGGACGATCACAGGTTCAGCCTGGATGGGTCCCGGAGCCGCGCCGCCGGCCCCCTTACAGAGCCAGAAGAGCGAAGAGGTCCGGAGAAATCGGCGGCAGAAGACGTTCCTGTCTTCAGATAAGGTAGCGCACAGCACTGCAGCTGTGCGCCATTGCTCTCAGCACACTTCACACTCCGGTCACTGAGGGTGCAGGGCGCTGGGGGGGAGCGCCCTGAGACGCAATAAAACATGTTTAAACCTTATATGGCTAAAGAAATACATCACATATAGCTCCTGGGCTATATGGATGCATTTCACCCCTGCCAGTTTTCCTAAAAAAAAAAAAAGCGGGAGAAAAGGCCGCCGTGAAGGGGGCGGAGCCTATCTCCTCAGCACACAAGCGCCATTTTCCCTCACAGTTCCGCTGGAAGGAAGGCTCCCAGACTCTCCCCTGCAGTCCTGCTACAGAATCAGGGTAAAACAAGAGAGGGGGGGCACTATTGGCAGCTAATATAAAACAGCAGCTATAAAGGGAGTAACACTTACATAAGGTTATCCCTGTATATATATATAGCGCTCTGGTGTGTGCTGGCAAACTCTCCCTCTGTCTCCCCAAAGGGCTCGTGGGGTCCTGTCCTCTTTCAGAGCATTCCCTGTGTGTGTGCTGGGTGTCGGTACGATTGTGTCGACATGTATGAGGAGGAAAATGATGTGGAAGCAGAGCAATTGCCTGTGTTAGTGATGTCACCCCCTAGGGAGTCGACACCTGACTGGATGGTCGTATTTAAAGAATTACGTGACAGTGTCAGCACTTTGCAAAAAACTGTTGACGACATGAGACAGCCGGCAAATCAATTAGTGCCTGTTCAGGCGTCTCAGACACCGTCGGGGGCGCTAAAACGCCCGTTACCTCAGATGGTCGACACAGACCCAGACACGGATACTGAATCCAGTGTCGACGGTGAGGAGACAAACGTAATGTCCAGTAGGGCCACACGTTACATGATCACGGCAATGAAGGAGGCATTGAATATTTCTGACACTACAAGTACCACAAAAAAGGGTATTATGTGGGGTGTGAAAAAACTACCAGTAGTTTTTCCTGAATCAGATGAATTAAATGAGGTGTGTGATAAAGCGTGGTTTTCCCCCGATAAAAAACTGCTGATTTTCTAATAAATTATTGGCACTATACCCTTTCCCGCCAGAGGTTAGGGCGCGTTGGGAAACACCCCCTAGGGTAGATAAGGCGCTCACACGCTTATCAAAACAAGTGGCGTTACCGTCTCCCGATACGGCCGCCCTTAAGGAACCAGCTGATAGAAGGCTGGAAAATATCCTAAAAGGTATATACACACATACTGGTGTTATACTGCGACCAGCAATTGCCTCAGCCTGGATGTGCAGTGCTGGAGTGGCTTGGTCGGATTCCCTGACTGAAAATATTGATACCCTGGATAGGGACAGTATATTATTAACTATAGAGCATTTAAAGGATGCATTACTATATATGCGAGATGCACAGAGGGATATTTGCACCCTGGCATCTAGAGTGAGTGCGATGTCCATTTCTGCCAGAAGAGCGTTATGGACGCGACAGTGGTCAGGTGATGCGGATTCCAAACGACATATGGAAGTATTGCCGTATAAAGGGGAGGAGTTATTTGGGGTCGGTCTATCGGACCTGGTGGCCACAGCAACGGCAGGAAAATCCACCTTTTTACCCCAGGTCACCTCTCAGCAGAAAAAGACACCGTCTTTTCAAACTCCGTCCTTTCGTTCCCATAAGGGCAAGCGGGCAAAAGGCCACTCATTTCTGCCCCGGGGCAGAGGAAGGGGAAAAAGACTGCACCAGGCAGCCTCTTCCCAGGAGCTGAAGCCCTCCCCCGCTTCTGCCAAGTCTTCAGCATGACGCTGGGTCCTTACAGGCGGACTCAGGCACGGTGGGGGGCCGTCTCAAGAATTTCAGCGCGCAGTGGGCTCACTCGCAAGTGGACCCCTGGATCCTGCAGGTAGTATCACAGGGGTACAAATTGGAATTCGAGACGTCTCCCCCTCGCCGGTTCCTGAAGTCTGCTCTACCAACGTCTCCCTCCGACAGGGAGGCGGTAGTGGAAGCTATTCACAAGCTGTATTCCCAGCAGGTGATAATCAAGGTACCCCTCCTACAACAGGGAAAGGGGTATTATTCCACGCTGTTTGTGGTACCAAAGCCGGACGGCTTGGTGAGACCAATTTTAAATCTAAAATCCTTGAACACTTACATAAAAAGGTTCAAATTCAAGATGGAGTCACTCAGAGCAGTGATAGCGAACCTGGAAGAAGGGGACTATATGGTGTCTCTGGACATCAAAGATGCTTATCTCCATGTCCCAATCTACCCTTCTCACCAAGGGTACCTCAGGTTTGTGGTACAAAACTGTCATTATCAGTTTCAGACGCTGCCGTTTGGATTGTCCACGGCACCACGGGTCTTTACCAAGGTAATGGCCGAAATGATGATTCTTCTTCGAAGAAAAGGCGTCTTAATTATCCCTTACTTGGACGATCTCCTGATAAGGGCAAGGTCCAGGGAACAGTTAGAGGTCGGAGTAGCACTATCTCAGGTAGTGCTACGTCAGCACGGGTGGATCCTAAATATCCCAAAATCACAGCTGATTCCAACAACACGTCTACTGTTCCTGGGGATGATTCTGGACACAGTCCAGAAAAAGGTGTTTCTCCCGGAGGAGAAGGCCAGGGAGTTATCCGAGCTAGTCAGGAAACTCCTAAAACCAGGCCAAGTGTCAGTGCATCAATGCACGAGAGTCCTGGGAAAAATGGTGGCTTCTTACGAAGCGATTCCATTCGGAAGATTCCATGCAAGAACTTTTCAGTGGGATCTGCTGGACGAATGGTCCGGATCGCATCTTCAGATGCATCAGCGGATAACCCTATCTCCAAGGACAAGGGTGTCTCTCCTGTGGTGGTTACAGAGTGCTCATCTTCTAGAGGGCCGCAGATTCGGCATTCAGGATTGGATGCTGGTGACCACCGATGCCAGCCTGAGAGGCTGGGGAGCAGTCACACAGGGAAGAAATTTCCAGGGCTTGTGGTCAAGCATGGAAACGTCTCTTCACATAAATATCCTGGAGCTAAGGGCCATTTACAATGCCCTAAGTCAAGCAAGGCCTCTGCTTCAGGGTCAGTCGGTATTGATCCAATCGGACAACATCACGGCAGTCGCCCACGTCAACAGACAGGGCGGCACAAGAAGCAGGAGGGCAATGGCAGAAGCTGCAAGGATTCTTCGCTGGGCGGAAAATCATGTGGTGGCACTGTCAGCAGTGTTCATTCCGGGAGTGGACAACTGGGAAGCAGACTTCCTCAGCAGACACGACCTCCACCCGGGGGAGTGGGGACTTCACCCAGAAGTCTTTCAAGTGATTGTAAACCGTTGGGAAAAACCAAAGGTGGACATGATGGCGTCCCGTCTCAACAAAAAACTGGACAGATATTGCGCCAGGTCAAGGGACCCTCAGGCAATAGCGGTGGACGCTCTGGTAACACCGTGGGTGTACCAGTCGGTGTATGTGTTCCCTCCTCTGCCTCTCATTCCAAAAGTACTGAGAATCATAAGAAGGAGAGGAGTGAAGTCTATACTCGTGGCTCCGGATTGGCCAAGAAGAACTTGGTACCCGGAACTGCAAGAGATGCTCACGGAGGACCCGTGGCCTCTACCTCTAAGAAAGGACCTGCTCCAGCAGGGACCTTGTCTGTTCCTGTCTATATATAGCGCTCTGGTGTGTTCCAAGACTTACCGCGGCTGCGTTTGACGGCATGGCGGTTGAACGCCGGATCCTGATGGAAAAAGGCATTCCAGATGAAGTCATCCCTACCCTGATAAATACAAGTACCACTAAAAAGGGTATTATGTTTGGTGAGAAAAAACTGCCTGTAGTTTTTCCTGTATCCGAGGAATTAAATGAAGTGTGTGATGAGGCGTGGGTTTCCCCCGATAAAAAACTGATAATTCCTAAAAGGTTATTGGCATCGTACCCTTTCCCGCCAGAGGATAGGGCACGTTGGGAAACACCCCCTAGGGTGGATAAAGCGCTCACACGCTTGTCTAAAAAGGTAGCACTACCCTCTCCTGATACGGCCGCCCTAAAGGAACCTGCCGATAGAAAGCTGGAGAATATCCTAAAATGTATATACACTCACACGGTTGTTATACTGCGACCAGCAATCGCCTCAGCCTGGATGTGCAGTGCGGGCCTGGCGTGGTCGGATTCCCTGACTGAAAATATTGATACCCTAGATAGGGACAGTATATTACTGACTATAGAGCATTTGAAGGATGTATTTCTATATATGCGTGATGCACAGAGGGATATTTGCCGACTGGCATCAAGAGTTAGCGCGCTGTCCATTTCTGCAAGAAGAGGTTTATGGACGCGGCAGTGGTCAGGTGATGCGGATTCTAAAAGGCACATGGAAGTATTGCCTTATAAGGGGGAGGAGTTATTTGGGGTAGGTCTATCAGACCTGGTAGCCACGGCAACTGCTGGAAAATCCACATTTTTACCCCAGGTAGCTTCTCAACCTAAGAAGACGCCGTATTATCAGGCGCAGTCCTTTCGGCCCCATAAGGGCAAGCGGGCAAAAGGCGCCTCATTTCTGCCCCGTGGCAGAGGGAGAGGAAAAAGGCTGCAACAAACAGCCAGTTCCCAGGAACAAAAGCCCTCTCCCGCCTCCGCAAAGTCCTCAGCATGACGCTGGGGCTTTACAAGCGGACTCAGGCACGGTGGGGGCCCGTCTCAAGAAGTTCAGTGCGCAGTGGGCCCACTCGCAAGTGGACCCCTGGATCCTTCAGGTGGTATCTCAGGGGTACAAATTGGAATTCGAGACGTCTCCCCCTCGCCGTTTTCTAAAGTCTGCTTTACCGACGTCTCCCTCAGACAGGGAGGCAGTATTGGAAGCCATTCACAAGCTATATTCCCAGCAGGTGATAATCAAGGTACCCCTCCTACAACAGGGAAAGGGGTACTATTCCACACTATTTTGTGGTACCGAAGCCGGACGGCTCGGTGAGACCAATTTTAAACCTAAAATCCTTGAACACTTACATACAAAGGTTCAAATTCAAGATGGAGTCACTCAGGGCAGTGATTGCAAACCTGGAAGAAGGGAACTATATGGTGTCTCTGGACATCAAAGATGCTTACCTACATGTCCCAATTTACCCTTCTCACCAAGGGTACCTCAGGTTTGTGGTACAGAACTGTCACTATCAGTTTCAGACGCTGCCGTTTGGATTGTCCACGGCACCCCGGGTCTTTACCAAGGTAATGGCCGAAATGATGATACTCCTTCGAAGGAAGGGAGTTTTAGTTATCCCTTACTTGGACGATCTCCTGATAAGGGCAAGATCCAGGGAACAGTTGGAAGTCGGAGTAGCACTATCTCAGATAGTGCTGCGCCAGCACGGTTGGATTCTCAATATTCCAAAATCGCAGCTGATCCCGACGACACGACTTCTATTCCTAGGGATGATCCTGGACACAGTCCAGAAAAAGGTGTTTCTCCCGGAGGAGAAAGCCAGGGAGTTATCCGAACTAGTCAGAAATCTCCTAAAACCAGGCCAAGTCTCAGTGCATCAATGCACAAGGGTCCTGGGAAAGATGGTGGCTTCTTACGAAGCAATCCCATTCGGCAGATTCCACGCAAGAACCTTCCAGTGGGATCTGCTAGACAAATGGTCCGGGTCGCATCTTCAGATGCATCAGCGGATAATCTTATCACCAAGGACAAGGGTCTCTCTCCTGTGGTGGTTGCAGAGTGCTCATCTTCTAGAGGGCCGCAGATTCGGCATTCAGGACTGGGTCCTGGTGACCACGGATGCCAGCCTGAGAGGCTGGGGAGCAGTCACACAGGGAAGAAATTTCCAGGGCTTGTGGTCAAGCCTGGAGACATCACTTCACATAAATATCCTGGAGCTAAGGGCCATCTACAATGCTCTAAGCCTAGCAAGACCTCTGCTTCAAGGTCAGCCGTTGCTGATCCAGTCAGACAACATCACGGCAGTCGCCCACGTAAACAGACAGGGCGGCACAAGAAGCAGGAGGGCAATGGCAGAAGTTGCAAGGATTCTTCGCTGGGCGGAAAATCATGTGATAGCACTGTCAGCAGTGTTCATTCCGGGAGTGGACAACTGGGAAGCAGACTTCCTCAGCAGACACGACCTCCACCCGGGAGAGTGGGGACTTCACCCAGAAGTCTTCCACATGATTGTGAACCGTTGGGAAAAACCAAAGGTGGACATGATGGCGTCCCGCCTCAACAAAAAACTAGACAGGTATTGCGCCAGGTCAAGGGACCCTCAGGCAATAGCTGTGGACGCTCTGGTAACACCGTGGGTGTACCAGTCAGTGTATGTGTTCCCTCCTCTGCCTCTCATACCCAAGGTACTGAGAATCATAAGGAGAGGAGTAAGGACTATACTCGTGGCTCCGGATTGGCCAAGAAGGACTTGGTACCCGGAACTTCAAGAGATGCTCACAGAGGACCCGTGGCCTCTACCTCTAAGAAAGGACCTGCTCCAGCAGGGACCCTGTCTGTTCCAAGACTTACCGCGGCTGCGTTTGACGGCATGGCGGTTGAACGCCGGATCCTGAAGGAAAAAGGCATTCCGGATGAAGTCATCCCTACCCTGATCAAAGCCAGGAAGGATGTAACCGTACAGCATTATCACCGTATTTGGCGTAAATATGTTGCGTGGTGCGAGGCCAGGAAGGCCCCTACAGAGGAATTTCAACTGGGTCGTTTCCTGCATTTCCTGCAAACAGGACTGTCTATGGGCCTAAAATTAGGGTCCATTAAGGTTCAAATTTCGGCCCTGTCGATTTTCTTCCAGAAAGAACTGGCTTCAGTTCCTGAAGTTCAGACGTTTGTCAAGGGGGTACTGCATATACAGCCTCCTTTTGTGTCTCCAGTGGCACCTTGGGATCTCAATGTAGTTCTGGGGTTCCTAAAATCACATTGGTTTGAACCACTCACCACTGTGGACTTAAAATATCTCACATGGAAAGTGGTAATGCTGTTGGCCCTGGCTTCAGCCAGGCGTGACTCAGAATTGGCGGCTTTATCCTATAAAAGCCCTTACCTAATTTTTCATACGGACAGGGCAGAATTGAGGACTCGTCCTCAATTTCTCCCTAAGGTGGTTTCAGCGTTTCACTTGAACCAGCCTATTGTGGTACCTGCGGCTACTAGGGACTTGGAGGACTCCAAGTTGCTGGACGTAGTCAGGGCCCTGAAAATATATGTTTCCAGGACGGCTGGAGTCAGAAAATCTGACTCGCTGTTTATCCTGTATGCACCCAACAAGCTGGGTGCTCCTGCTTCTAAGCAGACTATTGCTCGTTGGATTTGTAGTACAATTCAGCTTGCACATTCTGTGGCAGGCCTGCCACAGCCAAAATCTGTAAAAGCCCATTCCACAAGGAAGGTGGGCTCATCTTGGGCGGCTGCCCGAGGGGTCTCGGCTTTACAACTTTGCCGAGCAGCTACTTGGTCAGGGACAAACACGTTTGCTAAATTCTACAAATTTGATACCCTGGCTGAGGAGGACCTGGAGTTCTCTCATTCGGTGCTGCAGAGTCATCCGCACTCTCCCGCCCGTTTGGGAGCTTTGGTATAATCCCCATGGTCCTTACGGAGTTCTCAGCATCCACTAGGACGTCAGAGAAAATAAGAATTTACTTACCGATAATTCTATTTCTCGTAGTCCGTAGTGGATGCTGGGCGCCCATCCCAAGTGCGGATTGTCTGCAATACTTGTACATAGTTATTGTTACAAAAATCGGGTTATTATTGTTGTGAGCCATCTTTTCAGAGGCTCCTCTGTTATCATACTGTTAACTGGGTTCAGATCACAGGTTGTACGGTGTGATTGGTGTGGCTGGTATGAGTCTTTCCCGGGATTCAAAATCCTTCCTTATTGTGTACGCTCGTCCGGGCACAGTATCCTAACTGAGGCTTGGAGGAGGGTCATAGGGGGAGGAGCCAGTGCACACCAGGTAGTCCTAAAGCTTTACTTTTGTGCCCAGTCTCCTGCGGAGCCGCTATTCCCCATGGTCCTTACGGAGTTCCCAGCATCCACTACGGACTACGAGAAATAGAATTATCGGTAAGTAAATTCTTATTTTTACTTCGACAACTTATACCAAAAGCCTCCTGTTGCGTTTCCATATTAGTGCATATTAAAGCAGTGATGCCTCCTCCAACCACATCTGAATCAGGCCCTATGTTAGGACTGTGCATAGACATTTACACTGCCCCTTGCAGCACGAAGGAAGGTGGGAGGGTTTATAAAAATACATGCACTCCTGATGATATATATGAACTAATTAAATACAATCTTACAGCATTTGTTTTATTATGAAGAGAATGTGGCTGCGTCAATTTGGTCACAAAATGTGGTAATCAAACACAAAACAATAGGGTCTATTAGCTAGCATATATGCAGTTTTAAAAAAGGAATACAAAATACTAGTAGATGTCTTACATGTGCATTTAAATTAAGTGTAGTAGTATGGTGCAGTGTTAGCATCACAAATACCCACATAGTAGCTGCATGTTAACTTGGTGTGTAACAATGAAGGAGTTCACACTGTGACTATGATTAGTAGGACCTGAATCAAAGTTAAAAGTGAAGAATAATGAAGATAAAAAAGCCATGTGGGAAATGCAGGGGGTTTAGATGCATTTTGTTTCCATAATGTTTTTCTCTTTCATCCACTGGGGGACACTGGAGATTACACTGGGGTATATAACTTAATGAGATGACGATTGAGCCTGGCACTTTAATTCTTCTAAGAATTGAATGTGGCCTCTTCCCCTCTATACTCCACCTGACTAGGTTTTGATTATGTGCCCAAGGTAGCCGTGTGTGTGTGTGTGTGTGTGTGTGTGTGTGTGTGTGTGTGTGTGTGTGTGTGTGTTATGCAGCCTCTTCCTTTTTTTTTCTATTACATTTGCTATTGGTTTTCTTCCTTCTGAACAGAGACTGCAAGATGCAGCGGTCTTTAGAGTGTGCACCTGCAGTTTCTTTTTTTCTCGGAGTGTTACTATAAGCCTCAACATTTTTTTTATTTTATTTTTCAAATCTTTTTGCGGTTCCAAAGCCCAGACAGTTCAGTCAGGCCTATTTTGAACCTCAAATCATTAAGTGTACATTTGCATTTTCACAGGTTTAAAATGGAATCCTTGCACTCAGTGATCACAAACATGGGACCAGAACAGTTTCTGGTGTCTTTGGACATTTGGGACGCGTACCTGCACATTCTAATTTTGGAACCTAGTCAGGCTTTCCTTCGGTTTGCCATACAGGACTTAATTTCAAATTTTGAGCCCTTCAGCCCCCCCCCAGTGACTTATGTTCCTGGGCGGGATCTTCAACACAACCTTGAGGTAGGTCTTTCTTCCTCTGCACAAAATCTAGGTGATCCAATCCATGGTCAGCAATCTGTATCGTTTCATCTATGCATTCGTTTGCTGCGCAAAGTGGTGGCCTCATTCGAGGAAATTCAGTTTGGCATGTTTCACTCCCAGAAGTTTCAACTAGACCTGTAATCTCAGTGGACGGAATCTCACCTTCACTTTACTTAGCTTATTTATCTCTCTTCATTCAGTCTCTCTTTTCACTCTCTTCTTTGGTGGTTGAATGGCGATCACATGGGGGCTGGTTGCCCATTCGCGATGTGGGATTGGATCTTAGTGACCACGGACGATAGTTTATGGTGCTGGGGGGCTATGGTCAAGCAGTTTGTTTCAAGAACAGTGGTCTCGCCATGAGGCTATGTTGCCAATCAGTGTTGTGGAACTCAGAGCAATACTTAGTACATTGGCGGTGGCATTTCGTCTCCTCCGGGGTGTCTGAGTACAGTCGAACAATGCCACGGCAGCGGCGACTATAAATTGCCAAAGATATCTTGTAACTTGTAACCGTTTTGCAATGTTGGATGCTACGCGCATTTTGGAGTGAGTGAAGAAGCACTTTCTGTGACGCTTCCAGCTAGTATATGTTCCCACCATTACTTCTTCCCAGGATCCTAAAACCAATCAAGCAGGTGCGCACGACAGTCATGCAGATTGTTCCGTTGGTCTTTGTATTCAGACCTCCTTCTGCTTCTACAAGATTATCCCTAACCTCTGCTGCTTCGTCGCGACCTCCTTGCAGCTAGGTCCTTTCGTTTACCCAACCTTCCCTTGTCTTCATTTAACGGTGTGGCTGTTGAAGCCTCGATTCTGAGATATAAGGGCATTCCTGAATCGGTGATCCCAACCTTGATTAAGCCTGCTTTGGTGACACAATATCACCGTGGTTGGTGTGCGGTCTTTCAGTCTCTCCCGTCATCTTCCGCTCCTTCAGGCGGGAGTGGATGCAGGTCTCCGGCTGGCTTCTTTGAGGGTTCATGTTTCTGTCTTTTCTTTTTTTTCCCTCATACGTCCTAGAGGATGCTGGGGTCATTTCAAGAACCATTGGGTATAGACGGGATCCGCCGGAGACATGGGCACTTTAAGACTTTCAAAGGGGTGTGAACTGGCTCCTCCCTCTATGCCCCTCCTCCAGACTCCAGTTTTAGAATTGTGCCCAGGCAGACTGTATGCACTCTAAGGAGCTCTACTGAGTTTCTCTGAAAAAGACTTATGTTAGGTTTTTTATTTTCAGAGAGACTGCTGGCAACAATCTCCCTGCTTCGTGGGACTTAGGGGAGAGAAGTCAGACCTACTTCCAGTGAGTTAAAGGCTCTGCTTCTTGGCTACAGGACACCATTAGCTCCTGAGGGTTTGGAACACTAGGTACGCGTAGGGGTTCATTCCCAGAGCCCACCGTCGCCCCCTTGCAGAGCCAGAAGTCAGAAGACAGGTGAGTAGAAGAAGAACAGAAGACTTCAGTGATGGCTTTGAGGTACCGCACAGCGATCGAACTGCGCGCCATGCTCCCACACACAACGGCAATACAGGGTGCAGGGAGTGGGGGGGCCCTGGGCAGCATATACAAACATCATATGAGACTGGCAAAGAGTGGTATAAGTGCCTAGGCACTAAATTCTAACCCCCGCCAGTATAAATATGCCAAAAAAAAAATAGCGGGCTGAAACGCGCCATTAAGGGGGCGGGGCTTAGCCCTCACAGCTCTACTCAGCGCCATTTTCTCTTCAGAGTTGCAGAGACGCTGGTCCTTCCTCAACACTGCTGTACTAGTAACGGTGCAAAACGGGTGTGGGGGGGGGCACGGTTAGTTTGGTGCTAAATAAGTAAATTATATAAGCGCTACAGGTCTGAGGCAATATAGAAGAGTTTCAGAACCGGGATAAGCGCTGGGTTGTGAGCTGGCAAACTCCCTTTGTGTTTCTCTGACAGGCTTTACTGTGGGTCTGTCCCCTATATGCCCAGGGTGTCTGTAGGTGTCGGTACACGTGTGTCGGCATGTCTGAGGCTGAGTGCTCTTCCCAGGAGGAGACTGTATTAGGGACAGAAACGGCTGTGGGAGTGAACCTGTCGGCACCGCCGACTCCTGATTGGGTAAATGTGTTGAATGCTTTGAATGCTAACGTGGCTCTTATTAGTAAGAGATTAGATAAATCTGAGTCTCAAAACCAGGCATGGAAGAAATCTGTGGAGGTTGTGTTATCACAAGTCCAGACCCCCTCGGGGTCACATAAGCGTTCGTTTGCTCAGTTGGCAGACAGATACCGACACGGACGCTGACTCCAGTGTCGACTAGAGTGATACCAGAGCATTCAGTACATGATTGTGGCGATAAAAGACGTATTACATATCACTGAGGACCCTACTGTTCCTGATAAAAGGGTCTGTATGTTTAAGGGAAAGAAACCTGAGGTAACGTTTCCTCCCTCTCATGAACTGAGTACTCTTTTTGAAAAGCTGTGTGGGAAAATCCTGACAGTTTCACATTCCCAAAAGGATTCCGGGGGTGTATCCCTTTCCCTCTGGGGATAGAGAAAAGTGGGAGTCACCCCCCATTGTGGACAAGGCTCTATCACGGTTGTCTAAAAAGGTGGCTCTACCGTCTCCTGACACGGCAGCCCTTAAGGATCTTGCGGATCGTAGACCGGAAAATACGTTAAAATCCATTTACGTTACCACAGGTGCACTACTCAGACCAACCATTGCATCTGCGTGGGTGAGTAGTGCTATCGAGAAGTGGGCAGATAACTTGTCATCTGATATAGATACCCTGGATAGGGATAGCATCCGTTTAACGCTGGGTTATATCAGGGACGCTGCAGCCTACCTAAAGGAAGCGGCGAGAGATATTGGCCTGTTGGGATCAAAGGCCAATGCCATGGCTGTTTCAGCTAGGAGGGCATTGTGGATTCATCAGTGGAATGCTGATGCTGACTCTAAAAAAGCTATGGAGTCTCTACCGTATAAAGGTGGTGTATTGTTTGGTGACGGCCTCGCTGATTTGGTATCTCTGGCTACCGCGGGTAAGTCGTCTTTTCTGCCTTATGTTCCTCCACAACAAAAGAAAGCTCACCACTATTAGATGCAGTCCTTTCGGCCAAATATATACAAAAAAGGCCAAGCTTATTCCTTCCTTGCTAATAGAAGAAGAGGAAAAGGTGTAAAGATCTCCGGCCGTAGCGGGTTCCCAGGATCAGAAGTCCTCCCCGGCTTCTGCCAAATCCACCGCATGACGCTGGGACTCCTCTGCGGAAGTCCGCACCGGTGGGGGCACGTCTCAAATTCTTCAGTCAGTTCTGGGTTCGTTCGGACCTGGACCCATGGGTATTAGAAATAGTGTCCCAGGGGTACAAACTAGAGTTTCAAGACGTTCCCCCTCGTCGATTTTTCAAATCGGCCTTACCAGCTTCTCTTCCGGACAAGGAGGTAGTATGCGATGCAATACAAAAGTTGTGTCAAAATCAAGTCATTATCAGGGTTCCCCCGTCACAACAGGGAGAAGGCTTTTATTCGAGTCTGTTTGTGGTCCTGAAGCCGGACCAATTCTGAACCTAAAATCCCTCAATTTCTACCTAAGAAAATTCAAATTCAAGATGGAATCTCTCCGAGCAGTGATCTCCAGTCTGGAGGAAGGGGATTTTATGGTGTTGGTCGACATTAAGGATGCCTACTTACACGTCCCCATATATCCTCCGCATCAGGCTTACCTGAGGTTTGCCATTCAGGATTGTCATTACCAATTTCAGACATTGCCGTTTGATCTGTCCACGGCTCCGAGGATTTTCACCAAGGTAATGGCGGAAATGATGGTTCTCCTGCGCAAGCAAGGAGTCACAATTATCCCATACTTGGACGATCTCCTGATAAAGGCGAGATCCAAGGACAAACTGGTGCAGGGCATTAAGCTCTCCCTGACAGTTCTGCAACAACATGGTTGGCTCCTAAACTTGCCAAAGTCACAGTTAATTCCGACGAAACGGCTGTCGTTTTTGGGAATGATTCTGGACACAGAATTACAGTGAGTCTTACTTCCAGTGGAAAAGGCTCTAGAAATTCAGAGTCTGGTCAAACAAATTCTGAAACCAGTGAGCGTGTCAATCCTTCAGTGCACTCGATTGTTGGGGAAGATGGTGGCGGCCTACGAGGCCATTCAATTTGGCAGATTCCATGCCAGAGTGTTTCAGTGGGACCTGTTGGACATGCACCGGAAAATAATCCTGTCCTCCAAGACCAGAATCTCACTCCTGTGGTGGTTGCACAGTTCTCACCTCCTAGAGGGACGCAGATTCGGGATCCAGGACAGGATCCTGGTGACCACGGATGCGAGTCTACGTGGCTGGGGAGCAGTCACACAGGGGGAAACCTTCCAGGGAAGAGGGTCAAGCCAGGAAATTTGTCTACACATTAACGTTCTGGAGTTAAGGGCCATTTACAACGGCCTTCTTCAAGCGGAACATCTTCGCAATCTGCCCGTCCTAATCCAGTCGGACAATATAACGGCAGTAGCACACATAAACCGTCAGGGCGGAACAAAAAGCAGAGCGGCAATGGCAGAGGCCACAAAGTTCTCAACTGGGCGGAAAGACATACAAGCGCTCTGTCAGCGATCTTCATTCCAGGAGTGGACATCTGGGAAGCAGACTTCCTCAGCAGACACGATCTCCATCCAGGAGAGTGGGGTCTTCATCAAGAGATCTTTGCAGAAGTGACAAGTCGTTGGGGAATTCCTCAAATAGACATGATGGTGTCTCACCTCAACAAGAAACTTCAGAGATATTGTTCCAGGTCGAGGGACCCTCAAGCAATAGCAGGGGACGCCCTAGTGACACCATGGGTGTTTCAGTCGGTGTATGTTTTCCCTCCGCTTCCACTCATTCCAAAGGTGCTACCGATCATAAGAAGAACAAAGGTTCAGGCAATCCTCATTGTTCCGGACTGGCCAAGGAGAGCTTGGTATCCAGATCTTCAGGAATTACTCATAGGAGATCCCTGGCCTCTTCCTCTACGAGAGGATCTGTTACAGCAGGGGACCTGCGTATATCAAGACTTACCGCGGCTACGTTTGACGTTTTGGCGGTTGAACGCCGGATCCTAGCCCGAAAGGGTATTCCCAGTGAAGTCATTCCCACACTTCTTCAGGCTAGAAAAGGAGTGACGGTGAAACATTACCACCGTATTTGGAGAAAATATGTGTCTTGGTGTGAATCCAAGAAGGCTCCTACAGAAGAGTTTCAGTTGGGTGTTTTCTCCATTTTCTACAAGCCGGTGTGGATGCGGGCCTAAAGTTGGGCTCAATTAAAGTTCAAATTTCAGCTTTATCGATTTTCTTCCAAAACAATTGGCCTCCCTTCCAGAAGTTAAGACCTTCGTGAAAGGCGTGTTGCACATCCAACCTCCCTTTGTGCCCCTGTGGCACCATGGGATCTTAACGTGGTGTTGCAATACTTTCAATCTCATCGATTTGAACCTTTACAGAAGGTAGAGTTGAAGTTCCTTACTTGGAAAGTGGTCATGCTGTTGGCCTTGGCATCCGCAAGGCAGGTGTCTGAATTTGCGGCTTTGTCTCACAAAAGCCCTTATTTAATCTTCCGTGAAGATGGAGCAGAGTTGAGGACTCGTCAGCAGTTTCTGCCGAAAGTGGTTTAGTCGTTCCACTTGAACCAACCTATTGTGGTGCCTGTGGCCACTGATGCCTTGCTGGAATCAAAGTTTCTCGATGTAGTAAGAGCTTTGAAAATTTATGTCGCCAGAACGGCTCAGTTTAGGAAAACAGAGGCTCTGTTTGTCCTGTATGCTCACAATAAAATTGGGGCTCCTGCTTCCAAGCAGACTATTGCGCGCTGGATCTGTCATACGATTCAGCAGACTCACTCTACGGCTGGATTGCCGTTACTGAACTTGGTAAAGGCCCATTCCACTAGGAAGGTGTGCTCGTCCTGGGCGGCTGCCCGGGGTGTCTCGGCATTACAACTTTGCAGAGCAGCTACTTGGTCGGGTTCAAACACCTTTGCGAAGTTCTACAAGTTTGATACCCTGGCTAATGAGGACCTCATGTTTGGTCAATCCGTGCTGCAGAGTCATCCGCACTCTCCCGCCCGTTCTGGAGCTTTGGTATAAACCCCATGGTTCCTGAAGTGACCCCAGCATCCTCTAGGACGTATGAGAAAATAGGATTTTAATACCTACCGGTAAATCCTTTTCTCTTAGTCCGTAGAGGATGCTGGGTGCCCGTCCCAGTGCGTACTGTATCTGCAGTTATCAGTTGTGGTTGAACACGTGTTGTGTTACGTTTATAGTCAGCCTGTTGCTGTTCATGCCGTTGACTTGCGTTGTGTTAAATGCCATATTGTACGGCGTGCTTGAGGTGTGAGCTGGTGTGTATCTCACCTTAGTTTAAAAATAAATCCTTTTCCTCTAAATGTCTGTCTCCCTGGGCACAGTTCCTATAACTGGAGTCTGGAGGAGGGGCATAGAGGGAGTAGCCAGTTCACACCCCTTTGAAAGTCTTAAAGTGCCCATGACTCCTGCGGATCCCGTCGATACCCCATGGTTCTTGAAGTGACCCCAGCATCCTCTACGGACTAAGAGAAAAGGATTTACCGGTAGGTATTAAAATCCTATTTTTTTTTCCCAACGCTGGTTAGCTTTGATTCCAGAAATCCCGAACTTTCTAAAGGAAGTTCTTTTATGTTCATCTGCATTTTATTCCTCCTATGGCACTATGGGATTTTAAATTGGTTTTACAGTTTCTTCAGTTGACTATGTTTGAACCTTTGGAGTCGGGTGGACTTTAAATAGTTGTTGTGGAAAATGGCCTTGCTTTTGGCCCTTGCATCAGCTCGGAGAGTGCTGGAATTTGTCGCCTTATCATGCCGCTCTCCCTATCTTGTTTTTCATGGTGATCGAGCTGAGCTCTGTTAGTGTTCACTCTAGCAGTAGGGCAGGGCAGGGCGCCGGAGCCAATCTACGTACTACAAGTGGGCGGTTCAGCCCACAGATGGGGGACGTGGCCGGCCGGCGGCGTCACTCTTGGGGGTGTGCCCAGCACCTACGGAAGTGCTGGGCTTCCCCAAAGCACACTCACAGCGTGAATGGATGCCGCACGTATGCGCACGGCATCTTTACACGCTGGGAGGACAGAAAGCCAGCGGCTGTTTTAGCAGGGTGGGTTTTGCCCTTAAAAAATCGGGCAGGCGCCCTGCTAAAACAGCCTAGCGTGAACACTATCTGTCCGAAGCCTTCTTTTCTACCTATGGTTGTTTTGATCTTTCACATTTATCAACCTATTGTGGTTCCAGGTTTCTCGTCTAACGATGCCTTTTCCTACTCTTTGGATGCTGTTCGGGCTCTTCAGGTTTATGTTGCTTGTACCACTTTTATACAGAAAACGGATTCTCTTTGTCATCTATGATTCCCATAAGCGGGTCTGGCCTGCTTCTAAACAGACTATTTCCAGGTGAATTTGTATGGTTATCTGTGTAGCCTGTGTTTCTCTAACGTCCTAGAGGATGCTGGGACTCAGTAAGCACCATGGGGATAGACGGGCTCCGCAGGAGACATGGGCACTTTAAGAAAGATTTAGGATCTGGGTGTGCACTGGCTCCTCCCTCTATGCCCCTCCTCCAGACCTCAGTTTGATACTGTGCCCGGTGGAGACTGGGTGCTTTCAGGGAGCTCTCCTGAGTTTCCTGTAAAAGAAAGTATTTTAGTTAGGTTTTTTATTTTCAGGGAGCCTGCTGGCAACAGACTCCCTGCATCGAGGGACTGAGGAGAGAGAAACAGACCCACTTCTCTGAGTTTCAGGGCTCTGTTTCTTAGGCTGCTGGACACCATTAGCTCCAGAGGGATCGGTACGCAGGTCTCACACTCGCCGTCCGTCCCAGAGCCGCGCCACCGTCCTCCTCGCAGAGCCGGAAGAAAGAAGCCGAGTGAGTATGTGAGGAAGAGACTTCAGAGGCGGCAGAAGATATGATCTTCATAAGAGGTAACGCACAGCAGTGAAGCGGTGCGCCATTGCTCCCATTCACCTCAGACACTTCGGTCACTGTAAGGGCGCAGGGGGGGTGCCCTGGGCAGCAATAAACACCTCAGGTGGCAAATACACATATATACATGTACAGCTGGGCACTGTACATGTATAAAAAGAGCCCCCGTCATGTTGTTAGTAAATTTGAGTGGGACAGAAGCCCTCCGCCGAGGGGGCGGGGCTTCTCCCTCAGCACTCACCAGCTCCATTTTTTCTCCACAGCACCGCTGAGAGGAAGGTCCCCGGACTCTCCCCTGCTTGACACACGGTGAAAGAGGGTTTTAAAGTAGAGGGGGGGGGGGGGGGCACATAATTGGCGCATATACATTATACATAAGCGCTACTGGGTCATATAGCGCTGGGGTGTGTGCTGGCATACTCTCTCTCTGTCTCTCCAAAGGGCCTGGTGGGTTACCTGTCTTCAGAAAAGAGCTTCCCTGTGTGTGTGTGTGTGTGGTGTGTCGGTACGCGTGTGTCGACATGTCTGAGGTTGAAGGCTC
This sequence comes from Pseudophryne corroboree, assembly GCF_028390025.1. Classification (NCBI taxonomy): domain Eukaryota; kingdom Metazoa; phylum Chordata; class Amphibia; order Anura; family Myobatrachidae; genus Pseudophryne; species Pseudophryne corroboree. The sequence continues at coordinate 310,998,062 of NC_086444.1, read as the reverse complement.
ACCTAAGGAGGAGGGGGAGTGTATGAATATTAGGTCTCCGTCGGCAGCGCAGACACCTGACTGGATGGATATGTGGAATGTTTTAAGTGCTAATGTTAATTTATTGCACAAAAGATTAGACAAAGCTGTCCCTATGTCGCCGGGACCTTCGGGGTCTCAGAAGCGCCCACTATCCCAAATAGTTGACACAGATACCGACACGGATTCAGACTCCAGTGTCGACTACGATGATGCAAAATTGCAGCCAAGGGTGGCTAAATGTATTCGATATATGATTATCGCAATTAAAGTTGTTTTGCGAATTACTGAGGAACCCCCCTGTCCCTGACACGAGGGTACACATGTATAAGGGAAAGAAACCTGAGGTCACCTTTCCCTCCTCACATGAGCTGAACGAATTATGCGAAAAAGCGTGGGAAACTCCAGACAAAAAACTGCAGATTCCCAAAAGGATTCTAACAGCGTATCCTTTCCCGTCACAGGACAGAATACGGTGGGAATCCTCCCCTAGGGTAGACAAAGCTTTGACACGCTTATCAAAAAAGATAGCGATCCCGTCCCAAGATACGGCTACCCTCAAGGATCCTGCTGACCGCAAGCAGGAGGTTACCTTGAAGTCCATTTACACTCATTCTGGTACGTTGCTCAGGCCGGCAATTGCGTCGGCCTGGGTTTGTAGTGCTGTAGCAGCATGGACAGATTCTTTATCAGCGGATATTGAGACCGTTGATAAGGATACCATTTTAATGACCCTAGGGCATATAAAAGATGCGGTCTTATATATGAGGGATGCTCAAAGAGACATTAGTTTACTGGGTTCCAGAATAAACGCTATGTCCATTTCTGCTAGGCGAGTCTTATGGACCCGACAGTGGACGGGGGATGCCGACTCAAAGAGGCATATGGAGTTTTTGCCGTACAAGGGTGAGGAATTGTTTGGAGAGGGCCTCTCGGACCTCGCCTCCCCAGCTACGGCAGGTAAATCGTATTTTTTGCCTTATGTTCCCTCACAATCTAAGAAAGCGCATCATTATCAAATGCAGTCCTTTCGTTCAAATAAAAGCAAAAGAGTACGTGGATCGTCCTTTCTTGCCAGGGGTAAGGGCAGAGGAAAAAAGCTGCACAACACAGCTGGTTCCCAGGAACAGAAGTCCTCCCCGGCCTCTGCAAAATCCACCGCATGACGCTGGGGCTCCCCTGAGGGAGTCCGCTCCAGTGGGGGCACGTCTTCGACTTTTCAGCCACATCTGGGTTCAATCACAGGTGGATCCCTGGGCAATGGAAAATGTGTCCCAGGGATACAGGCTGGAATTCGAAGAGGTGCCGCCTCGCCGTTTTTTCAAATCGGCGCTACCAACTTCTCCCCTGGAAAGGGAGATAGTGTTACAGGCGATTCAAAAATTGTGTCTTCAACAAGTGGTGGCCGAGGTTCCCCTGCTTCAGAGGGGGAAGGGGTACTACTCAACCCTGTTTGTGGTCACGAAACCGTACGGTTCGGTCAGACCCATTTTGAATTTAAAATCCCTCAACCTTTACTTAAAACGGTTCAAGTTCAAGATGGAATCGCTCAGAGCGGTCATCGCCAGCCTGGAAGAGGGGGATTTTATGGTATCGCTGGACATAAAGGATGCATACCTGCATGTTCCCATATATCCTCCTCATCAGGCGTACCTGAGATTTGCGATACACGATTGTCATTACCAATTTCAGACGTTGCCGTTTGGGCTTTCCACGGCCCCGAGAATTTTCACCAAGGTAATGGCGGAAATGATGGTACTCCTGCGAAAGCAGGGTGTCACAATTATCCCGTACTTGGACGATCTCCTCATAAAAGCGAGATCACGGGAGAAGTTGCAGAACAGCGTATCCCTTTCACTGAAGGTGTTACAGCGACACGGCTGGATTCTCAATATTCCAAAGTCGCAGCTGGATCCTACGACGCGCCTGTCCTTCTTGGGCATGATTCTGGACACAGACCAGAAAAGGGTTTTTCTTCCGGAAGAAAAAGCGCAGGAACTCATGACTCTAGTCGAGAACCTGTTGAAGCCGAAACAAGTGTCAGTGCATCATTGCACTCAAGTCCTAGGAAAAATGGTGGCGACATACGAAGCCATTCCTTTCGGCAGGTTCCATGCAAGGACTTTCCAGTGGGACCTATTGGACAAATGGTCCGGGTCACATCTGCACATGTATCAGCGGATAACCCTGTCCCCCAGGGCCAGGGTTTCTCTCCTGTGGTGGCTGCAGAGTGCTCACCTTCTAGAGGGCCGCAGGTTCGGCATTCAGGATTGGATCCTGGTGACCACGGATGCGAGCCTCCGCGGTTGGGGAGCAGTCACACAGGGAAGAAATTTCCTAGGCCTTTGGTCAAGTCAAGATACTTATCTTCACATCAACATCCTAGATCTGAGGGCCATATTCAACGCCCTACGTCAAGCGGAGACCTTACTTCGCGACCGACCGGTGATGATTCAGTCGGACAACGTCACCGCAGTAGCTCATGTAAACCGCCAAGGTGGCACAAGGAGCAGAGTGGCGATGGCGGAAGCCACCAGAATTCTTCGCTGGGCGGAGAATCATGTAAGTGCACTGTCAGCAGTGTTCATTCCGGGAGTGGACAACTGGGAAGCAGACTTCCTCAGCCGACACGACCTGCATCCAGGAGAGTGGGGACTTCATCAGGAAGTCTTCGCACAGATTGCAAGTCGGTGGGGATTGCCTCAAATAGACATGATGGCGTCCCGTCTCAACAAAAAGCTACAAAGGTATTGTGCCAGGTCAAGAGATCCTCAGGCGGTAGCTGTGGACGCCATAGTGACACCGTGGGTGTTCCAGTCGGTCTATGTATTTCCTCCTCTTCCTCTCATACCCAAGGTGTTGAGAATAATAAGAAAAACAGGAGTGAGAACAATACTCATTGTTCCGGATTGGCCACGAAGGACCTGGTATCCGGATCTGCAGGAAATGCTCACAGAAGATCCGTGGCCTCTTCCTCTAAGACAGGACCTGTTGCAACAGGGTCCCTGTCTGTTCCAAGACTTACCGCGGTTGCGTTTGACGGCATGGCGGTTGAACGCCGGATCCTAGCGGAAAAAGGTATTCCGGATGAAGTCATTATTACGCTAATACAGGCTAGGAAGGGCGTGACAGCTAAACATTATCACCGGATATGGCGAAAATATGTTTCTTGGCGCGAGGCCAGGAATGCTCCTACGGAAGAATTCCATCTAGGCCGTTTTCTTCACTTCCTACAGCTTAGAGTGAATTTGGGCCTAAAGTTAGGCTCCATTAAAGTTCAGATTTCGGCCTTATCCATTTTCTTTCAAAAGGAATTGGCCTCTCTGCCTGAAGTACAGACTTTTGTGAAGGGAGTACTGCATATTCAGCCTCCTTTTGTGCCTCCGGTGGCGCCTTGGGACCTTAACGTGGTGTTAAGTTTTCTTAAGTCACATTGGTTTGAACCACTTCAAACAGTTGAAATATCTCACTTGGAAGGTGGTCATGTTGTTAGCCTTGGCTTCGGCTAGGCGAGTTTCGGAATTGGCGGCTTTATCGCATAAAAGCCCCTATCTGGTTTTCTATATGGATAGAGCGGAATTGCGGACCCGTCCTCAATTCCTACCTAAGGTGGTCTCATCCTTTCATATGAACCAACCTATTGTCGTGCCTGTGGCTACACGGGACTTGGAGGATTCCGAGTCCCTTGATGTGGTCAGGGCTTTGAAGATTTACGTGGCCAGAACGGCTAGGATCAGAAAAACAGAAGCACTGTTTGTCCTATATGCAGCCAACAAGGTTGGCGGCCCTGCTTCAAAGCAGACTATTGCTCGCTGGATCTGTAACACGATTCAGCAGGCGCATTCTACGGCAGGATCGCCGTTACCAAAATCGGTTAAGGCCCATTCCACTAGGAAGGTGGGCTCGTCTTAGGCGGCTGCCCGAGGGGTCTCGGCACTACAGCTGTGCCGAGTTGCTACTTGGTCGGGGTCAAACACCTTTGCAAAGTTCTATAAGTTTGATACCCTGGCTGAGGAGGACCTCCTGTTTGCTCAATCGGTGCTGCAGAGTCATCCACACTCTCCCGCCCGTTTGGGAGCTTTGGTATAATCCCCATGGTCCTTACGGAGTCCCAGCATCCTCTAGGACGTTAGAGAAAATAAGATTTTAAACCTACCGGTAAATCTTTTTCTCGTAGTCCGTAGAGGATGTTGGGCGCCCGTCCCAAGTGCGGACTATTTCTGCAAGACTTGTATATAGTTGTTGCTTTCATAAGGGTTATGTTATAGTTTCGTACGTTATGGACCGATGATATGTTGTTGTTCATACTGTTAACTAGATTGTATATCACAGGTTTTACGGTGTGGCTGGTATGAATCTTGCCCGTAGATTAACTAAAATCCTTTCCTCGTACTGTCCGTCTCCTCTGGGCACAGTTTCTCTAACTGAGGTCTGGAGGAGGGGCATAGAGGGAGGAGCCAGTGCACACCCAGATCCAAAGTATTTCTTAAAGTGCCCATGTCTCCTGCGGAGCCCGTCTATCCCCATGGTCCTTACGGAGTCCCAGCATCCTCTACGGACTACGAGAAAATGATTTACTGGTAGGTTTAAAATCTTATTTTCCGGTGGTTGCCCTCCACCTGTGTCTATTTAGCTACATTTCACTTGGTCAGTTGGTGCCTCTTGGACTGTGCAACGTGGGTCTTCTGCTGATCAGCTCTGTTGTGCTGCCTTCTGGTTCTCTGTGAACACCTTTGTCAAGTTTTATAGGTTTGATACATTTGCGTCCAAGGATTTGCACATCTGGTCCTGCAGGTTTCTTCAGCGCCTTCCCGTCCGAGAGGGCTGCTTTGGGATGGCCCTAGTCTCTAGTATAATCTCCAGTATACCCTAGAGAATGAGGCAAAAACAGGATTTTGATACTTACCGATAAATCCATTTCTCAGATTCCATCTCTGGACTCTGGATGCCCTCCCAACACTGTTATATTGTCTGCAGTGTGTTGCCCACTTGTTATTGCTTGCTTTGATGGACTGCAGTGTGCTTTTTGTGGTGTTTTGTTTGGTGAATTTAAAATCTTTTGTTTGGGGTCCTATGGGCCACATTTGTGTAATTCTTCTTTCTATTTTTTGCCTTTTTCTCCTCTCCGTCTCCACTTGGGCTAGTTAATCGTAACTGAGTCAGGTGGGGTATAGAGTGGTAGAAGCAACATTCAGTTCCTAAAAAAATTAAAATGCCAGGTTTCACTCATCACCCATCTATACCCCAGTGTTACCCATCGAATCAGAGAAATGGATTTATTGGTAAGTACCAAAATCCTGTTGTTGGGGCCAGGACAAAGAATTTTTGGAGCACCTCTCTATTTGAAAGTGTTTATTATTAAACCAGAACATTATATGCAGCCTCATACAGATGTCATGCTTTTCTTTCAGTGCCTTTGTTCATCGATGTGGACGCACAGCACGGATTGGTCATCATGGCAGCGCTCTTGTGTTTTTGCTTCCTATGGAAGAATCCTATGTCCGTTTTCTTTCAATAAACCAGAAGGTACCCTGTTTGTTTAAAAACATTTTTAAAAAAAAAAAAAAGAACCTATTGGGAGAGGAAACTGGATTGTTTTAATGTTTTTTTGTGCTTTATGCCATCAACCTATGATTCTGCTTTCTATTTTCGTATAACTACACAGCAGCCCTTTATATTAAGAAAGTGCTAACATATCCCCTAAACGCATACAGGTTTTCTTGATTTAGGGTAGAGCATAATGTCAATGTGCCATTTGTTATTATGGGATGTTATGTATACTATTATTTTATGCTACACCATAGCTCCTCTGCATGTCCAGTAGCACAAATAGGAAACACAGGCTTCTGTAGTGCAAACTGCAATTGCTTTGGCTTCATGTATATTTTCTATCCTATTTCTACAACTCCTGTCCCAGACACTGTACAGCTGCTGTTATTGTTGCCAGTCACTCACGTACTATACTTGCAATCCACAGTGTCCACTGCAGGAAATGACAGAATTGATGTGTACGGTGGATCATTTACCAAAGCTGAAGTCCATGGCAATGAGTGATCGGGCAATGTTTGAGAAAGGCATGAAAGCGTTTGTCTCCTATGTACAAGCTTATGCCAAACACGAGTGCAGCTTAATATTTCAAGTGAAAGGTACAAAATCTATAAGGCTCATCAAACATCTGTCCTTGTTTATGTAGCATGACTCTGCTCAATACAGGTGTTATTTAAATTAATGTATGATTCAGTAGTATACGGTCAGATTCTTTATGAAAAATGTCAGTTTCCATCATGGCAGGCAAAATATTGAGTTTTGGATATAATAGCACCGAGGCCTGTAGGTTGCTTCATTCCCACTATGTTCCTCCTTCCAGACTTGGAGTTGGTGTCTATTGGCGGATACCTCTGAGTTCACGTAATTTGCTGAGCAAATGGGTACATAGCAAGAAAACAACTGAGCACAATTAGCTAATTAAAGTCTGTCTGATTTTTTTTTTTTTTTTTCTGTTTTCACGGAGTAATTCAGAGAAGCATTAGCAAATCATTCTGAGGGCTGCAGGATAAGCTTGGGTTGCAATGTATATTTAGACCGATATGTAATGGCCTGCGAGTTGCAGTAACCAGCACAATTCCAGCGATTAACTCCTAAATTTAAAAGGCAAAACCAGATCAGTGACAATGTAGTTATGTGGAGAGTCGAGCGAGAGGCACACATGAAGATAGGGCCAAACTATTGGTGGGCCCAGAATAGTCCATTCCACAGGAATCCAATGCACATGAAGCTGGGTGCAGGTGCCAACGTATCGCTTCATCATGTGACTGCTGATGACTTGCTAGTCCAAGGGAACAGTATATCAAAGAGAATGTTTTCAAGGGGTATTAACTCAAATATGTTATCTTTTGTCTTCCCTAAACAATATGGATCAATATGTCCTGTTTTGGACCTCAGATTCCTTTGATAGCATTCATAAGGCTTGTAGATTGCAGGAATTGCTGCTCTGAGTACACAGACAGAATTTCTCTTCATCAATTGCAAGAGCTCTTTCCTCCATGTTCTGATCTGTCCAACTGTTATAGTCAAGCAGGTAACCTTAGCGAGAGACTAAGGAACAGAAACTTTATGCACTTAGGACCTAATTTATAGTATCACGGTATTGAGGAAAAAAAAATTTTTATGTTCGCATGCACAGAGATCAGCCTGCACAAATCCTGATCTGTTATTTTGCCTGCAGTGCTCCCCAGGCGCAGCATGACTGATGTGCTTTGGCAGTTTGAGGTGTGGAGCGGGGGCTGTGACTGGGAGTGTTTTATACTACTCAGTGATAGGTCAACACCCAACATCACTGCTCCATCTACTCAATAACAGATGTTTTAAAATATCGCCACTGTTTACAGTAATTTTTTTTAAGTACTATAAAAGACCAAAGGTCAAGATTTCCTATAAATGAAATGCCATTAGTCATTAGCAGTGGCACATTCCAAATAGCGCAAAAGGGCCCTACACATTGATTGACCTCCATGATGGCGGATACGGCCGGCTCCATCGAAGTGCAGGCAAATATGGACGATCTCGTCCATATTGGCCTGCATGCACAGCCGACGGGGCACCAGCGATGAACGTGCGTGGGGCCGCGCATCGTTCATCACTGGTGCCTCCACACTCAAAGATATGAACGGTATCTCGTTCATTAATGAACGAGATCGTTCATATCTTTGAGGATTATCTGCCAGTGTGTAGGGCCTATTAGCTGTTGTGTCTGATTTGTAGATTGAAGTATTATGTTTTAGTTTTGTGCATGCGATTTGAGTAATTGTATTTTTTTTTTTTCTTTTTTCATTTGCTTGTATAGATTTGGATTTCTCCACCCTTGCCCGTGGCTTTGCTCTACTGAAAATGCCCAGGATGCCAGAATTAAGAGGAAAGGATATCTCTGACTTTGTTCCCACTTCCATCGATACTGATTCCATCACCTACAAAGATAAAAACAGAGAAAAGCAGCGACAGAAGATGTTGATTGAGAGAAAGCAGAAACAGGTGGTTGAGGGCAGGAGAAACTTCACAAAGAACAAGGCTTGGTCAAAGCAGAAAGTCAAAAAAGAGAAGAAGAAAAAAATGGCACTTAAAAGAAAACACAAAGAGGTAAAATATCTGAAAGAGCACCGTTTTAACAGCAAATGAAAAATGACCATGAAGGGAACTTTAAGATAATAGTTTGTGGGTGAAAGGTAATTTAGTAACATTTATAAAAACATGTTTAACTGATTTGCAGACAAGCTTTGGAAAGTGTTAACATTTAAACTAACCATATTGCTTCTGTTACTTACTACTTGTTTACTGTTAAAGTTGTAATATGTTTTCCAAAGCTCATTGAATTCCAAATCTTGTTACGAGATGGAAGACATAAAGTTGAGCACAATGTTGATGCAATATTCTGTTATAATGGTTGATATATATCCCCCTGTTGTATTGCAGGGCTCTGATATAGATGATGAGGACGTGGATGAGCTGCTCCGTGACACCAGATTACTAAAAAAGCGGAAGAAAGGTAAAATCACAGAGGAAGAATTGGAGAAACAGCTGACCTCTTTTGGAAGATCTGCAGATGGCTCTGACCTATCAGATTGAACATGACATCTACTGTACTGTGTGGACTGTTATTTTTAACTTGTACAGTTTTTCAAAATTATGATGATCCTATTTTCATCTGTGGCAGAGGGACATTTGTGGTTATGTTGGACCCATCTACAATTCATTTTATTGTATATAAAGCTTATAAACTTGACTGTGTGTATTCATTACCTTTGCAAAGGATTTCATAACTTTATTCAAAATAAATAATAGCAGGTTTTTTTTGTTTGTTTTTTAGAACTACACAAATGCTGGTTGTGAGTAATCTTGTCACCTCTTCCAAAAATTATATTATTACATTTTTAAATAAATTTCTCTAAAACTGTGGGGTCATGAACCTGACTGCTTCTGTACACAATCGATGGATTAAAGCATGATTTCCCATATACTTTGATTCCTTTCCCATCGACAGTATTTAAGGATCGCCAAATAGACTTTTGCTCTTATCAGAGCCTATTTTGTACTAGTCCTTTGGGAAATTAGTTTGCAGCTTCAAAGTTAACAAGACCTTAAAATAGGCTGGCTTGATAGTCCATGTCATCAAACTCATACAAATATTACATCTTCAGGTCCCCTTAGGTTTCTTCTGGGAGCTTGATAGTGTCAGAGGCTTTGTCTGGCAGACAGAGACTTAGCGAGGCGGTTCTGTTGTGCAGACAGAAGTGCCAAGTGGTCTACAACTCCATCATTCCCTTAATTATTGTTACATGATCCACCTACAAAGGTCGCTTGGTCTCCCTTGGCTGAGGTTAAACGATGGTCCAGGATATCATAAGTATTTCCTGGTGTTCTATATATATATATATATATATATATAGTCATTTGTAAAGGAGGGCACTCACCAGTTTTTTGTAAAATAATAGCTGTGGTTTTAATATTAAATCATCAAGTCGACGTTTCGATCACATCCGAGTGATCTTTGTCAAGACATCAAACAGTTTTCCAGGCAACAGGACGCCACAAGTAGCATGCTACTTGTGGTGTCCTGTTGCCTGGAAAACTGTTTGATGTCTTGACAAAGATCACTGGGATGTGATCGAAACGTAGACTTGATGATTCAATATTAAAACCACAGCTATTATTTTACAAAAAACTGGTGAGTGCCCTCCTTTACAAATGACAGTTTATTGGAATTAACTGTTCCGTGGAGTTGAGCACCATCTCATGAGGATTCTGATGGGCAGCACAGTGCGGATATTTTCTCATATTATATATATATATATATATATATATATATGTGTATGTATATATATATATATATATATATATGTATGAGAGCAATGTGTCCTTGAACTTTTGATCAGGAACGTCTAATATAGGTTATTTTGTTAAAATAAAATGTATTGAAAATATAACCTAGTTTTGCAAGTATTTTATTGGCTTCCAAAATCAATACTGATCTAAAGACACTCCCCATCCTAAGAAAAATAAAAGCTCTTCCCGTTAGAGGAAAAGAATAAGGAAAATAAAGGGAACTAGTGAAATGACAAATCAAGCAGCGACTAGGTAATAAAGTGCTGCTGCAGCCGGCTGCTTTTCCTGGGCTGCGAATGAGAGCAGAGCCACCCGCTGGGGGACTGGGAAAGTCTGCTCCCAATTTGGCTTTTTGGGCAGTTAACCCCTAGTGTGCTGCACTGCACAAAAAAGTTTCACTACATTTAATAATTGATAAGTTTTCAGGTCAGGTGCTGCAATGCCTAGGTGTAAAAAGCCTAGTGCTGAGCACTAGGCACAGAATGTAATATGTGAAAAGGCTATTAAATATTTTTTGTATATATTGTAAATGTATTTAAAGTAGAACTGCACATACTCTCAAGGCAAATCCTGAGTTTTCTGGGCTGCTGGGTCCCCTCTCCCTCTCCCAGGGAAACAATACATTCTCTTGCAGCCTCATCTCTGAAATTGGCATAAGACAGTTGAGGGCAGGCTCTAAAACACAACCAGCTAGGTGTTTTCAGTTAGCTGCAAAGAGTTTCCCCTCTGTGGCCAAGAAACCCTGCCTGGGGACCTTGGTTGGCTCAAATTCAGGCTAGAAGCGGCAGGCTTGGTCCCTTAGCAGCATCCTGGTATTCCATTTTGGAGTGAACCTTCCCCCACTCTAGACGTACCAGCACCTAGGTCAGGCTTTTTCAACCAGTGTGCAACGGCACGCTAGTGTGCCGCGACCAGTTGCAAGGTGTGCCGCGGAGCCAGAGCAGCCTCCTGCACCTTCAGAGTGAACTGTTGGCCCAGGCTCCTCTTAGAGGATCAGTTGTGCTCCAGCCATGACCTTTGCCATGAAATCAGTGTGATGATGTAGGTCACGGCCGCCGCGTCTCACCACCCAGCCAGCCCACCTGCCTGCATACACATCTTCCAGTTCCCGCCTGCATACACAGCTTTCCTTTCCAACCCACATCCACACCTGCCCGCCCGCTTGCTGCTCAGTATTCGCAGAACTCCATTATGAACAACCCCCGCCACTGAGGGACAGGGAGGAGGACAGCTGATAATATTTGTTATTTTATTTCTCCTGTGGGGAACAATAGGATTTATATAGGGAGAATAAAAAATTATGGATTTATGGGGGGAACAATGTGAATAATTCATGTGGGGAGCAATAGGATTTATGTAGGGAGCAATGTGATTGTTTTTTCTGTGTAGGCCAATGTATGTGTGGATTTTTTTTTACTGTGAGGGCCAATGTGTGTGTTTTGGTTTTTTTTCCTGTGGGGAACTGATGGTGTGCCTTGGCAATTTTAAAATATTGTTCGGTGTGCCGCGAGTAAAAAAAAAAGGTTGAAAATCACTGACCTAGGTGGTAACTATCACTGCAGGTGAGCTCAGACACAGAGGAGTAACCCCCACTATGTAATAGGGACAGTGTTAAAGATCAGCATGCCAGGCTCATGCACTTAACATGATTGGATAGAAACCACAGGGCAGAACTACCCCCTGTGGTACTCTGTGTTGGATTAGGATAAAAGGAGGCCTACATGCCCTATTTTATGTAAATCTTCAGTGACTTCAAGAAGAATTTTATGGCTGTTAACATCTGTATGCTGATATACCTTCCAAGCAATTCCTGCAAAGGGGAAGAAACCACCGTTGTGTTTTTTTTTTGTTTTTTTTTTTAAGACTGCTTGAGCAATTAACATCTGAAAACTCTCCTCAGTGATTACCAGTCCGCGAGGAAACTCCAGCACCAGATGTCCAATCCTAGCTACTTTGGATGCAGATGTCTCAAACCAGTAAATCTTGACAAAAGGTCTTCCTGTTCTAGCTGTTGTATGTGAGGCAGCTGAGAGAGTGAGCTCTGCTGCAATCCACCTGCATCTTACCTTTTACAAGGCTTTTTTAGCCTCCAAATAGGCTCTCCCAGCTTTCCCAGTGTGCCTTATACTTTGTCCGCTGTATGGACAAGTTTTTGCTGCCTTTCTAGAAAGCAGAAGGAGCAGCGTAGGGTGGAATCCAAGATGGCTCTGGATGCTGATCAGCGGGACCTCCTGCCTGCAGACTCATCCACAGACTTGCAATGGGTCTCTTCCTCAGTATCTTCACCGGACCACAGCAGCAGGGAATCAGCCTCTGAAGTCCCAGATCGTGGAGATAATAAGATTTTAAACCTACCGGTAAATCTTTTTCTCGTAGTCCGTAGAGGATGCTGGGACTCCGTAAGGACCATGGGGATAGACGGGCTCCGCAGGAGACATGGGCACTTTAAGAAAGACTTTGACTCTGGGTGTGCACTGGCTCCTCCCTCTATGCCCCTCCTCCAGATCTCAGTTAGAGAAACTGTGCCCAGAGGAGACGGACAGTACAAGGAAAGGATTTTTGTAATCCAAGGGCAAGATTCATTACAGCCACACCAATCACACCGTATAACTTGTGATATACTATCTAGTTAACAGTATGAAGAACAACATATCATCGGCCCAAAACCGATGAAACTATAACATAACCCTTATGTAAGCAATAACTATATACAAGTCTTGCAAAAGTAGTCCGCACTTGGGACGGGCGCCCAGCATCCTCTACGGACTACGAGAAAAAGATTTATTGGTAGGTTTAAAATCTTATTTTCTCTAACGTCCTAGAGGATGCTGGGACTCCGTAAGGACCATGGGGATTATACCAAAGCTCCCAAACGGGCGGGAGAGTGCGGATGACTCTGCAGCACCGATTGAGCAAACAGGAGGTCCTCCTCAGCCAGGGTATCAAACTTATAGAACTTTGCAAAGGTGTTTGACCCCGACCAAGTAGCAGCTCGGCATAGCTGTAGTGCCGAGACCCCTCGGGCAGCCGCCCAAGACGAGCCCACCTTCCTAGTGGAATGGGCCTTAACCGATTTCGGTAACTGCAAACCTGCCGTAGAATGCGCCGACTGGGGGCGTGGCTTAGCAGCAGATCCAGGCAGTCGTGCTGGGTTAGGGCTCCTGCCTGAGAAACGTATAAACTGACTGTTTTGGGCTGCTATTTCCACAGATCAGAGCATTACTACACCTATAGCTTTCACCTGTACTGGGGTGTGTGGTTTGCGGAGCCGGCGGGTGCCTCCTGCTCCCGTGCGGGTTGCGGCCCACCTCCCCATCTGAAGCAAGGGTCTCTGTTTCTTCACGGACCCGGACCGGAAGTGGGGTACTCGTGTCCTGTGGGCACAGTCGAGACTCTCTTCATCCCTCCACCGCTCCTTCACCTGTCCCCCGCCTGGCTGACCCAACAAGTGCGCTCCCCTTCAGCTGCGCTGCCCGGTGCGGGGACCCGCTGATTGGCACAGAAGTGACTGCGGCGAGCCTGGGACCAGGACGCTGCACGCTGTGCCCTCCTCTCTCCCCCTGCCGCGAGCGGACCTTGTAGCGGGGAGACTACACACCGCTGCCACCAACGCGCTCAGCGGGCTCCAGGTACCACGGCCGCCGAGGCCCTGCATAGGAGACCGGCGGCGCCATTTTGTTTAGGGGCTGCACGCCCACACTTCATGTTATGGGGCTGTGAGGAGGTGAAGCCCTACTACCTCCTATGTTTCTAGCTGTGGGGGTTATTAAAAACCACTTTTGCCAGGGTGTGGCCTAGCAAGCTAACGAAGAGGACGTGTGTTGGCTGAGCTCTGCTGGAACCCCTCTCATTTAGCCCTTTAATCTGTGCTGCGGCCCGCTCGGGGTCTGCGGAACGGCTGCCCGGGGAGAGGGGAGGGGTGCATATAAGGCTGGGCCATACAGACCTTTGTGTTATATACCATCTGCCAAAGTGTCCCCCCCCCCATCCATCCATTCAGGTGTCTGCGACAGCCGGTTCCCTGCTTAGTGGCCTAGGGTCCCGCAGATACACCTCAATTAGACCAAGTCGGATGTATTGCCACTGTGAGTTGACGTATGGATCCCTAGCCATGTGCCTGCCTGCCTGATGTCACCCTAAGGCCACGTGGGGGCTTTTGCACGGTGACGACCCACATGCTTTACACTGCCGAGGATATGTGAAAGTGTAATTCTAAACTGCTTTATTTGAAGACCGATCTCATGGTGAGAGGGATAAAGAAAAAAAAGGCCAAGACCAAGCCGGACGCGATCCCATCCCCTGCGAACCGACATTCGTCGGACCTACATCAGTTCTTAACTTCTCCAACCTCAATCCCCGCTACTTCCTCTACTGTCCCGACCTCCCCGAATCTACACGGCCCGGTGGACGACATGGTATCCCCTGGGACTCCGTTGCCTCCACAGGCCCTCTCTCTACCTGCGGAGATAAGCGAGATATTGTCTCATGTAAGGACACTTCCCACGAAACAAGATTTCTCAGCCTTGGAGACTCGCTTGCTTTCCACCATCACTCAGGAAGTGACAGCGCTCAGACAAGATATGTCCCAAATTGCGACTCGAGTTGATGTCCTGGAACGCCATGAATCGTCTACTGTGGATTCTCTGACTAAATTTCGGGAGGTGCTATCTCACCAACGGGACGATATCTCTTTTCTAAAATCACGTATTGAGGATATGGATAATCGCGGCCGGCGAAATAATATCAGGGGCTTACATGAGAGTGTCCAACAGGCTGACCTGACAGCCGCCTTATCCACGATATTTGGAGAACTTATTGACCTGGATCCGAACAAGGACATTATATTTGATAGAGCTCACCGAGCCCTCCGTCCTCGTGGCTTACCCTCCGACAGACCACGAGACGTGATTTGCAGGCTCCATTATTATGTCCAAAAAGAGGAAATAATGAGGTCGGCCCGTCAGCTGGACAGCATTGACTTTCAAGGGGACAAGATTCAGATATTTCCTGACCTTGCCTGGTCGACCTTACAACAACGTCGAGCCTTGAAACCTCTTACAGACTCTCTCAGGAAACTCGAGCTGAAATACAGATGGGGTTTCCCTTTCTCCCTCCAGGTTTCTCATGGTGGCAAAGTCGCGAGTCTCTCTAGACCTTCGGATTTACAGGCCTTCTTCACGATCTTGGGAATTCCTCCGGTACCGTTACCAGATTGGGACGCTTTTCACCACCTACCGGACTTGCCTGTTGTGCTCCCTCCAGACGACGCGTGGCAGCAAGTTCGTTCCCTACGGATGCGGGGAGCCACTCCTGGTCCACGTTCTTCAGAGCCTCCCTGAATGAGAAGTCTCGTCCCGAACGGACGGAAATTTACTTGCTACCCATGTTATACACTGAGTTTTTTTTTCTTCTTAAATAGTGCTATGTGTTGCTCACACGTGAGATCGGTTTTTGTAACTTAGTAATAGTATACAGTTGCTATGATTTCATAGATAAGTGATGTGATGTCGTCGACATGTTATTTTGGTTTACTTTCACGCTGAATTCATTATCTTGTTGTCGATACTCACATACACAATTGATCAGCCTTCATGAAACCTGGTTTGATAGTTTAAGGATTATATATACACTTTTATATAAGCTTTTATATTTTTATTTTTGTTTCACTTGTGCCTTTGTGCACACCTCGGTAATACCACACATTTGTTTAGATTCTATCTTGTGAATGGTCACTGTCCTGGGCCCCCCGTAGGACCCCCACTATGCTGCATCCCCTGTTTCTTTGGACTGGGAATCGGCAGAATTCCGCTCCTGTCCTTTTTGCAGCAGTCCTTTTTGTAGTATTATTATCTCTGTTTAATGTTAAAGTACCTTTCGGCGTGGTTTCCCACGCTGTATCTTTTTTTCTTCTTTTCTTTCCCTTTTTTCCTATTTCCTTCCCTTGCTGCTCTCCCTTCACCTTCCCCAGTGTTTGCCGTAGGGAAGACTAATGTGAAGCAATTAGGTCCGCCTGATAATGGGGGTGAATGATCTACACGTAACTACCCTTAACGTCAAAGGGTTGAATGTTCCTGAGAAAAGGTCTAAACTTCTTAAATGGCTTAGAGATGAGAAAGTTGACGTTGCTTTTATTCAGGAAACACATTTCAAGATGGGACACGTGCCGCCCCTAAAATGTCACTATTATCCTCATGTTTTCCTGTCTAATAACTCTGCTGGTAAGACATTGGGTGTGGCTATATTACTGGCTCGCCACCTGCCTGTCCTTAATGTTGCCTCCCATAGAATAGCTGAGGGTAGGGGGTTGCTGGTGAAATGCGACATACATGGTCAACGTTTCTCTTTCTTGAACATATATGCTCCTAACGCTAAACAACCTTCCTTTATATCCTCAGTTCTAGATAACGCGGAACCTCTCTTGGAGGGGGTGGTGGTGATGGGAGGTGACCTAAATTGGACCCTAGATCCCCGCCAGGACAATTCAAAAAAGATCTCCTGCAGGCCGGAGAAGGAGCATAGGGGAATGAGGCGCGCCCTGCTCGACCACCAGCTGATTGACACATGGAGACTGACACATCCTACTGAGATAGATTACTCCTTTTTCTCACACCCACATCAGACATATTTCAGAATTGATTACTTGTTTCTGAGCCACCGGCACTTACACCTCCTTTCTGATGCCTCTATAGGACAGATTGTGTGGTCAGATCATGCCCCAGTTAACCTCACTTTACGCTTGCCTCCCAGTACACATCGCCAATGGTCCTGGCGTTTTAATGACACTTTTCTGCAGGACGCAGACTGTAGGTCCCGAATCGACAACGCTTTAGATTCTTATATTTGTACCAATGACTTAGATGACATTTCCAAAGTCTCAGTCTGGGAAGCTCACAAATGTGTCATTAGGGGGGTTTGTGTTCAGATAGGATCCTTCCGCAAAAAGCAGAGGGAGAAACTTCAGGGGTGATTTATTGTCTAGAATACAATCTCTCGAGCTTCTACACAAGAAATCCCAAACCCCACAACATTATGCCGATCTCGAAGCTGCTAGGGCAGATCTGAATAAGTTACTCTCTGATAGAGTCAGGTTTTCTTATCGGAAGTGCCGTAGCAGATACTATCAATGGGGCAATAAACCTGGGAAATTACTAGCCAAAGCACTTAGAGAACAACGTGCTCTTACTTTTATTCACACAATTAAAAATAGCCACGGCCAATCCCAACACCAGACGCCCCACATCGCTAAGGCCTTTAGGGCATATTATTTCACTCTGTATAACCTCTCTGGTTCGACCGGAAGAATTGACAAGTTGTCCCATCAAACAGCCATAGCTGACTACTTACGGGCCTTAGACTTCCCCACGCTATCCACAAAAGAAGTAGAAGATCTAGATGCCCCGTTTTCTACTAAGGAGGTTAAGAAAGCTATTGAATCCTCTCCCAACGGCAAGAGTCCCGGCCCTGATGGATATACCATTGCCTATTACAAAGCTTTTAAAGAGAAATTAGTCCCTATACTCACGAGAGCCATATATCATACCATATCAGAACAATCGCCTTTCTCCCCACAATCTCTCGAAGCCCATATTGCAGTTCTACCCAAGGAGGGTAAAGACCCCAGTCTTTCCTCCAGTTACCGGCCAATCTCACTATTAAATATAGACATAAAACTTTTTGCCAAACTGATTGCAAACCGCCTTAAACTATTATTACCTGGCCTGATACATGGAGATCAAGCGGGATTTGTTTTAGGCCGAGAAGCTAGGGATAATACTTCTAAAGTGCTCAACATGATTCACTATGCCGGCCAGCTTTCATCCCCATCAATCATACTGTCGACCGATGCTGAAAAAGCATTTGACAGAGTGGACTGGGACTTTCTGGCTGGTATACTGAAGCATCTGGGACTCGGTAACGCTTGTCTTCACAGAATCCTATCTCTTTATACCTCCCCATCCGCCAAAATTAGGATTAATGGCTCCCTTTCTGATTCCTTTCCAATGGCACGCGACAGGGCTGTCCACTATCCCCATTGCTCTTTGTCCTTTGCATGGAAACATTAGCTCGAAGCATTAGGGCTAACCCGAGTATTTCGGGTTTGTTGGTAAAAGGGACTGAATACAAACTGGCTTTATATGCCGACGATCTACTCGCTATAATCACAAAACCGGTCACTTCTTTGCCAAACTTGATGGCAGAATTTGAGAAGTTTGGAGCCCTCTCTAACTTCAAAATAAATTATTCCAAATCTATTGCCATGAATTTAACTATTCCTCCTGATATAGTAGAGGGCCTGAAACATGCCTTCCCTTTTACCTGGCATGATCACAAATTAAAATATTTTGGGGTGTTACTGACCAACGATTTATCCAAATTATTCTCTCTAAATTTTAACCCCTTATTGGCTAGGCTTCGCCTAGACTTCCAGAAATGGAAGAATCTGGGACTGTCTTGGTTCGGCAGGATTAACGTTGTCAAAATGAATGCCCTCCCTAGGATACTATTCTTTCTCCAGACCCTTCCGATACACATCCCCCTGCTTTGGCTCCGAGACGTCCAGAATCTTATTTGCGCGTTTGTATGGGGTTGTAAGACACCCAGGTTTAAACACGACATTTTATTTAGGAGAAAACATCAAGGGGGGCAACAACTCCCACATATTCCTAACTACTACCACGCAGTACATTTGAGTAGGATTCTGGAATGGACGCGTGCTAAGGCCTGCAAACAATGGGTCCTACTAGAGGAGGGCTGTCTCCCACATTATATTGAAATTGCACCTTGGCTTCCTACCCTCCCGAAGGTTTCACATCCCACGGTCTCCCCCACGCTCAAATTATGGGCCATGCTGAGATCCCAGAGCCATATATCCTCCAAATGGTCCCCCCTAACCTCCCTTCTCTATAACTCCGAGTTTGCTCCAGGTCTTCACGGGACAGCTTTCGCTCCATGGGCGGAAGCCGGGATTTTTAGAGTCGGTCAGCTGGTGAGCTCGGGTAGGGTGCGCTCCTTTTCAGATGTTCAGTCTTCTTGGAACCTACATAGTGCTGAGTTTTGGAGGTTCCTGCAGGTTCATCATTTCATATCGTCTTCTAAGAACCTCTCTGACATAACTAGGGATCTCACCGGGTTTGAAAGACTATGCACCTCTCCGAGTTCTCCCACACATACTATCTCACAAATCTATGCGCTTATCATGGAAAACTTTTTCCCGCAACCTCCTACCTTTCTGGCTTCCTGGGAGAAGGAACTGTCAGGGCAACCTACGCAGATTAACTGGGATTCCGTATTTAAGAATGCCCAGGCGAGTTCTCTATGCTTATCGACATTAGAGACCCTCTATAAACTTATATATAGGTGGTATAGGACTCCTCGTGTTCTCAATAAAATGTTTCCCTCTCTCTCGAATCTGTGCTGGAGATGCAAAAACGCCCCAGGGAGTTTTATACATATTTGGTGGGATTGCCCTCTTATAACTCCATTTTGGGCAGAGGTATTTAAATGCACTGAACAGATAGTGGGAGATGAGATCCCGAAAGACCCAGGTTTTTGGCTCCTCAATCACACCCCCGCAGGAACACACTCCTACAAACATTCCCTGTTGAGACATCTTAGCAACGCAGCAAAAGCGGTTGTTCCAATCCTTTGGAGATCCACCTCACCACCCTCGATTAAATTATGGTTCACAAAGGTTGATTATTTTTTAGATATGGAAGACCTTGTCTCCTCATCCGGGAAAACCGTTAACTTTATAGCTATTTGGTTTCCCTGGTACGACTTTGAGGACACACCTTTGTATCGGTCCTACATGGCGACATAACCCCCCTCATATTCATATCCATATTCATATTCCGATTACGATGTCTCTATAATATGTCTCAGACCCTTAATTGGTGGAGATCCCCCCTCCGTCCCCCAAACAACCTGTCCCTACTGCGCATACTCTCACACCTGACTCTACCCGTCTTAATTTTCCCTCTCTTCTCCTTTTTTCTTCTTCTCTTCTCTCTCTTTTTCCTCTTTCCCATTTTCCTATGCTGTTTTGTTAAAATGTCCCTCCTTTATAAGTTCTGATGTTGTAAGCGAAGCAGACACATTTTTTTTCTACTTTGGGCGCTCTATGTGTAGTGTACTGACATATATGATATGTGATGTTTTTGTCCCCCCCCCCCTTTTTTGGAAAAGTATTGCTGTAATGTTTTGTCTGCTGCTTTAATCAATAAAAACAGTTTACACAAAAGAATGCGCCTGCTGAATCGTGTTACAGATCCAGCGAGCAATAGTCTGCTTTGAAGCAGGGCCGCCAACCTTGTTGGCTGCATACAGGACAAACAGTGCTTCTGTTTTTCTGATCCTAGCCGTTCTGGCCACGTAAATTTTCAAAGCCCTGACCACATCAAAGGATTCGGAATCCTCCAAGTCCCGTGTAGCCACAGGCACGACAATAGGTTGGTTCATATGAAAGGATGAGACCACCTTAGGTAGGAATTGAGGACGGGTCCGCAACTCCGCTCTATCCATATGGAAAACCAGATAGGGGCTTTTATGTGATAAAGCCGCCAATTCTGAAACTCGCCTAGCCGAAGCCAAGGCTAACAACATGACCACCTTCCAAGTGAGAGATTTCAACTCCACAGTTTTAAGTGGTTCAAACCAATGTGACTTAAGGAAACTTTACACCACGTTAAGGTCCCAAGGCGCCACCGGAGGTACTAAAGGAGGCTGAATATGCAGTACTCCCTTCACAAAAATCTGTACTTCAGGTAAAGAGGCCAATTCCTTTTGAAAGAAAATGGATAAGGCCGAAATCTGAACTTTAATGGAGCCTAATTTTAGGCCCAAATTCACTCCAGTTTGTAGGAAGTGAAGAAAACGGCCTAGATGGAATTCTTCCGTAGGAGCATTCCTGGCCTCACACCAAGAAACAAATTTTCGCCATATTCGGTGATAATGTTTAGACGTCACGTCCTTCCTAGCCTTTATTAGCGTAGGAATGACCTCATCCAGAATACCTTTTTCCGCTAGGATCCGGCGTTCAACCGCCATGCTGTCAAACGCCGCCGCGGTAAGTCTTGGAACAGACAGGGACCTTGTTGTAACAGGTCCTGCCTTAGAGGAAGAGGCCACGGATCTTCTGTGAGCATTTCTTGCAGATCCGGATACCAGGTCCTTCGTGGCCAATCTGGAACAATGAGAATTGTTCTCACTCCTCTTTTTCTTATTATCCTCAACACCTTGGGTATGAGAGGCAGAGGAGGAAACGCACTACCGACTGGAACACCCACGGTGTCACTAGGGCGTCCACAGCTACCGCCTGAGGGTCTCTTGACCTGGCGCAATACCTTTGTAGCTTTTTGTTGAGACGGGATGCCATCATGTCTATTTGGGGTAGTCCCCACCGACTTGCAATCTGCGCAAAGACTTCCCGATGAAGTCCCCACTCTCCCGGATGCAGATCGTGTCTGCTGAGGAAGTCTGTTTCCCAGTTGTCCACTCCCGGAATGAACACTGCTGACAGAGCGCTTACAGGATTCTCTGCCCAGCGAAGAATTCTGGTGGCTTCCGCCATTGCTACTCTGCTCCCTGTGCCGCCTTGGCGGTTTACATGAGCTACTGCGGTGATGTTGGCAGAAAAGAAAATCAGGTACCCAAGGCGCAAACACACTTGTGCAGCCACTTGAGAATGGAAGGGGCCACTTAACCCCTGATAAATGCAATATACAAACAAAAATACTCAAGCAAAAAGGCGCTCAGTGCAGTTTCATAAGAAATGATACTTAATGTCCATAGATGTCAAGAAAAATGATCTTGCTCCTATATGTCTCCTCCTGCAGTGATACGGATCAATCTTCCACTCCACCAATTATTTCATGAAGATATGGAATAAAACATAAATAAAAACAAATCATGGTGGGGGGGGGGCGTGGCCAAGGCGGACATGGAGTAGCACACAGGCTCTGTGGCTCTCCAGCTTCATCATCCTATAACCAGATCTTGTGTCCCCCCCTGGGCCCGAAAATAGCCCCATACCTGTGGGAACTCTTGGT
This sequence comes from Pseudophryne corroboree, assembly GCF_028390025.1. Classification (NCBI taxonomy): domain Eukaryota; kingdom Metazoa; phylum Chordata; class Amphibia; order Anura; family Myobatrachidae; genus Pseudophryne; species Pseudophryne corroboree. Next base: position 310,976,121 of record NC_086444.1, on the reverse strand, counting down.
GGAGCCGCCGTGTCGGACAGGGAGCTGTACCCTCGATTCCCGCTGCAGCCGGACTGTCTGTGCGAGCCGGGTGCCGGGGCCAGCTACACCACGTGACCCGCTCTCCTTTCCCCGCGCTGGAGACTGCTGTCCGTCTCCGCTCCTGCTGCCGCTGTGTGGAGCCGAGACGAGGAGACTCTGCCTGACCCCTGCTACGGCACTGCCGCGGGTCCCGCCGCCGATCCCCTGATCACCACTGCGGCTTCTGCTCTACTCCCCTGTCTGCCTCTCGGAGAGGCACTTACACTGCTGGGGGGACGGAGCTGGCCTCGGAGGGAGACGTGTGGGAGCATCTGTGTCTGCAGATCTCCCTACACTATATATAAACTAATAGTGGCTCCTTGGCTGGGCTGCCCCTGTGGTTTATTGATATATACTGGGACACAGTGTGAGACAATTGATACATTATCCTGTTGGCCCTCAGCAGATGCTTCCGGGCAGCATCTAGACAGGCTGTCCATGGACAGATTTGCTATACTGCCCTCTCCATACACACCCACTGGACAGTTTTGATATACTATGTGTCCATAGGCGGCAGCTGGGCAGTTTTGATATACTTCGCAGTTACACACGTAGCACCTGGACAGTTCTGATATACTATAATTTCTGGCTCTCTATTACCGGCTTGGCTGCAATGGTTAAACCACATCAATCTGCTGCGGCGAAGTTAGAGAAATTTGCTAGAAACCCTCCGACACGGTCCCAACAGGGGGGGGGAGTTACAGTCGACCTCATCGCCGCCTTCTCCGTCGGCTGTCTCCTCTTCTGCGGAGGCTACGGATGCGGCATTGCAAAAGGTGCTGGATGCGGTCACAGCCAGCGAAGTCCGCTTGGCCGATAGGATCGGTCAGGTCCAGGCGGACTTATCCATTATTCATCAGGACCTTCAGCGGGTGCGAGAGAGAGTCGGTGAAGTTGAGACGCGCGTATCCACGTTGGAAGACACGATTACGCCAATCGGCAGACGTACTTCTGCCCTGGAGTCGCAGATGTTGGAGGTAAATAAAAAGATGACCGATATGGAGGGGAGATTGAGGCGGAACAACGTGCGCTTCGTCGGCCTCCCTGAGAAAGAGGAGGGTGCCTCCCCTGAAAAAATTCTTGAGAAGTGGCTGTTGGACGCGTTTGGAGCGGAGGAATTCACCCCACATTTTGCGGTGGAACGCGCTCACAGAGTTCCGATGCGTCCTTTACCTCCAGGGGAACCCCCCCGTACGTTCATTGCCAAGCTGCTTCATTACCGGGATAGGGATGTGATTCTGAAATTGGCCCGCACTAGGGGCCCCCTCAAGTGGAACGGTTCTCCGATTTCAGTTTTTCCGGATTTCGCAATTGACGTGCAAAAAGATAGAGCTCGGTTTGTCCCTGTGAAACGCAGGCTGCGTGACCTGAACATCCCCTATGCCATGCTCTTTCCGTCTAAACTGCGGGTGGTTTCGGATGGAGAAACTAAATTCTTCTTGACTCCTCGTGAGGCTTCGGTGTGGCTGGACAGACACTTTCCGGCACGGCGGGCGTTGGCCGCTGACTGAACCCAAGCATTGGGTTTCTGGGAGGGATGTGTGCTCATTGTTGGCGGGGTAAATGCTGGGATATCTTTAGAACTGTTATTCTGCTTTCACTAATATGTTACGGTGCTTACTTATGTCCTTATATCTGCCTCATGTTGCCCTGAACTAGCATCCTGTTCAGCTCTATAGGTTACTCTCAGGGCCGCCTGGGTATATCCCTGTCCCGATGTATGGTCCTAAGTGGTTCTTTAGATGGGGCTGTTCTGACGGCCCTAGGGGGGACTTGAGTTTAGCTGGAGGTTACTCCTGCCGCAAGGTCATTGAATTCTTGGCCCCCCTTTTTGGGTCTTTCTTTTGTTTTATTTGACTTTGTAAAATGTGTAAGGGTATTTCTTGCCTTAGTTGTTAGTGTTCGCTTTTTGGGAGAGTTGTTTGTTAGGGAATCAGGTATGCTGCAAGTTTTTAGTGGTATACGGGGTGGGGGTGGGGGTTATGTTACGAAAGTATTGTTTTGTTTTTATTCTCTGATATGCAGTGTGCTTGTTTCAGATGTGCTTCCCTTGCAGCTGCACACGGGTATGGGTGAGTGGATATGTGCTTGGGTGGCTGGTCGCGGGTCATCTGCTTCATCGTTAAAAATGCTCTGTTATGGCTCTGGTCAGGTTACTGTCCTGGAATGTGAGGGGGATCAATGACAAAATCAAGCGTTCCTTGGTACTTAGGCAGATCAAACAATATGCATCAGATGTAATCTGTTTAATGGAGACCCACTTGGTGGGCACTAGACTTCTGTCCCTTAAAAAGCCGTGGGTGGGGTGGGCTTTTCATTCCACGCATACCTCGGCATCCCGGGGAGTGTCGATTCTGATTAGAAAGTCTGTTCCTTTCTTGCTTGATGGTGTACAAACAGATCAGTGGGGGAGGTATGTGTTTCTAAAATGTAAAATCAACTCCGTTCCTTTACTGTTGCTAGCTGTGTATGTGCCCCCTCCTTACTCGCCTGACGTTCTTAAATAGGTGTCTACCTTCATGGCTGCGTCCCCGGGGGTGGCTGCCGTATGTATGGGTGACTTTAACAATGTCTTAAACCATGAACTGGATAGGTTCTCCATGGCATCCTCCAACCCACAGCCAAAGCGGTCTCCATTTGCAGACACTGTCTCTGAGCTGGGCTTGGTCGATCCTTGGAGATTGAAATATCCTGACCTGAGGCAATATTCATGTTTCTCACACTCCCACACTTCCTTCTCTAGGATAGACTTGGCTCTCCTCACTCGGGAGCTCCTGCCTATGATACATGGTGTTAAATATGAGACTAGGGGTATTTCGGACCACTCCCCTGTATCGGTACATATTGACTTAAGCTCTCAGAGGGGCCAAGCAGTATGGAAATTTAACCCCTTCTGGCTCACGCATATGGGTGCGGGATCCGAATTGGAAGCTAGCTGGCTAGAATTTTTTAATTCACATGCGGACACTACCGACATCTCCTTATTGTGGGATACCTTTAAAGCTTTCATGAGAGGGACTTTGATCAAAAGAGTGGGTAGTCTTAAATCCTCCTTTAAGAAACATGAGGCTGAGCTGGAGGCTCGGGTTATTGCTTCTGAGATGATATACATACGGGATGGCTTGGACAACTCTAAATTAGACTGGCTCCATGCTCAGAAAGAATGGAAGGAGTATCTATGGGGGAAAACCCAGCACAGGCTTCTATTCTCCTCGCATGTTCACTACGCTACAGGGGATAGACCGGGCTCTTATTTGGCTAATCTTGCAAGGGGGGACAGTTCCTCTCATACGGTACTAGAGGTTGTGAACTCGGCCGGGACGGTATTAGACCGCACCCCCCAAATTGTCACGGAATTTGTATCATATTATCAAGCGTTATATAGCTCCACACTAACATGTTCCCCGATAGAATTGTGTAATTACTTGGATCGAATCCAGTTGCCCTGTATCTCCAGTGAGGCTAGAGCTCTTCTTGACGCTCCTCTGTCGATGGAGGAGGTAGAGGCTGCGATCACCGCATCTCCAGATGGCAAGGCCTCTGGCCTTGATGGTATCCCATCGGAGTTGTATAAGAAACACGTTAGATTTTTCGCCCCTCAGTTGCTTACTCTATTTAATACTATATTTGAGCAAAATAGGCTTCCCCCTTCTATGGCGGAGGCATTGATTATAGTGATTCCCAAGCCAGATAAGGACCCCAAGAGGGTTGAGTCATATCGACCTATCTCTCTGCTACCCACGGATATTAAAATCCTGGCCAAGGTCCTGGCTTCTAGACTCAATCGGGTTATAACCCAAATCATTCACCCGGACCAAACAGGCTTTATGCCTGGTAAGTCCACTGCTGTTAATTTAAGGCGCTTGTTCACCCATTTTCAGGTTTCTCATGGGGAGGCCTGCTCTTCTGTTGTAGCCTCCTTAGATGCCGCAAAGGCCTTTGATTCGGTGGAGTGGGCCTTCTTGTGGGAAACCATGAGTAGATTTGGCATGGGTCCCAATTTTATCAAATATGTTAGATTGCTTTATTCTCTGCCCATGGCCAGAGTCTCGGTGAATGGATACGTATCACATTCCTTCCCCTTGTCCAGGGGAACGAGACAGGGTTGCCCGCTCTCCCCCACATTGTTCGCCATCGCTATTGAACCATTGGCATGTTTGATTAGAGCTAGTCCCGATATTATGGGTATTAAGGTGGGCGCAAGAGAAGATAGAATAGCATTATATGCTGATGATCTCCTGCTATTTGTTCAGGATTATGTCTCCTCTATGCCAATAATTCTGGATATGATCAACACCCATGGACAATTCTCCGGGCTCAAAATTAATTGGGATAAATCCAACATCACTCCACTTAAGGGTCCAATCCCGGTAGCCCCATTGATCCATATCCCGCTTAAGTGGGTAGACTCCTTTAAGTATCTGGGTATTTGGGTATCGAATGACCCTTGTACTTATGTTTCTCTTAATATTACGCCGCAGATTGTTTTTCTCCGCTCGAAAATGAAGGTTTGGGGGGCTTTGCCTCTGACTATTACTGGTAGGGTCAACTTAGTGAAAATGGTGTACCTCCCTAAGCTCCTCTATGTTCTTCAGCAGTCACCTATATATATTGGCTTAAAAATATTCAGGCAAATTGACAGCCTACTGTCTTCCTTGATTTGGGCTAGCAGGAGAGCACGGTTGAAGATTGACACCCTGTCTAGACCAAGACTGACAGGAGGACTGGCCCTCCCTGTCTTTAAATTCTACTATTATGCAGCGCAGTTGGCGCATATCTGGGAGTGGATGTCTGACTCCGACAGACTCACCTTACACTCACAAATGTTTCTGCAGGAGTATCCTGATGGCACGCCGTTGCAGTTGTTACTCTGTGGGAACGCTAAATTGTCTGAGGTCCCTATAATAAGGCAGGCCACTCTTGTGTGGAAGCGGGTACATACTATATTGCTGGGCCAGGGTATAGACCCAGACACTCCGTTAGATAATGTCCTTGGTCTCCCAGAACTGGCCTCGCTGCATACTAGGGCGGTGTGGGGTAGGTGGGGGGTTACATCCCTGGGGCAATTGTATAATGGTGATATATTGAAATCTTTCCAGCAGCTCCAACAGGACTATAATTTACCCTCCTCTTATTTTTATCGTTATTTGCAACTGAGACATGCGATCAATGTACAGTTTTCTAATACCCCTCCGAAGATTCTGGCCTCCCCAGTCAAGTTGCTCTTACAGAATCTGGGTAACGGGCATTTGGTATCCAGTATTTATACAAGTATGCTCCGGTCTCACTACTCTGACCCATTATCCTCTCTTAGAAATAAATGGGAATCGGACCTGGGAACAATTTCTGACGAGGTATGGGAGAATGCTCTTTGCTCCCCACGGTTATCTACCACCACCACTAGATATCAGCAAATCCAATTGTTTATTATACACAGAGTGTACATGACACCAGTGAGATTGGCCCGCATGGGCGGTACTCATACTACCAGATGTCCTAAATGTGGCAGTCTGGATGCTGATTTTTGGCACATTATTTGGCTTTGCCCCAGGATGGCAGTGTTTTGGTCTGGTGTTATTAGTATTATGGTGTCGACTGGTATTCCATTGGATGTGTGTACTCCGGTGGTATGTGTGTTGTCGGCTTTGGAGGAAGAGACCCTGGATGCTCCTAGCAGACGATATCTGATTAATCTGTGTGCTTTAGCCAAGGTGTGTGTCGCTAGATTATGGTTGGCTAAGGATGCTCCCACAGTACAGTCATGGGTTTCGCTTGTTAATGAAACAGCTGCTCACGAAAAATATGTATACATGGCTAGAAAAACAAGGAAAAAGTATCACGACCTATGGGGCAGATGGCTCAGCTCTCCTAATTCAACGAACCATAGTGACTGATTACTTGCCACAATGTGACCAATATGTTGACGGGATGGAGGGATGGGCCATGTACCATGGGGATTGTGTGGAGGTGTGTAGGTGGGTCTGTACTGATGGCGTTGTTTTCCCTTTAGTGTATCGCCCATGGGGCCGCGGCCGGCCACCTACTTGCCCGGGTTTGAGGTTATGTGTTGTACAAATATAGTTGGTTGATTAGTTTTTGAGATATATATGATTATTATAGCTGAATAAGGTGTCTCCATATCTGTCACTTCTCCTGATTTATAAATGTATATGCATGAGTGGAGCCTGCACATCTCACATGCTGTGATTGGAACTTTTTGGATGGGAATCTGCGCATTCCCTTATCTGGAACACTGTATGTTTAGTAGTTTTGTTGTATTGTTTAATTGCAAAGTGGAAAACCAATAAAAAATTATTGAATTTAAAAAACAAAAACAAATCATGGTGTAGTATGTCCCATAAAATCCGTATCAGGCTGAAACAAATCCACTAAAAGCAGATGGCGTGCCCCACTCACAATCAATGTAAACGATCTCCACATATAAAGGTATCTTTATCTGTACACATATGGAAATGGACGAATAGTGATGCGTACCATACTTACTAATATCAAAGCATGGATCCTCCCATAACGGTTTCTTTGAAGGCTGGTACCAAATGAGTCACCTTTCTTTCTTGTTTGTGGTGAAATACTTTGAATCTGTCATGTTTGAAAGACCTGTTCAAGCACCTGTCTGCCGCTGGGAAGAGGGTCGGTGTAGCAGGAAGCAGGCAAGCCCCGTGAGCTGAGAACAAACAAGAAAGAAAGGTGACTCATTTGGATACCTTTATATGTGGAGATCGTTTACATTGATTGTGAGTGGGGTACACCATCTGCTTTTAGTGGATTTGTTTCAGCCTGATACGGATTTTATGGGACATACTACACCATGATTTGTTTTTATTTATGTTTTATTCCATATCTTCATGAAATAATTGGTGGAGTGGAAGATTGATCCGTATCACTGCAGGAGGAGACATATAGGAATACAGGGGAGGGGTCCTGGGGTGCACACCGGTAATGAGAGGTGCGACCCTGCGGAGACCTTTCAGTAGAACTGCATACAAAGAAAAAGGTTGCAGGTGCACAATTCAAACAGTCCAGGGGGACCCACACCCCGGAAATGCACCCCCATCTGATAATCCAATATACATTTGTGCAGGACTCACCTTGCTCTGCATGCAGTCTAAGAAATGTCAGGAACCTAATTAAAACCAATATATAGGACAGGTGGGCGTGGGTGCTACCACCAGGCAGAAGGGGTCTCTGGCCTTCTATTGTGTATGTGAATACACAGCATTAGGTATACAGGGGAGGGGTCCTGGGGTGCACACCGGTAATGAGAGGTGCGACCCTGCGGAGACCTTTCAGTAGAACTGCATACAAAGAAAAAGGTTGCAGGTGCACAATTCAAATATTACCAATTTATTAATAATAATAATTGCAATAAAATTGTGCACCTGCAACCTTTTTCTTTGTATGCAGTTCTACTGAAAGGTCTCCGCAGGGTCGCACCTCTCATTACCGGTGTGCACCCCAGGACCCCTCCCCTGTATACCTAATGCTGTGTATTCACATACACAATAGAAGGCCAGAGACCCCTTCTGCCTGGTGGTAGCACCCACGCCCACCTGTCCTATATATTGGTTTTAATTAGGTTCCTGACATTTCTTAGACTGCATGCAGAGCAAGGTGAGTCCTGCACAAATGTATATTGGATTATCAGATGGGGGTGCATTTCCGGGGTGTGGGTCCCCCTGGACTGTTGTGGCTGTTTTGCCTCAGGAGCAACACATATTAACACTTATTTTCATATTTACTTTCATCCCTATCGTGTGTTTTGTTTCAATGTAATTCATTTCCTACCTTCACTTTTCACTACTTTACCTCTCACTACTTTATCTCCCCCTTCATTACCTCTCACTAATTTACCCCTGCTGTTTTCAGCAGCCTCTCTCACTAACCTATTTTCACTTTTTCACTATATATTTTTTCACTTTTGTGTTGCCCTGGGGTCACTCAGCTGCTTCATTTTGGGGGGTCCCGCACCCTAGATTTGTACCCCCCAAAATGTTAGGGACTTGCCCGACTAATGAGGTCACCTGGACGCGGTGGGCAAGCCGTTACTTATGGCCATAACTATGCGAAGAACCTCGCTTAAAATGCAAAATTTTATTGCAATTATTATTATTAATAAATTGGTAATGTTTGAATTGTGCACCTGCAACCTTTTTCTTTGTATGGAGACATATAGGAGCAAGATCATTTTTCTTGACATCTATGGACATTAAGTATCATTTCTTATGAAACTGCACTGAGCGCCTTTTTGCTTGAGTATTTTTGTTTGTATACTGCGGTGATGTTGTCTGACTGGATCAGAACTGGTCGATTGCGAAGTAAGATCTCCGCTTGACGTAGGGCGTTGTATATGGCCCTTAGTTCCAGGATGTTGATGTGAAGACAAGTCTCTTGACTTGACCAAAGTCCTTGGAAATTTCTTCCCTGTGTGACTGCTCCCCAACCTCGGAGGCTCGCGTCCGTGGTCACCAGGATCCAGTCCTGAATGCCGAACCTGCGGCCCTCTAGAAGGTGAGCACTGTTTAGCCACCACAGGAGAGAGACTCTGGCCCTTGGGGACAGGGTGATCCACTGATACAATTGCAGATGCGACCCGGACCATTTTTCCAATAGGTCCCATTGGAAAGTCCTTGCATGGAATCTGCCGTATGGAATGGCTTCGTATGTTGCCACCATCTTTCCCAGAACTTGAGTGCAATGATGTACTGACACTTGTTTTGGTTTCAACAGGTTCATGACTAGTCATGAGTTCCTGCGCTTTTTCCGTCGGAAGAAAAACCCTTTTCTGGTCTGTATCCAGAATCATGCCCAAGAAGGGCAGACGAGTTGTAGGATTCAGCTGCGACTTTGGTATATTGAGAATCCAGCCGTGTCGCTGTAACACATTCAGTGAAAGTGATACGCTGTTCAGCAACTTCTCCCGTGATCTCGCTTTTATGAGGTGATCGTCCAAGTACAGGATAATTGTGACACCCTGCTTGCGCAGGAGCGCCATCATTTCCGCCATTACCTTGGTGAAAATTCTCGGGGCCGTGGAAAGCGCAAACGGCAACGTCTGAAATTGGTAATGACAATCCTGTACCGCAAATCTCAGGTATGCCTGATGAGGAGGATATATGGGGACATGCAGGTATGCATCCTTTATGTCTAGAGATACCAAAAAATCTCCCCCTTCTAGGCTGGCGATGACCGCCCTGAGCGATTCCATTTTGAACTTGAACCGTTTTAAGTAAAGGTTCAGGGATTTTAAATTTAAAATGGGTCTGACCGAACCGTCCGGTTTCGGAACCACAAACAGAGTTGAGTAGTACCCCTGCCCTCTTTGAAGCAGGGGAACCTCTACCACCACTTGTTGAAGACACAATTTGTGAATCGCATGTAACACTATCTCCCTTTCCAGGGGTTGTTTCGGTAGGGCCGATTTGAAAAACCGGCGAGGAGGCACTTCTTCGAATTCTAGCTTGTAACCCTGGGAAACTATTTCTATTGCCCATGGATCCACCTGTGAGTGGACCCAGACGTGGCTGAACAGTCGAAGACGTGCCCCCACAGGCGCTGACTCCCTCAGGGGAGCCCAAGCGTCATGCGGTGGATTTTGTAGAGGCCGGGGAGGACTTCTGCTCCTGGGAACTAGCTGTGGTAGGCAGCTTTTTCCCTCTGCCCTTACCTCTGGGAAGAAAGGACGATCCACATGCTCTCTTGCTTTTATTGGAACGAAAGGACTGTATTTGCTAATGAGGCGCTTTCTTAGATTGTGAGGGAATATATGGCAAAAAAATAAGATTTTACTCACCGGTAAATCTATTTCTCGTAGTCCGTAGTGGATGCTGGGGACTCCGTAAGGACCATGGGGAATAGACGGGCTCCGCAGGAGACTGGGCACTCTAAGAAAGATTTAGTACTACTGGTGTGCACTGGCTCCTGTTACACACATTAGTGCTAACAGGAGTATACCGGTGTATGAACAGAGAGGGAAGCGAAGCAAACGAACTCACAGACAGTATAACATAACATACACAGGAGGTGATGGAATAACTAATAAACACAAAGTGAACGGAGAAGCCCAAAGGCTCAGGAATTGGGTGTCTCCCTAGTGTCAGGAATGCTCAGATGGAATAGAGCGGACAATGAAGCGAGGTGTAGTGATTTAACATGTGGAGCACCTGAAATGATGTTGCTAAGAGCAACAGAAAAAACCCCAAAGGGTTACCAACAGGTGTGGGAATAAACTCCTTGGTCAGAGATAGAAATATAGACACAAGGAGAGTATCCACAATCCTAACCCCCACTTGCAGGGCACAGGTTCAGCTTACTGCCACTAAACTGACACCTGGACGCCCTGCACAGTGAGGGAGGATTAAGCAAGCAGGTCTGAGAGTACAGCCGCAAACCTGCTGGGTTCACAGAATAGCAAAAGAACCCCAGCAGGTCAAACAACTGACTCCAGTCTTACTGCTAGGTCCGGATTGGCAGAATGAAGTACCGAATCCCAAGGCCTATTCGCAGTAAGCAACAAGTAAATACAAAGTCACACAGTACTAGCTAACTCTCTGGAACTGACTAACAAACAAAGATTCAGCAGCATTTGCCTAGCCTGAGAGGATGGTTTATATAGCAGGTGCTGTCCACACCCCACTCAGACCTCACAGACTGTGAGCACAAAACCAGCGCCGGATTCCCTGCCGTGCACAGAGCCTGTAACCACTACACAGTAAAAACCCGGACCGGAGTATCAGCTGCGCTCAGGTTACTTCGCTAACACTTGCCTCCCGGTTGCCATGGCGACGTGGCAGCACAGAGCAGGAGATCCTAACAGCTCCTCCCTCTATGCCCCTCCTCCAGACCTCAGTTAAGGAAACTGTGCCCGGAAGAGCTGACATTACAAGGAAAGGATTTTGGAATCCAGGGTAAGACTCTTACCAGCCACACCAATCACACCGTATAACTTGTGATAACATACCCAGTCAACAGTATGAACAACAACAGAGCATCAGACAAACCTGATGCAACCATAACATAACCCTTATTTAAGCAATAACTATATACAAGTATTGCAGAAGAAGTCCGCACTTGGGACGGGCGCCCAGCATCCACTACGGACTACGAGAAATAGCTTTACCGGTGAGTAAAATCTTATTTTCTCTAACGTCCTAGTGGATGCTGGGGACTCCGTAAGGACCATGGGATTATACCAAAGCTCCCAAACGGGCGGGAGAGTGCGGATGACTCTGCATCACCGAATGAGCAAACACAAGGTCCTCCTCAGCCAGGGTATCAAACTTGTAGAACTTTGCAAAAGTGTATGAACCCGACCAAGTAGTTGCTCGGCAAAGCTGTAATGCCGAGACCCCTCGGGCAGCCGCCCAAGAAGAGCCCACCTTCCTTGTGGAATGGGCTTTTACTGTATTTGGAGGCGGCAAGACAGCCGCAGAATGAGCCTGCTGAATCGTGTTACAGATCCAGCGAGCAATAGTTTGCTTTGAAGCAGGAGCATCCAGCTTGTTTGATGCATACAGGTTAAACAGCGAGTCAGTTTTCCTGACTCCAGCCGTTCTGGCTACATAAATCTTCAAAGCCCTGACTACATCTAGTAACTTGGAATCCTCCAAGTCACGAGTAGCCGCAGGCACCACAATAGGTTGGTTCAAATGAAAAGATGACACCACCTTTGGCAGAAATTGCGGACGAGTCCGTAATTCTGCCCTGTCCATATGGAAAACCAGATAGGGGCTTTTACATGACAAAGCCGCCAATTCTGACACACGCCTAGCCGAAGCTAAGGCCAATAGCATGACCACTTTCCACGTGAGATATTTTAACTCCACGGTCTTAAGCGGCTCAAACCAGTGAGATTTCAGGAAACTCAACACCACGTTAAGATCCCAAGGTGCCACTGGTGGCACAAAAGGGGGCTGAATATGCAGCACTCCCTTTACAAACGTCTGAACTTCAGGAAGAGAAGCTAGTTTTTTATGAAAGAAAATGGATAGGGCCGAAATCTGGACCTTAATGGACCCCAATTCTAGGCCCAAAGTCACTCCCGACTGTAGGAAGTGAAGGAAACGGCCCAGCTGGAATTCCTCTGTAGAGGCATTCCTGGCCTCACACCCAGCAACATATTTTCGCCGTATACGGTGATAATGTTTAGCCGTCACGTCCTTCCTAGCCTTTATCAGCGTAGGAATAACCTCATCCGGAATCCCTTTTTTTTACTAGGATCCGGCGTTCAACCGCCATGCTGTCAAACGCAGCTGCGGTAAGTTTTGGAACATACAAGGTCCCTGCTGCAACAGATCCTGCCCTAGAGGCAGAGGCCATGGGTCCTCTGTAAGCATTTCTTGCAGCTCTGGATACCAAGTCCTTCTTGGCCAATCCGGTACAATGAGTATTGTTCTCACTCCTCTTTTCCTTATGATTCTCAGCACCTTGGGTAAGAGAGGAAGAGGAGGAAACACATAAACCGACTGGAACATCCACGGTGTCACCAGTGCGTCTACAGCTATCGCCTGAGAGTCTCTTGACCTGGCGCAATACCTCTGTAGCTTTTTGTTGAGGAGGGATGCCATCATGTCCACCTTTGGCAGTTCCCACCGACCTACAATCTGCGCGAAGACTTCTTGATGAAGTCCCCCCTCTCCCGGGTGGAGGTCGTGCCTGCTGAGGAAGTCTGCTTCCCAGTTGTCCACTCCCGGAATGAACACTGCTGACAGTGCTCGTACGTGATTCTCCGCCCATCGAAGAATTCTGGTGGCTTCCGCCATCGCCACCCTGCTCCTTGTGCCGCCTTGGCGGTTTACATGAGCCACTGTGGTGATGTTGTCTGATTGGATCAGCACCGATTGGTTGCGAAGCAGGGTCTCCGCTTGACTTAGGGCGTTGTATATGGCCCTTAGTTCCAGGATATTGATGTGAAGGCAAGTCTCCTGACTTGACCACAGCCCTTGGAAACTTCTTCCCTGAGTGACTGCCCCCCACCCTTGGAGGCTTGCATCCGTGGTCACCAGGATCCAGTCCTGAATGCCGAACCTGCGGCCCTCGAGAAGGTGAGTACTCTGCAGCCACCACCGGAGAGACACCCTGGCCCCGGGGGATAGGGTGATTAACCAATGCATCTAAAGATGTGATCCAGACCGCTTTGTCCAGTAAATCCCATTAGAAGGTCCTCTCATGGAACCTGCCGAAAGGAATGGCCTCGTATGATGCCACCATCCTTCCCAGGACTCGAGTGCAGTGATGCACTGACACCTGTTTTGGTTTTAATAGATTCCTGACCAGTGTCACGAGCTCCTGAGCTCTCTCTATCGGGAGATAAACCCTTTTCTGGTCTGTGTCAAGGATCATGCCTAGGAGAGGCAGATGAGCTGTAGGAACCAACTGCGACTTTGGAATATATAGAATCCAGCCGTGTTGCCGTTACACTTCCAGAGCAAGTGATACGCTGTTCAGCCACTGCTCTCTTGATCTCGCTTTTATGAGGAGATCGTCCAAGTACGTGATAATAGTGACACCTTGCTTCCGCAGGAGCACCATCATTTCCGCCATTACCTTGGTGAATATTCTCAGGGCCATGGAGAGACCAAACGGCAACGTCTGAAATTGGTAATGACAATCCCGTACTGCAATTCTGAGGTACGCCTGATGAGGTGGATAAATGGGGACATGAAGGTATGCCTCCTTTATGTCCCGAGTCACGATAAAATCTCCCCCTTTCAGGCTTGTAACGACCGCTCTTAGCGATTCCATCTTGAACTTGATCCTTTTCAGGTATATGTTCAGGGATTTTAAATTCAATATGGGTCTGACCGAACCGTCTGGTTTCGGGACTACAACATGGTCGAATAATAACCCCCTCCTTGTCGAAGGAGGGTAACCTTGACCACCACCTGTTGAAGATACAATTTGTGAATTGCAGTTAACCCTGTTTCCCTCTCGTGGGGGAAAGCCGGCAGGGCCGTCAGTGAGGAGGCATCTTCTCAAAGTCCAGCTTGTATCCCTGAGACACAATATCTATTGCCCAGGGATCTAACAGGGAGTGAACCCACTTGTTGCAGAACTTACGAAAGCGTGCCCCCACCGGGCCTATCTCCGTCTGTGGAGCCCCAGCGACATGCGGTGGATTTTCATAGAGGCCGGTGAGGACTTCTGTTCCTGGGAACTAGCTGTGTTGTGCAGCTTCTTTCCTCTGCCGCCGCCTCTGGCAAGAAAGGACGCATCTCGGCCTTTCTTGTTTCTTTGTTCGAAAAGCTGCATTTGATAATGACGTGCTTTCCTAGGCTGTGCAGGAATATAAGGCAAAATATCCGAATTACCAGCTACAGCCGTGGAGACCAGGTCCGAGAACCCTTCTCCACACAATCCTCAGCCTTCCATATGCCACTTAAGTTGGCATCATCTGTCCATTGCATATTCTACAGGACACGTCAAGCAGAAATCGACATAGCTTTGACTCTAGGACCCAGTATACTCATGTCTCTTTGGGCATGTTTGATTATATATATCTCTTAAGACAGCATCTTTAATATATATACATATCTCTCTCTCTCTCTCTCTCTCTATATATATATATATATATATACATACTAGGGTCTCAATTTCTGCTGATAAGGTACCTGTCCACGCCGCCCCAGCGCTATAAACCCATGCCGACACAATCGCCGGTCTGAGTAGTGTACCAGAATGTGCACGCTATCTGCAGGATCCCTGAGAATAGCTAGGGCTACCTTCTGGGCAAACGTGACACCCTAGGGATAGATTCCCATCACATCCTGGCCCTAGTGGGGAAAGGATACTGCCTGAGAATTCTTTGTGGGAAGCTGCAGTCTCTTGTCTGGAGATTCCCGCTCTTTTTCCTCATGAGGAGGGAAATTTACCTCAGCTTTCTTCCCCTTAAACATGTATACCCTTGTGTCAGGGACAGATGAGTCATCAGTGATATGCAAATCATCTTTTATTACAATAATCATATATTGAATACTTTTCTGCCATTTTGGCTGTAACTTTGCATTATCGTAGTCGACACTGGAGTCAAACTCCGTGTCGATATCAGTGTTTATTATTTTGGATAGTGAGCATTGTGAGACTCTGAAGGTCTCTGCGCCATAGGGACAGACATGGGTAGATTTCCTGTCTGTTCCCTAATCTTTTGTGCAATAAATTCACCTTAGCACTTACACATATCCAAACAGGTGTCGGCGTTGTCGACGGAGACACCCTCTCACACACATATTTGCTCTATCTCCTCCTTAGGGGAGCCTTTTACCTCAGACATGTCTACACACAGGTACCGAAACACCACACACACAGGGGATGCTCTATTTGAAGACAGTTCCCCCACAAGGCCCTTTGGAGAGACAGAGAGAGAGTATACCAGCACACACCCCAGCGCTATATGACCCAGGAATCACACAGTAACTTAGTGTTAACCCAGTAGCTGCTGTATATATTGTTTTTACGCCAAATTTATGTGCCCCCCCCTCTCTTTTTCACCCTCTCTATCGTGCTTCTGCAGGGGAGAGCCTGAGGATCTTCCTCTCAGCGGAGCTGTGGAGAGAAAATGGCGCTGGTGAGTGCTGAGGAAGAAGGCCCCGCCCCCTCAGCGGTGGACTTCTGTCCCGTGATTTTGTGTAAAAATAATGGCGGGGGCTCATGCATATTACAGTGCCCAGCTGTATATATGCTGCTTTTTTGCCAGGAGGTACTCAATTGCTGCCCAGGGCGCCCCCCCTGCGCCCTGCACCCTACAGTGACCGGAGTGTGTGGGTTAGTGTGGGAGCAATGGCGCACAGCTGCAGTGCTGTGCGCTACCTCATATGAAGACAGGAGTCTTCTGCCGCCGATTTTGACGTCTTCTTGCTTCAACCCGCCGGCTTCTGTCTTCTGGCTCTGCGAGGGGGACGGCGGCGCAGCTCCGGGAACGGACGACCAAGGTTAAGTTCCTGTGTTCGATCCCTCTGGAGCTAATGGTGTCCAGTAGCCTAAGAAGCGCAACCTAGCCGCAGTTAGTAGGTTTGCTTTTCTCCCCTCAGTCCCACGTAGCAGAGAGTCTGTTGCCAGCAGAAGCTCTCTGAAAATAAAAAACTTAACTAAAATACTTTCTTATTAGCAAGCTCAGGAGAGCTCACTAAAATGCACCCAGCTCAGGGGGCGTGGCTTGACTGGAGAAGAGAGCAGACGTGTATCTGCTGGCCTCCTCTCTCCAGTGCACTATTTTTCATTATCTTGCAGGCTTACCTTCTATATATCCTCCCAGGGGGCTTCCCTTCCCTCCCTACAAGCCTCCTAAGCCCTGCAGTGACAGCCGCAGAGCCGGGGAGCAGTTTTCACTGCTCTCGCAGGTTGCGGCCTATACATCCCCGGAAGCCGGGGACTCGCGTACTCCCGGCGCCCGCGATTCGAGCTCCACGGCGTAGACGCGGCGCCGGGAAGCGGCGCGGACCCCACATAGGAGCGCCGGACCATCTGGGAGCCTTCCCCTGACCCTCTGGGTTGATACCCCCTGGGGCAGCAGGCCGGGGAGACGCCTGGCAGCAGGAGAGAGCAGTGGGTCCGAGGCCCAGGGAGAAGCGGCGGCCATCTTTGATGCAATAAAGAAGCTTACCTGAGGTAGCTGTGTGCCTGTGTATCTGTGGGGGTCCCTGGATTAGGGCTACACCAGGATTGGTGGCCCTCTGGCACTGTTCTCCCCCTGCTCCCACTCTGGGGCCCCTGTTGAGGGATTTGTGCATACACCTGTGAGGGGAGAAATAGCCTTTTACTAGGCACTAATACTTAATACTGCAACTGCACCATCTAGTGGCCTCTGGGTGTAATAGCACACATTTCTCATACAGTGTGCTGGATATAAAATACATATTGCTCTGCAGAATTTATAAGACTGCAGATATCCCGTCACCCGCCGGGCCGATCAGCCGTGATGTCCGTATGGTTGAATAGCCAAGATATTATGAAGTGATCGCTCTGAGATAACTCTGCCTACACCCGAATGCTCCTATGACATGATATGACAACTTGACTTTTGCGTGGACCCCTCCTCGATTGATACCCCAGAAGCCGTGTGCCTCCCGTTCCTCTTCTTCTGTCACTCAGTGCCGCCATGCCACCCAAGAAATATAAGGCCGCTAAAACTGTCTCCCAGGTGGCGTTCTTTAAACCTTCTCCTCAGGCCGCTAAAGCAAAGGATGCACGGGGTGGTATCTCTAAACCTGCTGTCCCGGTGCCCTCGCCATCTAGAGACATGTCTGCCCCTACCACAGCACACCCCCGCTCCATCAATGATGGTGACTCGCTTACGGTGGGTGCTATGAAACATCTCCTGACGCAATTTAAGGATGAAGTCGCGGCAGAATTCAGAGCGACTATGAAGGAATGTCAGAGATCTATCGACGAGATAGGTGGCCGCACCGATCACCTAGAAACAAAGATGGGTGAGGTGGTGTCGTCGCACAACGACCTGATATCTTCTCATGATCTGCTACAAAATGAGGTCACGGCACTCAGGGACAAACTCTCGGATATTGAGGACAGAGCGAGACGTAACAACATAAAGCTACGTGGTGTCCCGGAAGCCGTCGCTAATAGCGCTTTAAAAGATTTTGCAGTGGACCTCTTCAGCAAACTCCTTCCCTCGTTCCGTTCAGCAGACTTTCTACTTGACCGTATCCATAGGCTCCCTAAAGCCAGGAATGCTCCAGACGGGGTCCCCCGGGATGTCCTTATGAGGTTACACTACTTCCACGTGAAGGAGGCGATCTTGAAAGCTGCTAGACCATCGGATACTGCATCGGAGGCTTTGGGCTCACTACAGATATTCGGAGACCTGTCCCCCGCAACTTTAGCAAAACGGCGCTCTCTTTACCCCATCACATCAGTGCTACGTAAAGAGAACATTCTATACAGATGGGGATATCCCACTAAGTTGCTTATCTCCCGAGAAGGTTCTACTGTCGTCATAACGAATGTCGAGGAGGGGAAAAAGATCCTAGCATCATGGAACTCTGCAAGCTCTTCTACACACACCTCTCCTGAGCGGGGCCTTCAGCGGGACTGGGCCTCTTCGGCTGCAGAACTTTGAGTATTGTTTGATTTTCTACACTTGCATTGACTTCATGTTTTCTGATTGGTTTGTAGTGTCGTATTTCCTACGTTGCACCAGTTCCTTGGCAACTGTTTGATGAGGGTGTCTATGTGATAGCTGTGTGCTATTAGCATGTTTTTCAGTGATGCCTTCTCTCTGTTGATTTACTGTTAGTTGCCTGTCTCTGCTGCCCCGTCTGCCGCCCGCATTTCTTTGTCGGCTGGGAACTCTACCCGAGTCTCCTTTAATTCCGGTGGCGGTCGGGGGGACCAGAGATGGAGTGCCGAGGAACTACAATTTGTTTAATCTTGGTTCGGGTGCGGGCAGATTAACCACTACCCCCCACAGTTTAACTCTGAGTCATCATGGTTAGGCGTCCACAAGTGCCCCCGAGAGGGGTTATTGTTCTGTTTCTTCTTTCTGTTATCCTTCATCTTTTGTGTCCTTTCTCTACCTTTCCCTCTTTATTTGTCCGGAAACGTTACATACACTTTTTACTTGCCAGTTGGTTGTTGACAGTTATGCAATCCCCGACAGTTCTACAAAATGGTTAACATTGTTTCTATAAATGCAAAGGGTCTTAATTCCCCACACAAGAGGAGATTAGCACTTAATTATTTTCATAAACTTAAAGCTCAAATCATAGCCGTTCAGGAGACTCACTTTATTAAATCAGCCCCTCCTAGGTTTACTAATGGGAGATTTCCCCATTGCTACCTAGCCAACGGGCCAGCAAAGAAGGCGGGGGTGGCAATCTTGATATCTCAGCACTGCACGTTTTCCCTCACTTCGCAATACTGCGACCCTGAGGGGAGAATTCTAATTTTGGTTGGCACTCTTGAAAATAAAGAGGTGACATTAGTTTCTTGCTACGCTCCCAACAACAAGCAACTAGCATTTTGCAGGAAACTTTGCGCTAAGGTGCAACAATTGGCTAAGGGCGCTTTACTCCTAATGGGGGACTTTAACTTGACCCTGGACCCTCTAGTTGATAACTCTAGCAAGCGGCCCTCGCTCTCCAGTCAGCTCCATAGGAATGCAAAGGGCTTTAGCCAGCTACTGGCGGAATATAATCTCTTAGACCTCTGGCGAGTTAAACATCCAATGGACAGAGATTACACGTTTTTCTCCCCGGTGCACGACTCCTATTCTAGAATAGATCTAGCATTAGCAGACAAGTGGACTCTACAGTCCATCCGTAAAATCTCCATTCTCCCCATGTCCTGGTCGGATCACTCCCCACTATACATCGAATGGGACATAAATAGTAGAAAGGTTTCCCCGGCCCCCTGGCGCTTGGGTAAACTCAGTCTTCTTCAGCCAGAGACCACGCAGGCGATCCAAACCACTTTGGATCATTATCTCTTTGAGAACTCTCCTCGGGAGACATCTATTTTCACATTCTGGTGCGCCCTCAAAGCAGTAACACGAGGGACGGCGATTCAAACTGCGGCTAAGCTTAAAAGGGCATATCGTAAGAAATTAGAACAAGCTGAGCTCACGGTCGCTTCCCTGGAGAGTTCTCACAAGGCACATCCGCACGATAAAGCCCTCCTTAAGTCATTGAAAGAAGCAAGGGAGGCGGTAAATGTTTTCTATCTAGCGGAGGTCCAACGCAACCTACATAGACTGAACCAAAAATGTTATGTTTATGGCAACAGAGCTGGTAGATTACTGGCGAGGAAGCTGAGGGGTAAGAGGGCGAAAGAAAAAATCCATATTGTCCACTCAGATAGGGGTAAGAGAGTTTACGATCCTGACGAAATTGCAAATGTTTTTGCTTCCTATTACTCTAAATTAAACAACCTAGGGGGGGATCCTTCTACTTTTCAACCTACAGGCATAGATATTCTGAATTTTCTGAGTAACTTTCCTCTTCCCTCGCTGTCGTCGGAGTCATGTAGCTCACTCAGTGCGCCTTGGACTTTAGCCGAAGTTGAAAAGGCTATTGACTCCCTTCCAGCAGATATGGCCCCGGGACCTGATGGTTACCCCTCCGGTTTCTATAAATCCTTTAAGGAGAACTTGGCCCCGATGCTCTTGACAGTGTTTAATGAAGCCTCAGAGGCTGGCCACTTCCCCAAAGAGATGCTGGAAGCTCAAATCATCACCATTCCCAAACCGGGAAAAAGCCCTACCACAGTCCAAAATTTTAGACCAATTGCTTTATTAAATACGGATCTAAAAATCTATGCCAAATTAATTGCTAACCGTATCAGTCCCCTTCTCCCTTCCCTTATCAACCCTGATCAAGTGGGCTTCGTATTAAACCGTCAGGCCCCGGATAATACGCGTAGGGTGATTAATGTCATTGAGCACTCTGCCTGTAGAGGAGAACCCCTCCTAGTTTTGTCTCTGGACGCCGAAAAGGCGTTCGACAGATTGAACTGGGATTTTATGAGATTAACTCTGGACAAATTTGGCTTTTCCGGAAGGATCTTAGACGCTATCCTGGCTCTCTACTCCACACCCAGTGCGCGGGTCTTTGTTAACGGATGCCTTTCTTCGCCCTTCAATATTTTTAATGGCACGCGACAGGGCTGTCCGCTATCTCCTCTTATTTTTGGATTGGCGATAGAACCTTTGGCTGCCTGCATTAGGTCCCGGGACTCGATTAGAGGCCCGGTTATAGGGGGTATTTCCCACAATATTAGCTTGTTTGCGGACGATATTCTGCTATGTCTTTCTGACCCCGAGGCTTCCTTGCCAGTCTTCATGACGTCCTACAAACTTACTCGGATGTTTCCTTTTATAAATTAAATACAAATAAGACTGAAGCCCTCCCACTCAATATAACCCCGACTGTGGTCTCTAGGTTGAAGGACTCGTACAAATATGCCTGGAAGTCCTACTCTTTGAGATATCTAGGAATTAATTTAACCAGAGAAGATAATTTGATTGAGTGTAATTATGCCCCGTTATTAAAAGCATTTGCGGAGCTGACTGGGGAGTGGATGCTACAGGAGGTGTCTTGGTTGGGCAGGATTGCTGCTGCCAAGATGGTCCTGTTGCCGAAATTAATGTACCTGTTTCGCGCCATACCAAGGCCCCTTCCCAGACTCCTCTATAATAAATTTAATCAGGTCCTGATCAGATATGTGTGGGGAGGCTCTAGACCAAAAATTGCAAAAAGAACTCTCATTCTGCCCAAACTGTCTGGTGGGGTAGCTTTCCCAGATATAGAAAAATACCATGCTGCATGTCTGATGAGTCAGTCTAGAGACTGGTTCGACACCTCGAGCCCGAAACCTTGGGTTATCCTGGAAGCTTCATGCTTAGACGCTGTTTCTCTCCCTGATCTGTTTTGGTTACCACTGTCTGCTGCTCGGAGTAGGGCCGGATCCTGCAAGTCTATTAAAATGACCCTAGATTCATGGCATAAACTAGTGCTCTCTTCGGAAGAGATTAATTTACCTGCCCCCTGCCTGTCGTTATCTGCTCTTATGTCATCGATTCCTAACGTCTCCCTAGAGGAGTGGATTCGAAAGGGGCTCTTTACTGTGGGCGATTTATTTGTAGGCGACGTCTTGATGTCCTTCTCTCAACTGCAAGAGAGATTTGGAATTCGGAGTCAAGATTTCTTCAAATACCTGCAGGTGAGAAGTTGGTTACACTCATCTACTCCCCCACATCTACACAAACCTTCTCTTCCGGCTTATATAATAAGCCGATTGAAATCGTCCTCGCATAAATATGGGATTACGCGGTGGTACCAATTTCAATTAACTAATGGCCCACAGACAAAATTAAAAGCTCAGACTTTATGGGAAAGAAATTTGAACAGGTCCTTTGTTGATGCAGATTGAGACAGTATATTTAGATCTTGTTTTAAAGTCTCCAAATGTGTAAACCACTCTGAAATGTTCTACAAGCTTATACAGAGGGCCTACTTTACCCCTGCAAAACAACACAGGATCTGGCCTTCACAATCTAAATCATGTTGGAGGAAATGCGGCTCTACGGGGGATATCTGTCATATCTTCTGGGCATGCCCAAAGGTACAGCCTCTTTGGAGAGAGGTTTTACATATGGCTAGTACAGTGTTAGGGCTCAACATCCCCATGGACCCAGCTTTAGCGCTATTCCATTTATGCGTTGATCGCCTCGCCGTAGGTGATCATTACGTCTTGGGACATATCTTGATAGCCACTAAAGCTGCTATAGCACAATTGTGGAAGTCTGAGAATATTCCTACCTTAGAGTTTATTCAAAATAAAATTCATAAACATTTCATTTTCGAAACAGCGGAGGCTAAATACTCTTCCTCGGCTAACTCTATTCACCTGAAATGGTTAGGATGGTCCGACTATAGGAGTAGAGAGGGTAGGCTAACTGTTTATAGCTCTCCAATTGATGTGTCTGTGCTTTACCCATCCTAGATTGACCTCGACAAGAATGTTGTGCTATCAGGTATTCTCTAAGTGTAATGCACTTTAATCCTTATTGTTCTTTTTTTTTCTCTTCTTCCATCTCTTTTCTCAATGCTTTCTCCTCCTCACGTATTTGAAAGCTTAATGTAGCCAATTTTATATATTTATCCAACTGTGCACTGTTTATATTCTGTATATGGTAACCATTCTGGACTTCCCCTGTGTTTCCCTTACCCCTATTTCTTTTTTCTGTTCCCCATTTCTGTGTGTAAACCCTTCAATAAAAATTTAATGTTTAAAAAAAAAAATGCACCCAGCTCCTTCCGGGCACAGATTCTAACTGAGGTCTGGAGGAGGGGCATAGAGGGAGGAGCCAATGCACACCAGTAGTACTAAATCTTTCTTAGAGTGCCCAGTCTCCTGCGGAGCCCGTCTATTCCCCATGGTCCTTTACGGAGTCCCCAGCATCCACTAGGACGTTAGAGAAATTTGATTTACCTGCCGTAGCCGTGGAGACAAGGTCCGAGAGTCCCTCTCCAAACAATTCCTCACCCTTGTAAGGCAACAACTCCATATGTCTCTTGGAGTCGGCATCACCAGTCCACTGTCGGGTCCATAAGACACGCCTAGCAGAAATAGACATAGCGTTTATCCTGGAACCCAGTAAACTAATGTCTCTTTGAGCATCCCTCATATACAAGACCGCATCTTTTATATGCCCTAGGGTCAATAAAATAGTATCCTTATCAAGAGTCTCAATATCCGTTGATAAGGAATCTGTCCATGCTGCTACAGCACTACAAACCCAGGCCGACGCAATAGCCGGTCTGAGTAACGTACCAGAATGTGTGTAAATGGACTTCAGGGTAACCTCCTGCTTGCGGTCAGCAGGATCCTTGAGGGTAGCCGTATCTTGGGATGGAAGCGCTATCTTTTTTGATAAGCGCGTCAAGGCCTTGTCCACCCTAGGGGAGGATTCCCACCGTATCCTGTCCTGTGACGGGAAAGGATACGCTGTTAGGATCCTTTTGGGAATCTGCAGTTTTTTGTCTGGAGTTTCCCACGCTTTTTCACATACTTCGTTCAGCTCATGTGAGGAGGGAAAGGAGACCTCAGGTTTCTTTCCTTTATACATGTGTACCCTCGTGTCAGGGACAGGGGGTTCCTCAGTGATATGCAACACATCTTTTATTGCGATAATCATATATCGAATACCTTTAGCCACCTTTGGCTGTAATTTTGTATCATCGTAATCGACACTGGAGTCTGAATCCGTGTCTGTATCTGTGTCAACTATTTGGGATAGTGGGCGCTTCTGAGACCCCGAAGGTTCCGGCGACATAGGGACAGGCATGGGTTTACTCCCTGACTGTGCCCCAGCTTCGGCTTTGTCTAGCCTTTTGTGCAATAAATTAACATTTGCACTTAAAACATTCCACATATCCATCCAGTCCGGCGTCGGCACCGCCGACGGAGACCTAACATTCATAAACTCCCCCTCCTCTTTAGGTGAGCCCTCAGCCATGTCGACACACACGTACCGACACACCACACATACACAGGGAAGCTCTTTTCTGAAGACAGGTTCCCCACCAGGCCCTTTGGAGAGACAGAGAGAGAGTATGCCAGCACACACCCCAGCGCTATATGACCCAGGAAAAACACAGTAAATGAATGTTTACCCAGCAGCGCTGTTTTATGTATCTGCGCCAATTATGTGCCCCCCCCCCCCTCTACTTTAAAACCCTCTGTCACCGTGTGTCAAGCAGGGGAGAGTCCGGGGAGCTTCCTCTCAGCGGTGCTGTGGAGAAAAAATGGCGCTGGTGAGTGCTGAGGGAGAAGCCCCGCCCCCTCGGTGGTGGGCTTCTGGCCTGCTCATTTTTTTCAATACATGGCGGGGGCTCTTTTTATACATGTACAGTGCCCTGCTGTACATGTATATATACATCTGTGCCATAAGAGAGGTTTATATTGCTGCCCAGGGCGCCCCCCCTGCGCCCTGCACCCTGCACCCTTACAGTGACCGAAGTGTGTGAGGTGAAGGGGAGCAATGGCGCACAGCTGCAGTGCTGTGCGTTACCTCTGTGAAGATCCAAGTGTCTTCTGCCGCCTCAGATGGGTCTTTTCCTCACATACTCACCCGACTTCTTTCTTCCGGCTCTGCAAGGAGAACGGCGGCGCGGCTCTGGGACGGACGGCGAGGGTGAGACCTGCGTACCGATCCCTCTGGAGCTAATGGTGTCCAGTAGCCTAAGAAATAGAGCTCTGAACTCAGAGAAGTGGATCTGTTTCTCTCTCCTCAGTCCCTCGATGCAGGGAGTCTGTTGCCAGCAGGCTCACTGAAAATAAAAAACCTAACACAAATGCTTTCTTACTGGAAACTCAGGAGAGCTCCTGAAATGCACCCAGTCTCCACTGGGCACAGTATCAAACTGAGGTCTGGAGGAGGGGCACAGAGGGAGGAGCAAGTGCACACCCAGAGTCAAAGTCTTTCTTAAAGTGCCCATGTCTCCTGCGGAGCCCTTCTATCCCCATGGTCCTTACGGAATCCCAGCATCCTCTAGGACGTTAGAGAAAATGTACTTCCTCCCCCTGATGCTCCTGTTACATATAATTATATGGTGAATGCTATCAGAGCTGCCATGGGTCCTTTACTGAAAGCACAAACAGAGGACATCAACAGGCAGCTCTCTCAACTCACTCAGCGAGTCCTAGACTCTGCATAAACTGGGAGATACATTTGCTGATCTGGCTACTATGAAAACTACTGTTGCACGTCACACTAAATCTATTTACCACATGCAAAATAAGATTGATGACCTGGAAAATAGATCCCTTCTAAACAATTTTGCATCATAGGATTGCCAGAATCCCTTAAAGGGCAAGAACTTTATGATTTCATCAGCACTACCTTACCTACACTATTGAATGTCCAGGACGGATCTCATAGTTGAACGTGCACATAGAATAGGCCCTGCTCGCACTAAGAGGGAGACAGACCATGTGCATTTATCTTGAGAGTGCTGAATTATCTATACAAAGAATCGTTATGGTTGGCATCTCGCAAACAGAGGAATATCTCCTTGCAGGGTACTCGTATTTCAAGATTATTTAGCTGAGTTGTTTAACGCACGCAAAGCCTTCTCCTCGATATGCCCAAACTGGTACAGTTTAATCTAGGGGTGGGCAAAATATGGCCCGCGGGTTGGATGCGGCCCACGAGCTGACCCTGTCCGGCCCGCTGCCTCCCATCAGTGTGCAATGACAAGTGGCCCGACTGGCTGAGCTGCTTGTCATTGCACTGCATTACCTCCCAGCCGTGGGCGTTGCTGAGGAAGCTTGGTCGCGTCGGGTACCGCTGGCCGAATTACCTGTGACAACAGACTCTGTTGAGGATGGAGCCAAAGGTACTCAGCAAGGATGGGGGTGGCGTGCGGCGGCGGCCAATTGGAATACATTCAGCAGCACAGGCACGTCCGCCATTGCTTCCGGCTGCCAGCGCCTGTCACTTTGACAGGCAGCAGTGGCGCCGGCAACATGAAAAGCATCTACCCCAGTCCTGTCGGAGCCGCGCTGTCCTGCCTGTTACTGCAGGCTGCCGCTGTCCGCACCATAACACTTATCACAGGCAGCAGCGGCATGAATAGCGGCTCCCCACTCTCTGCCTCAGCACTGTCCTGCTTGTTGCTGCCAGTGCCTGTCACACTTACCACAGGCAGCAGCAGCGCCGGAACCATGAAGAGATCTGCAGCAGAAATTTAATTAATATGTGCCGCCCACCCAGGAAGACCACACTAGTACAGCTCCGAGTCCCAAGCTCCCCCTGCCTGTGGGCTGCAACGCGTAGAATTCCAGGTGTGACAGGCAGCTGCCTCTACCTGAAGATGAGAGGAGGCTCTACTAGTACTTCAAATATCTGGTAAGGGACAGTCTGTTTGGGGGAAGCTCTCCATAGCTTATAGTCTTTATATGAATGTTTAATCCACACTTGACTTTAGGGTACTTTGTTTATTCTAATAAAGCTATTTCTCTTACGTCCTAGAGGATGCTGGGGACTCCAAAAGGACCATGGGGTATAGACGGGATCCGCAGGAGCTTGGGCACACTAAAAAGACTTTGACTGGGTGTGAACTGGCTCCTCCCTCTATGCCCCTCTCCCAGACCTCAGACTTTGTGCCCAGGAGTGACTGGACACACACTAGGGGAGCTCTACTGAGTTTCTCTGGAAAAAGACTTTATGTTAGGTTTTTTATTTTCAGGGAGACCTGCTGGCTACAGGCTCCCTGCATCGAGCGACTGAGGGGAGAGAAGTCAGACCTACTTCTGCTTAGTTAAGGGCTCTGCTTCTTAGGCTACTGGACACCATTAGCTCCAGAGGGTTCGATTACTTGGTTCGCCTAGCTGCTTGTTCCCGGAGCCGCACCGTCACCTCCCTCACAGAAGACAGAAGCCGGGTGAGTATTAGAAAAACCGAAGACTTCAGTAACGGAGGTACAGCGCAGCGGTAGCGCTGCGCTCCATGCTCCCACACATACCACTAATGGCACTCACAGGGTGCAGGGCGCTGGGGGGGGCGCCCTGGGCAGCAGTTACTGAGGTATTTTGCACTGGTAAAAGCCATATTCGGTGCCCGGGCACCGTATATCAGACCCCCGCCAGTATAAAAAATTCAAATTCAGGCGGGACTGAAGCGCGCCGGGAAGGGGCGGGGCTTAGCCGCACAGCTCACCAGCGCCATTTTCTTCTCCACAGCCATGGCAGAGAACGCTGGCCGGACCTCCAAGCTCCTCACACGTAAAAGGGAGCAAAACGGGGGGGACACAAATATTTTGGTGCTTTTTATTATTATTAGTACAGCGCTGCTGACATATATTATTGTGGTGTAGTATATGGGCGCTGGGGTGTGAGCTGGCATACTTCCTCTGTGTTTCTCTCTCTGGGCTTCCCTGTAGGCTGTCCCCTTTATTTGGCCAGCGTGTGTGTTGGGTGTCGGTACTTCGTGTCAGCATGTCTGAGACTGAGTGTTCCCCCCCGGAGGAAGTTACTGGGGGCGCAGAAAAGGAGCTGGAATTGGCTCTGTCGGCACAGCCGACTACTGATTGGGTTGCTATGTTGAGTACACTTAATGCTAATGTTGCTTTGTTGTCTAAGAGGTTTGATAAATCTGATTCTCAGACATAGACATGGAGAAAATCCATGGAGGATGCTTTGGCTCAGGTGCAGACCCCCTCAGGGTCACAAAAACGTTCATTTACCTAGGTGGTAGATACAGATGCCGACACGGACTCTGATTACGATGTCCATTTTAATGAGGCTACTTTACACCCAAGGGTAGTTAAGAGTATTCAGTACATGATTGTGGCTATAAAAGATGTTTTACATATTTCTGACGAACCTGCGGTTCAGGAAACAAGGATTTGCCTATTTAAAGGAAAAAAACCTGAGGTGAAGTTTTCCCCCTCTCATGAAATGAATGGTCTTTGTGAAAAAGCTTGGGAGTCGCCGGACAAGAGGTGGCAGATTCCCAAGAGAATTTTTATGGCGTATCCTTTCCCCTCTGATGACAGGGAAAAATGGGAGTCGTCTCCGAATGTCGACAAGGCTCTATCCCGTTTGTCCAAGAAGGTGGTGCTTCCGTCCACAGACCCGGCGGCTCTTAAGGATCCGGCGGATCGCAAGCTGGAAATGTCTTTGAAGGCCATTTTCGTTAATACTGGTGCATTGCTCAGACCTGCTGTGGCGTCGGTATGGGTGAGTAGTGCTATTGCTAAATGGGCTGATAATTTAGCTTCTGATATGGATACCCTTGATAAAGATAATATTCTTTTGACTTTTGGTTATATCAAGGACGCTGCAGATTACCTGAAGGATGCGGCGAGAGATGTTGGCCTCTTGGGATCAAGAGTCAATGCCATGGCGGTCTCGACCAGGAGGGAGCTGTGGATCCATCAATGGAATGCTGATGCCGACTCCAAGAAAAATATGGAAGCTCTCCCCTTCAAATGTAGTGTCTTGTTTGGTGACGGTCTGGCTGACCTGGTGTCTACCGCTACTGCGGGTAAGTCATCTTTTTTTCCTTATGTTTCCACACAACAGAAAAAGGCACCCCATCAACAGATGCAGTCCTTTCGACCTAACAAATACAAACGAGGTCGCTTTAAAGGGTAGAAGAAGGGGAAAGAAGTCGTCTGCAGGATCAGGCACCCAGGACCAAAAGTCATCCCCCACCTCTACCAAGTCCACCGCATGACGCTGGGGCTCCCCTGCGGGAGTCCGTGCCGGTGGGGGGCGGTCTCCGGATCTTCAGTCAGGTCTGGGTTTAATCAGCCCTGGATCCTTGGGTCTTAGATATAGTGTCTCAAGGGTACAAGCTGGAGTTTCAGGAGATGCCCCCTCGCCACTTTTTCATATCGGCCTTGCCAGTTTCTCTTCCGGAAAGAGAGGTAGTAAATGCTGCTATACAAAAGTTGTGTCAATAGAGGGTCATTGTTCCCGTTCCCCCGTCCCAACGGGGTGAAGGGTTCTATTCGAGCCTCTTTGTCGTACCGAAGCCGGGCGGTTCGGTCAGACAGATTCTGAACCTAAAATCCCTCAATCCATACTTGAAAACTTTCAAGTTCAAGATGGAATCTCTTCGAGCTGTGATCTCCAGCCTAGAAGGGGGGGATTTTATGGTGTCAGTCGACATAAAGGATGCCTACCTATACGTCCCGATATATCCTCCGCATCAGGCCTTCCTGAGATTTGCGGTGCAGGATTGTCATTACCAATTTCATACGTTGCCGTTTGGGCTTTCCACGGCCCCGAGGGTTTTCACCAAGGTCATGGCAGAAACGATGGTTCTCCTTTGCAAGCAAGGGGTTACAATTATCCCGTACTTGGATGATCTCCTGATAAAAGCGAGGTCCAAGGAACAGTTGTTAAAAAATGTGGATCTCTCCCTGTCGGTTCTACGACAACACGGTTGGGTTCTAAATTTGCCAAAGTCTCAGTTGATCCCGGCCACTCGGCTGCCCTTCCTGGGCATGATTCTAGACACAAGTCGGGTAAATGGCGTTCGTGTGTATGGATATTTTGTGTGGGCTGCAACCTGTAAATGAAGCACCTCCAAAAAGACTTCGCATAAACAAGATTAATAATGGGTTTTTACGGGTGCGCCTGAGAAGGATTATGTCTGAAAAGAATTGTATAATGGTCTCTTTCCTAATTAATAGTGCATTCAGTAAAATAGTGCTGCCGACCAATGAAAGCTATGGTATAGATAATGACAATAAACAATAATGTTGAAATAAAATCCTGTTTTTTATTCTTGTAAATATAATGCAATATCTATTGCTGTAGGATATATGGGGGGGGGGGGGGGGGGGGGCTGGGGACAGGTTCCTCTGCTATCAATATAGCAGTGATAAAGTTCCTGGATGGATAAAGGTAAGAATAGTAGTAATGATGCTTCACTTCAGAAAAGGTGGCGTCCCACCTCTGAGTGGAGTCTAACTTAAATGTAAAAATGTCCAGAGCTGGTAATGGGGCTGTAAATGTCTTTGGTACCGGTGGGATCCAGAAAAAGAAAAAGAAAGAAAGCAAGGGGTACCCCCGAGTTGCCGCTGGCGATAAGGGGTCAGGGTAGGGCTGGTGCTGTGGTAATGAGGACTCCGGACAGACCGCACCCCTCTACGCCCTGAACCACCCCGATGTCGCTCTAATGAGCGCAGCGTGGTGTCCCGGGCAGAAGGGGATCGATCGTGAGTCTTGTAGAGGAAGGTAGGGACTGCTTCTAGCACTGTTAGTGCTGTCCGCCGCGCCTTCTCCTCTCCTACAGAGTCCCTTACCTTCTAGCTTCTGCTCCATCTCCTGTCCCTCCGCCAGCGGTCTGCTCCGTATCTGTTGCGCCCGGCGTCCTCCCGCACTTCCGGGTTGGTCCGTCCACGTGACCAGGCTAAGATCTCACCGGGTCCCGTCTCTTTCCTCTCTCGTCCTTCCTCCTCCGGGTCTCTGATCGCTCGCTCTGTTATTCAATTTAGAAGTTTAATGTGGATGGGATTTGTATTTATGTGCTCCAACGCGTATCGGCCAGTGTTGGCCTTCGTCAGGGAGTCCTTGTCCGCCATCTTGGATTCTAGACACGGAGCTACAGAGAGTGTTTCTTCCGGAGGGCAAAGCTCTGGAAATCCAGACAATGGTCAGGGAGCTTCTGAGGCCGACAAGTGTGTCGATTCATCAATGCACTCGGGTTCTAGGGAAGATGGTTGCGGCTTACAAAGCCATTCCTTTTGGCAGGTTTCATGCCCGGGTGTTTCAGTGGGATCTGCTGAACAAACGGTCCGGGTCTCACCTGCACCGGAAAATAACTCTATCTTCCAGGGCCAGGATTTCTCTCCTGTGGTGGCTGCAAGGCTCTCACCTTCTAGAGGGACGCCAATTCGGAATCCAGGACTGGGTCCTGCTGACAACAGATGCAAGTCTCAGAGGCTGGGGCGCAGTCACGCAAGGAAGAAATTTCCAGGGAAAATGGTCAAACCAGGAATCTTGTCTCCACATAAATGTTCTCGAGTTAAGAGCCATTTACAACGTTCTGCTGCTAGCGAAGAACCTTCTTCAGGGTCTCCCTGTCCTGATCCAGTCGGACAACATAACAGTGGTGGCGTACGTAAACCACCAAGGCGGAACAAGGAGCAGGGCAGCTATGGCGGAGGCTACAAGAATCCTTCGCTGGGCGGAACAGCACGTGAGCGCTCTGTCAGCAGTCTTCCTCCCGGGCGTGGACAACTGGGAAGCAGACTTCCTCAGCAGACACGATGAGGGTATTTTTCAGGGATATTGAATGGGAAGGTTTGTTTTTAAGAAAAAATACTACGGAGAAATGGGAGGTACTAACATTCTGCTAGCTAAAAATACACTCAAATATATTCCTATGAGTAGCAAAAAAGGGAATAAAAATCATAAACCGATGTGGCTTAACAAAAAGATTAAGGAACTTATGGGCAAGAAAAGGCGAGCATTTAAAAAATACAAATCTGACAGGGAAGCAGAGTCATTTCAGCACTATAAGGAATGTAACAAAAATTGCAAAAAGGAAATAAGAGCGGCTAAAGTAGAAACTGAAAAACTAGTAGCAAAGGAAAGCAAAGCGAATCCCAAAAAATTCTTTAAATACATTAATAGCAAGAGATTAAAAAAGGAGAGTATAGGCCCTTTGAAAGACAAGTTGGGAGTCTTAAGCAAAAATGATAATGACATAGCGGACACACTAAATGAGTTTTTTTCAACAGTATTCACTAGAGAGGACCCAATTCAGGGACTGACACACAATCTCAATAATGACAATATCACACTGATAGGTACTTATTTAAGCGAGGAAGTAGTCTGTGACCGATTAAAACATTTAAAGATTAATAAATCACCAGGGCCCGATGGTATTCATCCAAGGGTTCTAATGGAGCTTCACTCTGAACTGGCAAAACCGCTATCTTTGATCTTTGAGGATTCAGTTATATCAGGTATGGTTCCCAAAGACTGGCGTATAGCGGAAGTAGTGCCTATATTCAAAAAGGGAAGTAAAGCTGAACCAGGTAATTATAGACCAGTTAGTCTTACATCTATAGTGGGGAAAGTATTGGAAGGTATTCTAAGAGATAGTATTCAGAAGTTCCTTGAAACCAATAAGGTAATTAAAAGGAATCAACATGGGTTTATGAAGGACAGATCCTGTCAAACCAACTTACTTGGCTTTTATGAAACAGTAAGCGCAAACCTAGATCAGGGTAAAGACGTGGATGTAATCTTTTTAGACTTTGCCAAAGCGTTCGATACTGTACCACACATGAGACTTATATACAAGCTACAAGAATCAGGGCTAGGAAGCACAATATGCACTTGGGTCAAAAACTGGTTAGATAATAGGAAGCAGCGCATTGTGGTTAATGGATCTTTTTCAACTTGGACTGAAGTGCTAAGTGGTGTGCCGCAAGGCTCAGTATTAGGACCGCTATTGTTCAATATTTTCATTAACGACCTAACAGAAGGTCTAGAGAGCACGGTGTCAATTTTTGCAGATGATACCAAATTGTGTAAGGCTATAAATACAGAGGAGGATGCCGAGTCTCTTCAGAACGACTTAGTTAAATTAGAAGCATGGGCAGCCAAATGGAGAATGCGCTTCAACACAGACAAGTGTAAGGTAATGCACTGTGGTAACAAGAACTAAAATTACACCTACCTACTAAATGGGGTAAAATTAGGGGATTCTGTACTGGAAAAGGACTTAGGTGTCCTCATAGATAGCAAGCTAAGCAGTAGTACCCAAAGTAGGACTGCAGCAAAGAAGGCTAATAAGATATTAGCATGCATAAAACGGGGTATTGATGCTAGGGACGAGAGTATTATACTCCCGTTATATAAATCACTAGTGAGGCCACACCTTGAATACTGTGTACAGTTCTGGGCACCGTACTACAAAAAGGATATCCTGGAGCTTGAAAAGGTACAGAGGAGGGCGACCAAACTAATTAAGGGCATGGAGACGATGGAATACAAGGAAAGGCTTGAAAGACTAGGCATGTTTACATTGGAAAAGCGGAGACTAAGAGGGGATATGATCAACATCTACAAATATATAAGGGGACAATACACAGAGCTTGCGCGGGACCTGTTTTTGGTTAGATCAACACAGAGGACTCGTGGACACTCGCTCAGGTTAGAGGAAAGGAGATTCCGCACAATACGGCGTAAAGGCTTTTTCACGGTAAGGACAATACGTGTTTGGAATTCCCTGCCCGAGGGAGTTGTAATGGCGGAATCTGTCAACACCTTTAAGAATGGGTTAGATAAATTCCTATTGGATAAGGATATCCAGGGGTATGGTGCATAGTCATGCATTATAGTTACTATAAATAGGGATAAAATGCAATGGCTGACAGCAGCATCAGTCAGAAATTTTAGTCAAATCATCATGCATAGGACACCACAAATAGGTTGAACTCGATGGACAATTGTCTTTTTTCAACCTCAGATACTATGTTACTATGTTACTATGTTACGATCTCCATCCGGGAGAGTGGGATCTTCATCAAGAGGTATTTGCAGAAGTGACAAGGCGTTGGGGAATTCCTCTGATAGACATGATGGCGTCTCGCCTCAACAAGAAGCTTCCGAGGTATTGATCCAGGTCACGGGACCCCCAAGCCAGTGCAGTGGACGCCCTGGTGGCTCCGTGTGTGTTTCAGTCAGCGTATGTGTTCCGTCCGCTTCCTCTCATTCCAAAGGTGCTGAGGATCATACGACGAACAAGGGTTCAGGCGATACTCGTCGTTCCAGATTGGCCATGTAGGGTCTGGTATCCGGATCTTCAGGAATTGCTTGTAGAAGATCCTTGGCCGCTTCCTCTAAGAGAGGACCTGTTACTGCAGGGGCCCTGCGTGTTTCCGGACTTACTGCGGCTGCGTTTGACGGCGTGGAAGTTGAGCGCCAAATCTTAGCTCGGAAAGGTATTCCCTGGGAGGTCATCCCCACTCTCCTTAAAGTTAGGAAGGAGGTTACGGCGAAACATTATCACCGTATTTGGAGAAAGTATGTGTCGTGGTGTGAAACCAAAGCAGCTCCTGCGGAGGAGTTTCACTTGGATCGGTTTCTCCATTTTTTTGCAGGCTGGTGTCGATGCAGGCCTGAAATTGGGTTCCATCAAAGTGCAGATTTCGGCTTTATCTATTTTCTTTCAAAAAGAATTGGCCGTCCTTCCAGAGGTTCAGACTTTTGTGAACGGAGTGCTGCATATCCATTTGTGCCACCCGTGGGATCTTGAAGTGGTGTTGCGATTTCTTATGTCTCACTGGTTTGAACCTTTGCGTAAGGTTGAGTTAAAGTTTCTCACTTGGAAAGTGGTCATGCTTTTGGCTCTGGCGTGTGTCCGACTTGGCGGCTTTGTCTCACAAGAGCCCATATTTGATCTTTCATTCGGTTAGAGCGGAATTGAGGACTCGGCAACAATTTCTGCCGAAGGTGGTTTCTTCGTTTCACATAAACCAACCTATTGTGGTTCCTGTGGCTACAGATACTGTAGCGGTCCCAAAATCTCTTGACATTGTAAGAGCTTTGAAAATTTATGTCGCTAGACCAGCTCTTACTAGGAAGACAGAGGCTCTATTTGTCCTGTATGCTTCCAACAAGATTGGAAATCCTGCTTCTAAGCAAACTATTGCACGCTGGATTTGTAATACGATTCAGCAAGCTCATTCTTCACCTGGGCTGCCGTTGCCGAAGTCAGTAAAGGCCCATTCTACCAGGAAGGTGGGCTCATCTTGGGCGGCTGCCCGAAGGGTCTCGGCACTTTAACTTTGTCGAGCAGCTACGTAGTTGGGTTCAAACACTTTTGCTAAGTTCTACAAGTTTGATACCCTGGCTGATGAGGACCTCATGTTTGCTCAATCGGTGCTGCAGAGTCGTCCGCACTCTCCCGCATGCTCTGGAGCTTTGGTATAGACCCCTTGGTCCTTTTGGAGTCCCCAGCATCCTCTAGGATGTAAGAGAAAATAGGATTTTAATACCTACCGGTAAATCCTTTTCTCCTAGTCCGTAGAGGATGCTGGGCGCCCATCCCAGTGCGGACTGTTCCTTGCAGTTGTATTGATACTGGTTATTTTTTGGTTACACGTGGGTTGTGGATCCGTTATATTCAGCTTGTTGCTGTTGTTAGTTCATACTGTTATCTGGTTTCCTGCTACTCCGGTTGTACGGTATGTTTGTGGTGTGGGCTGGTATGTTTCTCGCCCTTAGTTTAACAAAAATCCTTTCCTCGAAATGTCCGTCTCTCTTGGGCACAGTTCCTATAACTGAGGTCTGGGGGAGGGGCATAGAGGGAGGAGCCAGTTCACACCCAGTCAAAGTCTTTTTAGTGTGCCCAAGCTCCTGCGGATCCCGTCTATACCCCATGGTCCTTTTGGAGTCCCCAGCATCCTCTACGGACTAGGAGAAAAGGATTTACCGGTATGTATTGAAATCCTATTTTTTTTAGGCCCCTGCCCTCACTCTTTCACTGTAACTGCCCCCTAAGTGTGCCCTCACCCTCCCCGTAGCTCGCCCCTCAACATCCCTACCCTCACCCTCCCTGTAACTCCCCCCTCAGCGTCCCTACCCCCTGTGCGGCCCTCGAGTATTCGCTGGAAAGTGTTAAGTGGCCCCCCAGCTGAAATAATTGCCTACCCCTGGTCTAATTAAGTTTGCCCTTCTGTATACTGCCCGTTTACGCCTGTTTCATGGTGGTTCCTTTACGAACTTTACATCTGCTCAGGATGTCAAGGCCTTTTTATGTGAGGAATCAACCGATAAATCCCCCTTCCAGTGTTTTATATATCCTGTTTGTTTGCACTCATCATATCTAAATTGTGCTCCGATTGTATATTTTGGAACTCCCATGCCACTGCTTTGCTATTTCCTCGTTGACTAGTATTATGGTCCCTTTCCTTTGTGGCTTCTCCATTTATTGACTGCATATACTGTTCTTCACCAGCCATGTCCTTTGTAATCGGGAACCTTCCCACCCATGTCTGGGATGTGCACTGGATGTTTGCCGAGTTTGTAGCCGTACCATCCACAGGCGGTTGCCTAGAGGCTTTACATGTTTTGTTTTGATATCTATCTTTATCTATTGATCCAGTAAAGTCTGTATCCTATGGATATGAGAGCTCGTTGCTCATTTTTCTATCTCTTTTCTTTAATTTTCATGTTACTCTTTGTATTTTTCTGTGTGTGACCCCCTTTTCTCCCTTGTGTGTCCTCCCCTCCCGACGGGTATTCATTCTGACAACTGGGATTACTACTACTGTGATCTTACTGATAATGGATTGGAGAAAAAAGGGGGAGTATGCTTTGCGCTTGAAACAATATATCAAAAATAAATGTGCAGTCGGACACAGAAGATTGACTCAGTACAACTTCAGAATAATAATAAAAAACACTTTATATAGTATCGATTGAAGCAGAACATGCAGCATTTAGTATAAGTAAAGAATTAATGACAATTATACAATTTATCACATGAACTAAAATAAAAATTAGATTATCATGCAGCATGCAATAAAACAGTTAAAATAACTATTTCAAGTGGTGATAATAAAGAATCAAAACACTGGCGTCCCAGTGTATTGGTTTAAGTTTGTAATT
The DNA here is from genome assembly GCF_028390025.1 of Pseudophryne corroboree. Lineage (NCBI taxonomy): Eukaryota > Metazoa > Chordata > Amphibia > Anura > Myobatrachidae > Pseudophryne > Pseudophryne corroboree. The sequence goes on along the minus strand of NC_086444.1, from coordinate 310,939,446 downwards.
CCCGCAGGGATATTTTACAGTCTCACAGTCTCAGAAGTTATTAAAGTTCTTTAAAGGAAAAGGTGCAATCTGTGATTAATGCTCCCGTGCTGGTTCCTGCGTTGGTATATAAACAGGGTCCTTAATAGATGAAATACACGTGGAGTAATGGTATGTGCTTTATTTCCTGTTATAATAACAGCTGATAGTTGCCGTCTTTCCCAGAATGGTTTTGTTAATTTAAATATAGTAGCAATGTTCAATTATGATGGATTTAGCCGCCGTGAACAAACTTCTGGAAACAGGTGTTAGGCCCCACAGCGGGGGTCACACGGAACTCACCCGACCAGTGTTTGTACAGCCGTGCGGCAATGATGAATCCAGCGTGCGGCAGAAGGCTATGACCAAAGCTGTCACGGTTGTGCTGAGCTGCGGACTGGGTCCTTACGGCGGGTATCACCAAGTGAGCAGTGTATTGGAGAGTGGGCGTCAACGCGTTTCGTCTCCTAGCAACGGAGACTTCCTCAAGACGGATACTTCCCCTCTCCATGATCTCAAATATATACCTGTCTGATGACTTTCATATCAATCAGTTGTGGTTAATTGATAATTAGTAATATTATAAACGATTAAACACCAAATAAGGGACATACTGGAGATATAAATAAAATAAAATGCATGTACCAGTAATCTTCTAAAATACTATCCATATGTACTGAGTCAATCTTATATAGTATACTAAAATGTAGACTTAATAGTTTAATTAGGATCAATTTAGACTTAATATATCAAAGTCCATCTGGGTTTTTGTTTCACTTAGTATCTTAGTGTTTTGTGGCTTTTAATAGTAAACCCTCAATTATGTATAACTGTTTATTGTATATTGATATAATACTTAATGAATAAATTGTGAATAGAGCTACAATAGCCGCTGATTCTATTTTAACGGACCAGACAAAAACTGATATAAAGAAAATAATTAATATAATGATAAAAATCCAATGATATTCAGTAAGGATTTTTTGTACAAAAAGAGCATTTATACTTAGATGATTTACTGTCTTTATGGGAACCTTTGGATTGTTCACGGAAACACATATAAAGAGTAAAAATGCAAATAAAACTGGATATAAAAAATAATAATAAAAAATGATAATAAAAAAATAAAAAATGAAAAATAATGAATGATGAAAGATAAAAATAAAAATAGAAATAAAAGTGAAAAATATTTTTTAATACTTATGAGAACATTCTAAAATACCTATGCTAAATTAATATTCTTAAGTGAGACAGACTGGTCTAATAAATTCAGCATATAGCTATAGAAAGTCTGATCTATTTTTTTTTTTTTTTGTATATATATATCAGCAAAGATCAGCAAAAATCTCTGGGCTCTTATAACTAACAGGTTACCTATAAATTTAATCTAGACAGGAGTAATCTAAGGCTTCATTAAGACCATTTGGATAAAGGGAATCCAATTTAAAAATCCATGATGTTTCCCCCAAACAAAGTTTTCGGAACCTATCACCTCCTCTTTTTGTGCTTGTAAATTGTTCTAGCCCAACAATAGAGAGGGATGATGGATCACCATTATGTACTCTTGAAAAATGGCGGGACACGCTGTGAGTTTGAAGTTTTTTAATGATGTTAAGCCTATGTTCTCTGAATCTTGATTTAATTGATCTGGTGGTTCTTCCCACATACTGAAGAGAACATGAGCATTGTAATAAATATACGCAGTATTCTGAGTCACAATTAATAAATTGTTTGATCTGAAAAGTAGTCCCATTAGATTGAGAGGTTACACAAGATACTTTATTTCTCATATATTTACATGTTAGACACACTTTTTTATTACATCGGAAGTTACCTAGCGGTTTCTTTGGTAACCAATTAGAATCTGTATCCATATCTATTGGTCTGAGAAAACTAGGAGCCAGCATTTCTTTTAGATTGGTATTTCTTTTAAATATGATTAATGGTTTATCCGATAAGCTTTTATTTAGGATTGGATCTTGTTTAACTATCTCAAAATTATTTTGTATTATCTTTTTTATAATATTAGATTTATTATTGAATTTAGAAATAAATTTAACAGAGTCTCCTATCGAAAAATTGTTCAATTTGTTTTGAGATTTTATTGTTTTTTCTTTATTGGAATTTTGAGACCTATCTGATAGATCAACATTGACCTTCAGAAGTGAATTAGCAAAAACCTGTGAATCCTCTAGGAGATGAGGAGGATAACCTCTTTCTCCAAACTGTTTCAAGAGAGCTTTAACTTGAGAGAGAAATGCTGAGTCCTCAGAACAATTACGTCTAAGTCTAATGATTTGATTTTTTGGAATGTTTTTTAACCATGGTTTATAGTGACTACTTGAGTAGTGTAGGTAATTACCTGTACCTACCGGTTTAATATAATTGGTGGATATAATTTTGTCATTGTCAATTGAGAACGTGATATCAAGAAAGTGAGTAGTGAGAAAATCAAAATTATAAGTGAATTTTAAATTATAAGAGTTGTCATTCAAAAAATCAACAAAATTCAGTGCTTGTTGGTGGCCCCCATTCCAAATAATAAACAAGTCGTCTATGTAACGGCCATAGAGAACCAGGTTCTCTCTATATGGGCCGCCCCAGATGTACTCCTCTTCGAAGCGGCCCATATAGAGGTTGGCAAAACTAGGTGCAAACCTGGTCCCCATGGCCGTCCCAAGGCGCTGTAAATAATAGCGAGTGTCAAACAAAAAATAGTTGTGAGTTAAAATAAAAGAAATAGCTTCCAATACAAAGTCACGTCTGCCTGGTTTAATGTTAGGGTCTCTGTCCAAATAATATTTGACCGCATTGATCCCTTCTTGGTGAGGTATATTAGTGTAAAGAGATTGGACATCTAGGGTTAAAAAACCCCAGTCCTTAGTCCAACTTTTTCCTACTGTTTGTTGTAATATTTGTTGGGTATCTTTAATGTATGATTTTAATGTGGCGACGTGGCCTTGTAAATGGAAGTCAACAAAATGGGATAAATTAGATGTAAGTGAATCCACTCCCGAAATAATAGGTCTCCCAGGTGGGTGTAACAAATCTTTATGAATTTTAGGTAAATGATAAAAAATGGGTGTGACAGGGTGTGAGGGCAACAAAAAATAATACTCATCATCTGATATCACGTCATCTTCTTTCACCTTTTGTAATACATTTTTTAGTTCTAGTGTAAAGGGGGCACTTGGGTTACTCGATAATGCTGTATAGTAGTCAGCATTATTGAGTTGTCTATGAGCTTCCGCAACATAGTCAGATCTAGATTGTAGGACTATCCCTCCCCCCTTATCCGCTGACTTTATAACTATTGAAGAGTCATCTTTGAGGGCTTTTATTGCATTTCTCTCTGATTTAGTTAAGTTTTGCATATGATAGACTGAAGATTTTCTTTTATTCCTTTCAGATTTCTGACACACAGTTTTGAAATCTTTTAAGGTTTTATTATAGAAGACAGTAATGGCAGCACTTTTTTGTTCCAAAGGGAAGAAATTTGATTTCCTTTTAAATTTCGAACATATGGACTCAGAATTATTAGTCGTGATATCAAATAATTTGATTTCCAGATCGGTACTTTCTTGTTGTAATTCTTCTAACATCAGAAGACCTGCATTATCCGTATCATCCAAGATGATAGGGGAAGATTCATTGTCTGGGTAATGACTATTCAATTTTTTGGTAGCGAAATATCGCTTCCTACAAAGATCTCTGGTGAATTTATTCAGATCTACAAACAACTCAAAAATATTGGGAAAGACGGCAACTATCAGCTGTTATTATAATAGGAAATAAAGCACATACCATTACTCCACGTGTATTTCATCTATTAAGGACCCTGTTTATATACCAACGCAGGAACCAGCACGGGAGCATTAATCACAGATTGCACCTTTTCCTCTAAAGAACTTTAATAACTTCTGAGACTGTGAGACTGTAAAATATCCCTGCGGGAATTACAAACTTAAACCAATACACTGGGACGCCAGTGTTTTGATTCTTTATTATCACCACTTGAAATAGTTATTTTAACTGTTTTATTGCATGCTGCATGATAATCTAATTTTTATTTTAGTTCATGTGATAAATTGTATAATTGTCATTAATTCTTTACTTATACTAAATGCTGCATGTTCTGCTTCAATCGATACTATATAAAGTGTTTTTATTATTATTCTGAAGTTGTACTGAGTCAATCTTCTGTGTCCGACTGCACATTTATTTTTGATATATTGTTTCAAGCGCAAAGCATACTCCCCCTTTTTTCTCCAGTTCTTAAATGTTGCAACCTGGCAAGTTGTTCATGCTTAGCTGCTGAAACAATTAGTTTATAAAGATTTACACTATTACAGCGCCGGGTTATCACAAACGGTATCCGCTTTGTGATCTCTCTCCTCTCTTTGCATAACTGGCTATACCCTGGCAGCTGTGTTAATACTTAAAGATTATTAATATTTAAACAAGTAATATTTTATTCCCATATTTAGTGGTTGATTTATATTGTGCAGTCTGACATGGCAGAATTTAAAAGTTATTACGATAGAAAAAGTAGACGGGATCAATATTTGTCCTCATTTACATATGAAGGAGAAAAGGTTACCGGTCAGACGGACCCAGACATGAATAAACTGTTCTACCAATTAGAAGATCTATTAAAAGATGAAATGCGTAATTGGTGGGACAGTATTTCATTACAGAAATATATCGACGCAAAAGTCATTCCTAGAGGATTAAGGGTTTTTAAACATTTGTCTATTAATGATAACCCTAACCTCCAAAAAGAGTGGGATGAAACTTTAGACATGTGCTCTTTGTCACTTATGAAGCTTCTCGTTAAATATAGAAATGATAAAGTTGAATACACGGTCAATAAAATTGATAAAACCAAAGATGACCTTTTAAGCTTTAAAGATCATCCTCTATTTAAAGAAAAAGACGAACAAATCAATAGTAGAGTCGAAAGGTTTGAGAAAGATCTGATATATAATAAGAAGAAGAAATGGTCTAGAGACCAAGAAGATTATAGATTAAATAAAGTAAGAACCTATAATAAACAAAAAATCAGATCTGAGAACCTTAGATACACTAATAATTATTCAAATTAATCTAATTACAGATCTCCCCAAAATAAATCGCAACTAAACCCAGAGGCAGGTATCTCTATACCCAGACAAAATAGACCACAAAAATATTCCTATCCAAATAGACCCAGTATTAGGGAACGTATAGACCATCCAAAAAAACATTGGACTGGGGCTAATCATATTGAACAGTCAGGGGATTTTTCCAGATTGAACACTTTCCATCACCCCAATCCATACAGACCCCTATCCAATCACACCCCAAAAAGATACAGAGAAAACGAGGATGCAGAGGCGGAGGAAAGAGGCCCAAGAAAAGCGAGGTACAAGTAGACAGTAAAGGGATCTATAACCTTTCCTCCCAAAATCTCACTGCTGACCAAATACGATTATTAAAAAAAGGCCTAAATTTCGTACCTAGTAAGGAACCCAATATTTTTGAGTTGTTTGTAGATCTGAATAAATTCACCAGAGATCTTTGTAGGAAGCGATATTTCGCTACCAAAAAATTGAATAGTCATTACCCAGACAATGAATCTTCCCCTATCATCTTGGATGATACGGATAATGCAGGTCTTCTGATGTTAGAAGAATTACAACAAGAAAGTACCGATCTGGAAATCAAATTATTTGATATCACGACTAATAATTCTGAGTCCATATGTTCGAAATTTAAAAGGAAATCAAATTTCTTCCCTTTGGAACAAAAAAGTGCTGCCCTTACTGTCTTCTATAATAAAACCTTAAAAGATTTCAAAACTGTGTGTCAGAAATCTGAAAGGAATAAAAGAAAATCTTCAGTCTATCATATGCAAAACTTAACTAAATCAGAGAGAAATGCAATAAAAGCCCTCAAAGATGACTCTTCAATAGTTATAAAGTCAGCGGATAAGGGGGGAGGGATAGTCCTACAATCTAGATCTGACTATGTTGCAGAAGCTCATAGACAACTCAATAATGCTGACTACTATACAGCATTATCGAGTAACCCAAGTGCCCCCTTTACACTAGAACTAAAAAATGTATTACAAAAGGTGAAAGAAGATGACGTGATATTAGATGATGAGTATTATTTTTTGTTGCCCTCACACCCTGTCACACCCATTTTTTATCATTTACCTATTCATAAAGATTCATAAAGATTTGTTACACCCACCTGGGAGACCTATTATTTCGGGAGTGGATTCACTTACATCTAATTTATCCCATTTTGTTGACTTCCATTTACAAGGCCACGTCGCCACATTAAAATCATACATTAAAGATACCCAACAAATATTACAACAAACAGTAGGAAAAAGTTGGACTAAGGACTGGGGTTTTTTAACCCTAGATGTCCAATCTCTTTACACTAATATACCTCACCAAGAAGGGATCAATGCGGTCAAATATTATTTGGACAGAGACCCTAACATTAAACCAGGCAGACGTGACTTTGTATTGGAAGCTATTTCTTTTATTTTAACTCACAACTATTTTTTGTTTGACACTCGCTATTATTTACAGCGCCTTGGGACGGCCATGGGGACCAGGTTTGCACCTAGTTTTGCCAACCTCTATATGGGCCGCTTCGAAGAGGAGTACATCTGGGGCGGCCCATATAGAGAGAACCTGGTTCTCTATGGCCGTTACATAGACGACTTGTTTATTATTTGGAATGGGGGCCACCAACAAGCACTGAATTTTGTTGATTTTTTGAATGACAACTCTTATAATTTAAAATTCACTTATAATTTTGATTTTCTCACTACTCACTTTCTTGATATCACGTTCTCAATTGACAATGACAAAATTATATCCACCAATTATATTAAACCGGTAGGTACAGGTAATTACCTACACTACTCAAGTAGTCACTATAAACCATGGTTAAAAAACATTCCAAAAAATCAAATCATTAGACTTAGACGTAATTGTTCTGAGGACTCAGCATTTCTCTCTCAAGTTAAAGCTCTCTTGAAACAGTTTGGAGAAAGAGGTTATCCTCCTCATCTCCTAGAGGATTCACAGGTTTTTGCTAATTCACTTCTGAAGGTCAATGTTGATCTATCAGATAGGTCTCAAAATTCCAATAAAGAAAAAACAATAAAATCTCAAAACAAATTGAACAATTTTTCGATAGGAGACTCTGTTAAATTTATTTCTAAATTCAATAATAAATCTAATATTATAAAAAAGATAATACAAAATAATTTTGAGATAGTTAAACAAGATCCAATCCTAAATAAAAGCTTATCGGATAAACCATTAATCATATTTAAAAGAAATACCAATCTAAAAGAAATGCTGGCTCCTAGTTTTCTCAGACCAATAGATATGGATACAGATTCTAATTGGTTACCAAAGAAACCGCTAGGTAACTTCCGATGTAATAAAAAAGTGTGTCTAACATGTAAATATATGAGAAATAAAGTATCTTGTGTAACCTCTCAATCTAATGGGACTACTCTTCAGATCAAACAATTTATTAATTGTGACTCAGAATACTGCGTATATTTATTACAATGCTCATGTTCTCTTCAGTATGTGGGAAGAACCACCAGATCAATTAAATCAAGATTCAGAGAACATAGGCTTAACATCATTAAAAAACTTCAAACTCACAGCGTGTCCCGCCATTTTTCAAGAGTACATAATGGTGATCCATCATCCCTCTCTATTGTTGGGCTAGAACAATTTACAAGCACAAAAAGAGGAGGTGATAGGTTCCGAAAACTTTGTTTGGGGGAAACATCATGGATTTTTAAATTGGATTCCCTTTATCCAAATGGTCTTAATGAAGCCTTAGATTACTCCTGTCTAGATTAAATTTATAGGTAACCTGTTAGTTATAAGAGCCCAGAGATTTTTGCTGATCTTTGCTGATATATATACAAAAAAAAAAAAAATAGATCAGACTTTCTATAGCTATATGCTGAATTTATTAGACCAGTCTGTCTCACTTAAGAATATTAATTTAGCATAGGTATTTTAGAATGTTCTCATAAGTATTAAAAAATATTTTTCACTTTTATTTCTATTTTTATTTTTATCTTTCATCATTCATTATTTTTCATTTTTTATTTTTTTATTATCATTTTTTATTATTATTTTTTATATCCAGTTTTATTTGCATTTTTACTCTTTATATGTGTTTCCGTGAACAATCCAAAGGTTCCCATAAAGAGAGTAAATCATCTAAGTATAAATGCTCTTTTTGTACAAAAAATCCTTACTGAATATCATTGGATTTTTATCATTATATTAATTATTTTCTTTATATCAGTTTTTGTCTGGTCCGTTAAAATAGAATCAGCGGCTATTGTAGCTCTATTCACAATTTATTCATTAAGTATTATATCAATATACAATAAACAGTTATACATAATTGAGGGTTTACTATTAAAAGCCACAAAACACTAAGATACTAAGTGAAACAAAAACCCAGATGGACTTTGATATATTAAGTCTAAATTGATCCTAATTAAACTATTAAGTCTACATTTTAGTATACTATATAAGATTGACTCAGTACATATGGATAGTATTTTAGAAGATTACTGGTACATGCATTTTATTTTATTTATATCTCCAGTATGTCCCTTATTTGGTGTTTAATCGTTTATAATATTACTAATTATCAATTAACCACAACTGATTGATATGAAAGTCATCAGACAGGTATATATTTGAGATCATGGAGAGGGGAAGTATCCGTCTTGAGGAAGTCTCCGTTGCTAGGAGACGAAACGCGTTGACGCCCACTCTCCGATACACTGCTCACTTGGTGATACCCGCCGTAAGGACCCAGTCCGCAGCTCAGCACAACCGTGACAGCTTTGGTCATAGCCTTCTGCCGCACGCTGGATTCATCATTGCCGCACGGCTGTACAAACACTGGTCGGGTGAGTTCCGTGTGACCCCCGCTGTGGGGCCTAACACCTGTTTCCAGAAGTTTGTTCACGGCGGCTAAATCCATCATAATTGAACATTGCTACTATATTTAAATTAACAAAACCATTCTGGGAAAGACGGCAACTATCAGCTGTTATTATAACAGGAAATAAAGCACATACCATTACTCCACATGTATTTCATCTATTAAGGACCCTGTTTATATACCAACGCAGGAACCAGCACGGGAGCATTAATCACAGATTGCACCTTTTCCTTTAAAGAACTTTAATAACTTCTGAGACTGTGAGACTGTAAAATATCCCTGCGGGAATTACAAACTTAAACCAATACACTGGGACGCCAGTGTTTTGATTCTTTATTATCACCACTTGAAATAGTTATTTTAACTGTTTTATTGCATGCTGCATGATAATCTAATTTTTATTTTAGTTCATGTGATAAATTGTATAATTGTCATTAATTCTTTACTTATACTAAATGCTGCATGTTCTGCTTCAATCAATACTATATAAAGTGTTTTTTATTATTATTCTGAAGTTGTACTGAGTCAATCTTCTGTGTCCGACTGCACATTTATTTTTGATATATTGTTTCAAGCGCAAAGCATACTCCCCCTTTTTTCTCCAGTTCTTAAATGTTGCAACCTGGCAAGTTGTTCATGCTTAGCTGCTGAAACAATTAGTTTATAAAGATTTACACTATTACAGCGCCGGGTTATCACAAACGGTATCCGCTTTGTGATCTCTCTCCTCTCTTTGATAATGGATTGGGTAAGATGGATATGCATGCTGTGTCTACTGTTACTTGTCATAGATGTCAATGATTAAGATTGGCAGCTGGAAAGTGGGTGGGAAAAATTCCCCTCAAAAACGCAAGACAATTCTTATATATGTTTCCAAATTGCATATAGACCTGATTTTCCTACAGAAATCTCATTTAATTCCTGCTGAGATTCAGAAACTCAATATGCTGCGGTGGAAGGTTCTGGCTTTGGCATTGTCGAAGTCAAAAATATTACATACACACCACATACAAACTCCACACTGATGAGTCGCTGTGCATACGAATACACGCAACGAGCACAGCGATATATGGTAGCATACGCATACACACAGACAAGCCACAAAGCTAAATTCAACACATATTTCATACAACACATAAATTGAACATGTCAAGCACCAGACATTATGATGTATTTATATAAGAGAGTTATAACATCAGATTTATTTGTATTATTGGAACGGAACAAGATAAACATGTCATGCTTGGAGTCAAAATGATCAAGGGAATGAGTGTGTTAATTTGATAGCTGTGGTTAGATTGTAGCACATTGCAACAATTAGTTATGATTAAATGTATGAAAGCTAAAGTCACTCTTATTAGAACAAAGAACATTCCTGAGAAAGCATGTGGGCAGAAACCAGTGGCCAACCCCTATGATGTCTTCTTCAAGGCTGGACGTTGCTTGCATATGAACTGACCAATGACACACATGAATAAGAGACCTCCCTCTCCTGTACCAATGGAAGGAGCCTGAAACCAACAACCTGTTAACTCCCACTGTTTTGATATAGGCAGTTTCTTGGTCTTAGAGGGTTAGTTGCTGTTTGCTGTTTAGTTGCTGCTGTTTGCTGAGAGATGGAGGAAATGTTCTATGGGAAAGGGTAAAGTATGCTGGCTGTGGCTGTAATGGATTCTTTTGTAACTACCTGCTTCTTGTGTAATTAACATTATTACCTAATGATATATACTGTACATGTGATATTGTATACATATCCTTTTAATATCAAATATATACATCACTGAGCATTGGAACTCAGAAAATGTGTGCGAGTACTTGTTTTCTCTTAAGGGATGTCGTGTTTGCGAAGTACAGCGCACTTTTATCGTATATGGTAATAAGATGCGCCTTGCGTCCGCAGAATATATTAACGCTGGCATTTTAAATATTTATTAGAAATAATCGGAACTTCTCAGTTGGGGGCTGCGTCCGCGATATCACGTACTTAATGATGCACTGTACAGAGACTGCTGTGGTTTACCAGCTAACGATGGACGCATCTTGATGCTGCTGAACCACATGCCGTTTGTTTTTTGTGTTATCAGTAAGGCGCTGATATGAAATTCAAGGGACAATATATTTCTGTGTTGCGTGAGTGTGACAAAAAAATGCACAATATTTAAAATGCTACAGTGTATTTTTATTGTTGCAAAACAAGGTTCAATAAGTTATATTGTGTTTGATTTAGATTGGATTGTTTATCTGTTAAGTCAATTTAAAGAGAATTTAAAAGTTGGTGCATAGGTATGATATAGCTGTGTTAGCATGCTAAGGCCTATTCGCATACTGCTAACGCAGGTCTAAAGTAACAAACTTCCGGTGCTTGTATAAATTGTGATTTATTTGTGACAAAAGAGCTAGTGTTTGTATTCTGCCACATGGTGTGTCCACCATTTTGTCCAAGCACATGGCTTGGGAATAAGGGGGAAGAGCAGTGGCCATTTTAGGTAAGGTCACTCTTTCCACCTAGCTAACAGCTGACTTTCAGTCTGGTTAAACAATCTGTTTCCTTTGTCACAAATAATATATATGTACAAATCCAACACCATTTAAAAGCTACCAATGAATTTATCTAACCCATGCCATAGTCAATTACAAATAGTTTCAATTGGGCCTAGAGAGAGTCATAGTGAGATATATACTTGACTTGATGTAAGAATTACACACAGATATAAAGTATTTTTTCCCCCCGAGGATTTGTTAACCCTCTGTTTGCTACAAACAAAATATAATATTATTATTACATGGGTATTTCTCCGGCAGGGTCTACAGGTTAGCGACAGGATAACATTGGGATATGATGGAGCGACAGCCGATTGGCACCAAACGATCACAAGCTTTCTGGCCTCCCCGGATGGTCACAGGGCTGCTGTTTTTTGGCAGCCCTAAGCTTTATTTGATTTATTTTTATAGTCTATGATTTCTGAGTGATCTTTCCTAACAGCGTCTTACACGCATATGGGAAAGAGTCGCTCCAACAACTCTCTGTGGGTCGCAACAACACTTACCCATGGTTCAAGTGCTGTCTCGATGGGTGTCTGTGTTGGATGTAACTAGCAGGTCCAGCAGACGTTACCAGGCTGTGGCCGGAGCACGGGGAGAAGGTAAGGCATCGGTTCCGCTTAGAAGGGGAATACGGACACAGCCGCACTGTTTTGGGAGGAGACTACCAAACAGTAGCTGGCGTGCCGCCACCACGGGTGCTCCAGTGCTAGGCTTTAGGGATCATAAGGCACCAGGATTAGTTTGAGGCTGCGATCCCTAGGGTTGATGTCAGCAGTGGGGAGTCGGACTCTCTCCTGGTCACCCCTCCCCCCAGTTCATGACCAGTTACCGTGCGTCTCCCGCCATGAACTGATTGCCTCACTTCCGTCTCACGCTACCACGAGGGGACTCGGCCGCAGTATAGGCCGCTGCATCTGTATACACTAAAGTTTACCGCTAAGAGACCAGGTCGCAGACATGAGCGTCTGCATGCACTAGCGTTCACTGAGCGTCTGTGTCCACTAAAAATTACTGGAGTGGCAGTGTATACTAGTAGCGTCTGGATCCACTCAGCGTTTGCTAACGTATTGATGGAAGTGGGGTGAGTCTCCCTGTATCCCACTCTACGGAGTAAGGGTTATACAGCATTAAATTTCCATCTACTTTTTGTCAGTACGAATAGTTAAGTTTAGTGCCTATTGCTATGAGTTTATGTACAATACTGTGGTTTTCTCCGCAATTGCGTCTGAATACATTAAAATAAACAGAATACAGTAGATGTACTCCTACATACTTGAAATGTGTTCGTAGTTGATAATATGCTCATATGACAAATATATGACTAATATATAACGTGACTGACTGCTAGTATGGTGATTGCTGACTATATATGTTTGTCAGTGTTTTCTTCTGAACCTCAATGCTGGTGCTTGGGTTGGGGTCAGATTGATATCACTTTTATACATGTAAAGTGTTTTCAGTCACAGATTGTGTAGTATACTGTGAAAGAGCTGATTATCATTGCTAAGAACGGCAAAGGTGACAAGGTTACAATAACTGTAACACCAACACTCATAACATGTTTATCCTGTAAGGTGGGGTTATCAACTCAAACTCTGGCACACGATGGGTTATGTGCAAGATGTTTTGCGTTTCAGCAGATTGCAAGGCAGATCCCTGTTCAACGACAAGTAGATCCACCTTGGGCCGTGTTTGAACAAACCTTATCCAGTATAGCTGACAGGTTGGTCCCTGCAGCTTCAACCTCAGGAATAGGGTATACTTTTAACCCATACATGCAGTTCCCATCTTATGGTATAGCCCCTACAGCTTCTACAAATCAACAAGCTGATAAACCAAGGGTAAATATATCCTCAAATTCACAGGCTGCACAGGATGATACAACAGATGATGACTCCATATACTCTACTTCACCATATGAAGAACAAATGGAGGGTTTCCGCTCAGAGGATATAGCGGAGTTAATTGGAGCAATGAAGGCTATTCTGTCTCTAGAGGATTCAGCTGAGCCAATAATTAAAACTAAGGCACCTGTGTTTAAACGTCCCAAAACAGTTAAGGTTGAGTTTCCAGGGTCAGAGGAACTGACGGAAATTATGGAGGAACCTTGGGCTACGACCAATAGGAAATAGAGAATTCCAAAAAAATGGGATTCTTACTACCCTTTTCCAACTAGGGACTGTTTAAAAAGAGAAGTGCCTCCTAAGGTAGATACGCACGTCATTCGATTAGTGCGAAAATCTATTTTGCCTTTGCCATCTACGTCATTAAATGATGTCACAGACAGAAGAGTGGATGGTTTTTTGAAAAACATATTTTTTTTCTGTCAGGGGCAGTCATAAGGCTGGCTATGGCCTCAGACTGGATGGCAAAAACTGTAGTTGAATGGGCTGAAGAACTGGAAAATGGGCTCTCAGCACCTACTAGGGAGCAGGAGTCCCATATAGCCCATATGAAACAGGCTGCGCTATTCCTAGAAGAAGCAGCAATGGATATGGGTGCGATTGCTTCTAAAGCATCAGCCTTAACGGTAGCTACTCGCAGAGCAATTTGGCTACGTACATGGAAAGCTGATTCAGAATCCAAAAAGATTTTGGATGCTTTGCCTTTTGTTGGGAACATTCCTTTTGGTAAGGAACTGACAGATATTCTGGAGTCAGAAGCTGAATCCAAGAAGGTCAGGTTTCCTGCCAGTTATAACCCTAATCCTAGGGGCTCGGGATTTCAGCCATTTCGGTGGCAAGGTAAAACAAAAGGTAAAAATTAATCAAAGCAAACCCAGTACAATAAATCTGGTAAAGCAAAGAAGCAATGGGCCACTAGAGGGCCAGCTTCCAAACCAGAACAGAAACCATCAGCCTGATGGTGCGGGCCTCCACCTGGGGGACTCCAAGGTAGGGGGCCGTCTTTTTCAGTTTGCACACATATGGCAGCAGTCAACAACAGATGCTTGGGTGCAAGAAGTGGTGTCTCTGGGTTATGTTTTCCCTTTCAAGAAGCAGCCTACTCGAAGGTTTTTTCGCACCAGCCCATCTCATATAGAGCTAAAGGCCAGAGCCCTGCAAGAAGCAGTTCATAAATTGCTACAGTCCAGGGTAATTATTCCAGTACCCCCGGCACAACGAGAGCAGGGTTTTTACTCCAACCTATTTTTGGTCCAGAAGCCAAATGGGTCATTTCAGCCCATCCTCAATCTCAAAATGTTAAACAAATACATTTGGGTACCAAGGTTCCACATGGAGACATTACGCTCCATAGTTTTGGCCATGGAACCAGGGGATTACATGGTATCTTTGGATATACAGGATGCTTACCTACATGTGCCGATAGCATTGTCCCATCAGTGTTACCTCAGGTTCGCTATCCTCCAGCAACATTTTAAATTCCAGGCATTACCCTTTGGCTTAGCCACAGCCCCCAGAGTATTTACCAAGATCATGGTGGTTATGGCAGTTTATCTCTGCAAGCAGGGGATAAGGATTTTCCCATACCTCGACGATCTTTTAATCCTGGCACAATCCCAGGAATTGCTCTTGAGCCAACTCCAACAGACAATAACTTGTCTACAGAAACATGGATGGCTCATAAATTGGGCAAAGTCATCTCTGATTCCATCACAACGGCTGATTCACTTAGGGACTGTTTTGGATTCAAGTCTGCAGATAATATTTTTACCTGTGGAAAATATATCCAAGGTGCAGTTAATGACTCAGGAATTGTTGCACAGTCAAATAATATCCGTTCACACGGCAATGCGAGTGATGGGGTTGATGGTGTCAACATTCGACATGGTGGAATATGCACAATTCCACTCAAGACCTTTGCAACATCTGATTTTGACCAGATGGAATGGAGTACATCAGACAATAAAGAAACAAATGATGGTACTTCCAGTAAAGGTAAAAAAGTAATTAGCCTGGTGGCTACAGACATCCCATCTCGACAAGGGGAGACCCTTTTGGATATCAGAATGGGAGATCCCGACAACGGATGCCAGTCTTCAGGGCTGGGGAGCAGTGTCCGGAAAATTATGGTTCCAGGGACAATGGACCACAGAAGAAAGTTGCCTGCCAATAAACCTGTTGGAACTCCGGGCCATATACATGGCACTGATTCAGGCAAAGGACATTCTGCAAGGAAAACCAGTCCAGATCCGCTCGGACAATGCAACGGCAGAATTATCCGCAGTGTTCGTTCCAGGAGTCCTAAACTGGGAAGTCAGTCGACACACCATTCGAGCAACTGAATGGGATCTACACCCGGAAGTAGTTCAGACTCTAGTAGACAAGTGGGGGTTGCCAGAGATAGATCTCATGGCGTCCAGTCTGAACAACAAGGTTGCCGGGCAAGAACAAAGGACCCAACAGCGATCCTTGTGGACGCACTGTCATTGAAAATAAGATTTTACTTACCGGTAAATCTATTTCTCGTAGTCCGTAGAGGATGCTGGGGACTCCGTAAGGACCATGGGGAATAGACGGGCTCCGCAGGAGATAGGGCACTTTAAGAAAGACTTTAGGATTCTGGGTGTGCACTGGCTCCTCCCTCTATGCCCCTCCTCCAGACCTCAGTTAGGGAAACTGTGCCCAGAGGAGACGGACAGTACGAGGAAAGGATTTTTGTTAATCCAAGGGCAAGATTCATACCAGCCACACCAATCACACCGTATAACTTGTGAGAAACTACCCAGTTAACAGTATGAAAAAACAACATAGCATCAGTATATGACCGATGCAACCATAACATAACCCTTATTGAAGCAATAACTATATACAAGTATTGCAGAAGTAGTCCGCACTTGGGACGGGCGCCCAGCATCCTCTAAGGACTACGAGAAATAGATTTACCGGTAAGTAAAATCTTATTTTCTCTAACGTCCTAGAGGATGCTGGGGACTCCGTAAGGACCATGGGGATTATACCAAAGCTCCCAAACGGGTGGGAGAGTGCAGATGACTCTGCAGCACCGATTGAGCAAACAGGAGGTCCTCCTCAGCCAGGGTATCAAACTTATAGAACTTTGCAAAGGTGTTTGACCCCGACCAAGTAGCTGCTCGGCACAACTGTAATGCCGAGACCCCTCGGGCAGCCGCCCAAGAAGAGCCCACCTTCCTAGTGGAATGGGCCTTAACCGATTTGGGCAATGGTAATCCTGCCGTAGAATGCGCCTGCTGAATCGTGTTACAGATCCAGCGAGCAATAGTCTGCTTTGAAGCAGGAGCGCCAACCTTGTTGGCCGCATACAGAACAAACAGAGCTTCAGTCTTCCTGAACCTAGCTGTTCTGGAGGGTTCACTACGATATGCCGGTGGTCGGGCTCCCGGCGACCAGCATACCGGCGCCGGGAGCCCGACCGCCGGCTTACCGACAGTGTGGCAAGCGCAAATGAGTGCGCTCGCCACACTACGGGCTACGCGCGCCACCCCCGCGAGGGAGAATAAGTGTCGGTATGCCAGCTGTCGGGATCCCAGCGCCGGTATACTGTGCGTCGAGATCCCGTCAGTCGGCATACAGAAGACCACCCGTTCTGGACACATAAATCTTTAAAGCCCTGACCACATCCAGGGACTCGGAATCCCCCAAGTCCCGCGTAGCCACAGGCACGACAATAGGTTGGTTCATATGAAAAGAGGAAGACCCTAACAGGTCGAAACGCGTTGGGGCCACCCACCTATACTACATTGCACTGAGGACGAATATTCACTACAAAGAAAGACAGTACTGCTAATCCTTTCCGCAAAACCATCCGGTCACGTGATCCGGAGTTCCGGAAGCAACCGATTGCCAGGCGACGGAAGAAGCCAGAGACAGCGGAGAGTGGAAGGCGGAGGGGAAGGGAGAAGGTAAGTCCCTGTAGGAGGAGGAGAGGCGCGGCCAGCCGCTCGTAGAGCTCCGGCCGTGTCCACTTCGCCTCTGTGACAGGCGCACACCCCAGGTCAGCGGCCCCACAGAGCGGGCCTGATTCGGGCGCTCTACTGTGGGACGTGCTGCAGGAGGAATAGCGCCAGTCCAGGGTCCTTATTCTCCACTCTAACCAAAGCATACACTACCGCTGTCAACTGTTCATCACTTTACAAGAGAATCCTTCACTTCAGAGCACAGATTAGCGGGACGCCGCAGTCTGTATAGACTTGTAAACCGTTTGGACTTTAGCACATATTATCATTATTTTTTTTTTTTGTGGCATTTTTCTTTTTCTTGTTTTCTTTTTCTTTTTTTCGACTTTACAAAGATTACAGCATTTGTTCTTTCAATTGAACCTTGCACTTCAGAATTTAAGCTCAAACCAGGAGCGTGCCCCAATCACTGATTGACTTTTAAACCGAATTTATATCTGTTGGGAAAGAAAGTATCTCAGCATCTTAGAATAAACAACCCTAAGTATATTACCTGCTTTTTCATTATTGATTTTAGTTTCACTTTATAACCGTATCATTCACCACTACAAATAGGGTTTGAGCGCTGGTTCCCTGTGGATTTATCCACATCTGTATACATATGAAAAGATGAGACCACCTTTGGCAGAAATTGAGGACGAGTCCTCAATTCTGCCGTATCCACATGAAAAACCAGGTAGGGGCTTTTATACGACAAAGCCGCCAATTCCGAAACACGCCTTGCAGAAGCCAAGGCCAATAACATAACCACTTTCCAAGTGAGATATTTCAATTCCACCGTCTTGAGTGGTTCAAACCAAGGTGACTTGACGAAACTTAATACCACGTTAAGATCCCAAGGTGCCACCGGAGGTACAAAGGGAGGCTGAATATGCAGTACCCCCTTCACAAATGTCTGTACTTCAGGAAGAGAAGCCAATTCTTTTTGGAAGAAAATGGATAAGGCCGAAATTTGGACCTTTATGGACCCTAATTTTAGGCCCAATTTCAATCCCGTTTGCAGGAAGTGAAGCAGACGGCCCAAATGGAACTCCTTCGTAGGAGCAGTTCTGGCCTCACACCAGGACACATATTTTCGCCATATACGGTGATAATGTTTCAATGTCACGTTCTTCCTAGCCATGATCAGGGTAGGAATGACCTCCACCGGAATACCTTTTTCCGCTAGGATCCGGCGTTCAACCGCCATGCCGTCAAACGCAGCTGCGGTAAGTCTTGGAACAGACAGGGGCCCCTGCTGCAGCAGATCCTGCCTTAGGGGAAGAGGCCACGGATCTTCTGTGAGCAACTCTTGCAGATCCGGATACCAAGTCCTTCGTGGCCAACCTGGAACAATGAGGATCGTTCTGACTCCTCTTAGCCTTATTATTCTCAATACCTTGGGTATGAGAGGTAGAGGAGGGAACACATAGACCGATCTGAACACCTAAGGTGTCACTAGAGCGTCTACCGCTACCGCCTGAGGGCCCCTGGACCTGGCGCAATACCGCTTTAGCTTTTTGTTGAGACAGGACGCCATCATGTCTATCTGAAGCAGTCCCCACCGACCCACGATCTGTGCGAAGACTTCTGGATGAAGTCCCCACTCTCCCGGATGCAGGTCGTGTCTGCTGAGAAAGTCCGCTTCCCAGTTGTCCTCCCCCGGGATGAATACTGCTGATAGGGCGCTTACATGGCCTTCCGCCCAGCGAAGAATCCTGGTCGCTTCTGCCATGGCCACTCTGCTCCTTGTGCCGCCTTGGCGGTTTACATGAGCCACTGCCGTGACATTGTCTGACTGAATCAGAACCGGTTTGTCCCGAAGCAATGCCTCCGCTTGGCGTAGCGCGTTGTATATGGCCCTCAACTCCAGGACGTTGATGTGGAGACCAGTCTCCAGATTTGACCAGAGACCTTGGAAATTTCTTCCCAGTGTGACCGCTCCCCAACCTCGGAGGCTTGCGTCCGTGGTCACCAGGATCCAGTCCTGAATTCCGAACCTGCGGCCTTCTAGGAGGTGAGCACTGTGCAGCCACCACAGGAGAGATACCCTGGCTCTGGGAGACAGGGTGATCCTTTGATGCATTTGTAAATGGGACCCGGACCATTTGTCCAGTAGATCCCATTGAAAGGTCCTCACATGGAACCTGCCGAAGGGGATGGCCTTGTACGATGCCACCATCTTCCCCAGGACACGTGTGCAATGATGCACTGAAACCGTTTTTAGCTTTAATAGGTTCCTGACCAGGGCCATGAGCTCCTGAGCCTTTTCTATCGGAAGAAAAACCTTTTTCTAGTCTGTATCTAGAATCAGACCCAGAAAGGTCAGGCGTGTTGTAGGGACTAGCTGGGACTTTGGTAAATTGAGAATCCAGCCGTGCCCCTGCAACATCCTCACCGACAGCGACACGCTGTCCAGCAACTTCTCCCGAGATCTCGCCTTTATGAGGAGATCGTCCAAGTATGGGATAATTGTGACCTCCTGCTTGCGCAGGAGCACCATCATTTCCGCCATTACCTTGGTGAAAATTCTCGGGGCTGTGGAAAGCCCAAACGGCAACGTCTGAAATTGGTAATGACAGTCCTGTACTGCAAATCTCAGGAACGCCTGATGAGGAGGGAAAATCGGAACATGAAGGTATGCATCCTTTATGTCCAGGGACACCATCCAATCCCCCCCCCCCTCCAGGCTGGCGATGACCGCTCTGAGCGATTCCATCTTGAACTTTTTCAAGTACAAGTTCAGGGACTTTAGATTCAAAATGGGCCTGACCGAACCGTCCGGTTTCGGGACCACAAACAGGGTTGAGTAATACCCCTTTCCTTGCTGGAGAAGAGGAACTTTGACTATCACCTGTTGAAGATACAATTTTTGAATTGCAGTCAACACTAACTCCCTCTCTGACGGGGAAGCTGGCAGAGCTGATTTGAAAAACCGGCGAGGAGGCACGTCTTCGAATTCCAGCCTGTATCCCTGAGAAACAATCTCTATAGCTCAGGGATCCACCTGTGAGTGAACCCAGACCTGGCTGAAAAATCGAAGACGCGCCCCCACTTGAGCCGACTCCCCCCCGGGAAGCCCCAGCGTCATGCGGTGGACTTTGCAGATGTAGGGGAGGACTTCTGCTCCTGGGAACTAGCTGCATGCAGCTTTTTTCCCTTGACTTTTCCTCTGGCAAGGAAGGACGATCTCCGTACCTTCTTGCTTTTATTGGAACGAAAGGACTGCATTTGATAATGAGGTGCCTTTTTAGTATGCTGCGGGGGGACATAAGGTAAGAAATTCGATTTACCAGCCGTAGCAGTAGAGACAAGGTCCGAGAGGCCTTCTCCAAACAACTCCTCCCCCTTGTAAGGCAACGACTCCATATGCCGCTTTGAGTCGGCATCCCCCATCCACTGTTGGGTCCACAGGAGTCGCCTAGCAGAAATAGACATAGCATTTAGTAAACAAATGTCTCTTTGAGCATCCCTCATATAAAAAGCAGCATCTTTGATATGCTCTAGGGTCATTAGAATGGAATCCTTATCTATGGTTTCAAGTTCCGTAGATAAGGAATCTGTCCATGCTGCGATAGGACTACACACCCAGGCCGATGCCATAGCCGGTCTAACGATAGTACCGGAATGTGTGTAAATGTGCTTCATGGTAACCTCCTGCTTACGATCAGCAGGATCCTTGAGGGAAGCTGTATCCTGAGAAGGCAGTGCCACCTTCTTGGATAAGCGTGTCAGCGCCTTGTCTACCTTCGGTGAAGATTCCCATCGTATTCTGTCCGTTTCTGGAAAGGGATACGCCATAAGAATCCTTTTGGGAACTTGTAGTCTCCTATCTGGAGATTCCCAAGCCTTTTCGCACAAGTCGCTTAGTTCAAATGAGGACGGAAAAGTGACCTCAGGCTTTTTCCCTTTATACATGTGTACCCTCGTGTCAGGGACAGGGGGTTCCTCAGTGATATGCAAAGCCTCTTTAATGGCCATAATCATGTAACGAATACCTTTCACCACCTTTGGCTGTAATTTTGCATCCTCATAGTCGACACTAGAGTCAGTCTCTGTGTCGGTATCTGTGTCAGTGATCTGGGATATGGTGCGTTTTTGAGACCCCGAAGGTCCTTGTGCCACAGGGACAGGCATGGTCTGACTACCTGACTGATCCCTAGCTTCAGCCTTGTCTAATCGTTTATGCAGTAAATTTACATTTGCATTCAAGACATTCCACATATCCACCCAGTCCGGTGTCGGTGTTGCCGACGGCGACCTGACCATCATGCACTCCCCCTCCTCCTTAGGTGAGCCTTCCTCGTCAAACATGTCGACACACACGTACCGACACACTTCACACACACACAGGGAATCTCTTTTCTGAAGACAGGTTCCCCCTGAGGCCCTTTGGAGAGACAGAGAGAGAGTATGCCAGCACACACCCCAGCGCTATATGTCCCTGGAGAAAAACACAGAATGTTTACCCAGTAGCGCTGCTGTAGTGTATAAACGCCAATAATGTGCCCCCCCCCCCCCCCCCTCTACTTTAAAACCCCCTTTCACCGTGTGTCAAGCAGGGGAGAACCCAGGGAGCTTCCTCTCAGCGGTGCTGTGTAGAGAAAATGGCGCTGGTGAGTGCTGAGAGTGAAGCCCCGCCCCCTCGGCGGCGGGCTTCTATCCCGCTCAAACTTATTAAAAAATGGCGGGGGCTATTTTATATACATGTACAGTGCCCACCTGTACATGTATATACACTTTTGCCATAGGAGAGGTGTTTTATTGCTGCCCAGGGCGCCCCCCCCCCCCTGCGCCCTGCACCCTTACAGTGACCGGAGTGTGTGAGGTGTAGCGGAGCAATGACGCACAGCTGCAGTGCTGTGCGTTACCTCTGTGAAGCACCGAAGGCTACTGCCGCCTGAGACGTCTTCTGTCTTCGTTTCTTCTGGCTCTGTGAGTAGAACGGCGGCGCGGCTCTGGGGTGAACGCCCAGGACGAACCTGTGTTCATTCCCTCTGGAGCTAATGGTGTCCAGTAGCCGAGGAAGCAGAGCCTAACATTTAAGTAGGTCTGCTCCTCTCTCCTCAGTCCCTCGATGCAGGGAGCCTGTTGCCAGCAGTACTCCCTGAAAAAGAGAAAAAATCCTAACAAAAATGCTTTCTAAGCAGGAAACTCAGGAGAGCTCCCTGCAGTGCACCCATTCTCCTCTGGGCACAGTCTAAAAACTGAGGTCTGGAGGAGGGGCATACAGGGAGGAGCCAGTGCACACCCAGAATCCTAAAGTCTTTCTTAAAGTGCCCCATCTCCTGCGGAGCCCGTCTATTCCCCATGGTCCTTACGGAGTCCCCAGCATCCTCTAGGACGTTAGAGAAATGGGAATTTCATCTGGCATATCTGTTTCCTCCAATCTCCCTGATACCCAGGGTGGTGAGGAAAATAAATCAAGCAAAGGGTGCCGTGACTCTAATAGCTCCGGCTTGGCCCAGAAGGCATTGGTACATAGATCTGCAGAGGATGTCGATGGATACTCCAATTCTGCTCCCTCAATGTCCAGATCTACTAATGCAGGGTCCTTGTTATCACGGGCATCTGGATTGGCTGTCTTTGATGGCATGGCTGTTGAAACCTCTATTCTAAAGTCAAGAGGTTTTTTCACAACAGGTAATTCAAACAATGCTCAGAGCAAAGAAACCCTCATCTGCTCGCATTCATAACCGAATATGGCAAGCCTATATTCATTGGTGCAGTGAAAGAAATATGGATCCAAGGTCTTTCAGAGTATTCAGAATCTTAGATTTCCTTCAGGCAGGAATGGATAAGGGTTTGAAGGTGGCTTCCTTGAGAGTTCAAGTTTCAGCATTGACTGTATGGTTTCAAAAGAAAATTGCCACTTTACAGGATGTGCGTACTTTTTTTCCAGGGAATGCTGCGCATTCAACCACCTTTTGTTCCTCCTGCAGTACCTTGGGATTTAAGTCTGGTCCTCAAAGCCCTTCAAGGGGCTCCGTTTGAACCACTTAAGAAAGTAGATCTTAAATGGTTGACAGCTAAAGTACTCTTTCTACTGACTATGACATCAGCTAGAAGAGTATCAGATTTAGGAGCGCTGTCATGTAAATCTCCTTTTCTGATTTTTTATCCAGATAAAGCAGTTCTCAGAACTAGGTCTGGTTATCTTCCTAAGGGGGTGGTCTTCAGGTTGCCGACTGTCGGGATCCTGGCGCACAGTATACCGGCGCCGGAATCCCGACAGCCGGCATACCAACAGATTTTCTCCCTTGTGGGGGTCCACGATCCCCCTGGAGGGAGAATAAATAGCGTGGTGCATGTAGCGCAGCGAGCCCGAAAGGGGCTCATTTGCGCTTGCCACGCTGTCGGTATGCCGGCGGTCGGACTCCTGGTGCCGGTATGCTGGCATACCATACTACACCCTTCCTAAGGTGGTATCTAAGTTTCACCTTAACGAAGAATTTGTAGTCCCGACTATTCAGGTATCGGGACTTTCTGCGGGAGAAACGTCGCTGGACGTAGTCCGTGCATTACGAATCTACGTAGATCGTACCAGTGCCATCAGAAAGACAGATTCTCTCTTTACTCTCTACGGATTTCACAAGAGGGGATGGCCTGCTACTAAACATACGCTAGCAAAATGGCTTCAAATGACGATTTCAGAAGCATATTCTCGAGCTGATCTCCCTGTTCCGGCTAATGTTTCTGCTCATTCTACACGTAAGGTAGGTCCTTCATGGGCAGCACAACATGGTGCTTCAGCAGAACAGATATGTAAGGCAGCCACATGGTCTTCCATTAATACATTCATTAGACATTATGCCTTGGATACTTTTTCCTCTCATGACGCTGATTTCGGGCGAAAGGTTCTCCTGTCTAATCAGGAGCGTCCCCACCACTAAAAATTGCTTTGGGAAGTTCCAATGTTATCCTGTGGATAACCTGTGGACTCAGCCGGAGAAATATACGTAATGGTAAGAACTTACCGTTGATAACGGTATTTCTCCTATGTACACAGGTTTCCACAGGGATCCCACCCTGACGCACCTGATTTGAGAATCTTATACTCACTAACCCAGAGGTTCTCAAACTCGGTCCTCGGGGGCCCACACAGTGCATGTTTTGCAGGTAACCCAGCAGGTGCACAGGTGTATTAATTACTCACTGACATATTTTAAAAGGTCCACAGGTGGAGCTAATTATTTCACTTGCGATTCTGTGAGGAGACCTGCAAAACATGCACTGTGTGGGCCCCCGAGGACCGAGTTTGAGAACCTCTGCACTAACCTCTTCCCTCTTGCGTGGATGGGTGTGCATGTGTGTTCTTCTCGCCTGAATAGGGTTCTACATAATGCTCCTGCCTAAATGCTTTGGAAACAACTGATTTGACTAAATCGGTGGGCGGGATTATATGGACGAGCCCATTGCATCCTGGGAGGCCAGAAAGCTTGTGATCGTTTGGTGCCAATCCGCTGTCGCTCCAGCATATCCCAATGTTATCCTGTGGAAACCTGTGGACATAGCAGAAATAACATTATCAACGGTAAGTTCTTACCATAACGTATATTTATGTATGTACAGTATTATTGACCCTTGGGAATTTTTTTTATTTTAAATCATTGGATATTTCAGACTTCCCCCTTCCCTTGAGAATCTCAAATCTATCCTCATTATTACATTGTACCTTGAACGTCAGTCTACTCTCCCTGACCTGGACCGCAACGCAATGTTTTTATAGAAAATGGAGCCCTTATATTAAGTCTCTCCCACCCTCAGAACAGCGACGTATATTGCAATTAGTTGACTCCTTCAGTTGGGAATCCTACCGTGGACTCTGTATTCCCAATTAGCCGATGTTTTTTTCTTTAGACTCCAGGTGTTGCCTGTTTCTTTTATTATTATTATATGCCAACATCGTTCTCCCACTACCTATGCATATTTGTTAAAGTCCCTATTTTTCTTGTGATGATTCTCTTTGTGACAACCACAGCCCCCCTCCCCCTCAATCTGTTTCTTATCCTTGTCTTTGTCCTTCTTTCTCAATTATTGTGATGTGTTTTATTGAATAATTGTATACATACAGGTTTAGTATCCCATATCCAAAATGCTTGGGACCGGAGGTATTTTGAATATCGGATTATTCCGTATTTTGGAATAATCGCATACCATAATGAGATATCATGGCAATGGGACCTAAGTCTAAGCACAGAATGCATATACACCTTATACACACAGCCTGAAGGTAATTTTAGCCAATATTTTTAATAACTTTGTGCATTAAACAAAGTGTGTGTATATTCTCACAATTCATTTATGTTTCATATACACCTTATACACACAGCCTGAAGGTTATTTAATACAATATTTTTAATTATTTTGTGTATTAAACAAGGTTTCAGTACATTGAGCCATCAGATATTTAAAAAAAATAAGTGCCAGGCTCCAATGAACCCGATCTATACCCCATGGTAATCTTCAATTCTCAGTATCCACTAGGACGTTAGAGACAACGAGTTTTATGGTAAGAACTTACCTTTGTTAAAACTCTTTCAGCGAGGTACACTGGGCTCCACAAGGATAGACATTGGGGTGTAGAGTAGGATCTTGATCCGAGGCACCAACAGGCTCAAAAGCTTTGACTGTTCCCAAGATGCATATCGCCGCCTCCTCTATAACCCCGCCTCCCTGCACAGGAGCTCAGTTTTTAGTTAACCAGCCCAATGCAGTAGCAGGAAAAGAGACGACAACAGTTAGTAGCCACAAACACCACATTCTCACGACAGGAGAAGTGTCAGCGGCTAATGCCATACCAACCCAAAGAAGCCAAGTGCGTCAGGGTGGGCGCCTTGTGGAGCCCAGTGTACCTCGCAGAAAGAGTTTTAACAAAGGTAAATTCTTACCATAAAACTCGTTTTCTGCGGCGGGGTACACTGGGCTCCACAAGGATAGACATTGGGGATGTTCTAAAGCAGTTCCTTATGGGAGGGGACGCACTGTAGCGGGCACAAGAACCCGGCGTCCAAAGGAAGCATGCTGGGAAGCAGCAGTATCGAAGGCATAGAACCTTATGAACGTGTTCACCGAGGACCACGTAGCCACCTTGCACAGTTGTTCAAGGGTCGCACCACGGCAGGCCGCCCAAGAAGGTCCAACGGACCGAGCAGAATGGGCCGTAATGTGAGCAGGAGCTGACAGACCAGCCTTCACATAAGCATGTGCAATCACCATTCTAATCCATCTGGCCAAAGTCTGCTTGTGAGCAGGCCATCCCCGTTTGTGAAACCCAAACATAACAAAGAGAGAATCAGATTTCCTAATAGAAGCAGTTCTCTTCACATAGATACGGAGAGCATGTACCACATCCAAAGACCGCTCTTTGGGAGACAGATCAGGAGAAACAAGTGCCGAAACCACAATCTCCTGATTAAGGTGGAACGAAGAAACCACCTTAGGTAAATATCCGGGACAAGTCCTAAGAACCGCCCGGTCACGGTGAAATATCAGATATGGGGAACTACAGGACGAGGCACCCAAATCCGACACTCTTCTAGCTGAGGCAATAGCCAGCAGAAACACCACCTTAAGGGAAAGCCACATAAGATCAGCTGAACCAAGAGGTTCAAACGGAGACTCTTGTAATACCTCCAAAACCACCGACAAGTCCCAAGGAGCCACAGGCGGGACATAGGGAGGTTGGATACGCAACACACCCTGAGTAAAGGTATGCACATCAGGTAAGGTCGCAATTTTTCTCTGAAACCACACCGACAAGGCAGAATGTGAACCTTGAGGGAGGCCAGACGCAGACCTAAGTCCAGGCCCTGCTGAAGAAAAGCCAACAACTTGGCTGTACTAAACTTGGAAGCGTCATAATTGTTAGATGCGCACCAAAGTAAGAATGCCAGACCCTATAGTAAATCCGAGCAGAAGCCGGTTTCCGGGCCCGCAACATAATTTGAATGACCGCCTCAGAAAATAAGAATTTACTTACCGATAATTCTATTTCTCATAGTCCGTAGTGGATGCTGGGGACTCCGAAAGGACCATGGGGAATAGCGGCTCCGCAGGAGACTGGGCACAAAGTAAAAGCTTTAGGACTAGCTGGTGTGCACTGGCTCCTCCCCCTATGACCCTCCTCCGAGCCTCAGTTAGGATACTGTGCCCGGACGAGCGTACACAATAAGGAAGGATTTTGAATCCCGGGTAAGACTCATACCAGCCACACCAATCACACCGTACAACTTGTGATCTGAACCCAGTTAACAGCATGATAACAGAAGGAGCCTCTGAAAAGATGGCTCACAACAACAATAACCCGATTTTTGTAACAATAACTATGTACAAGTAATGCAGACAATCCGCACTTGGGATGGGCGCCCAGCATCCACTACGGACTATGAGAAATAGAATTATCGGTAAGTAAATTCTTATTTTCTCTAACGTCCTAGTGGATGCTGGGGACTCCGAAAGGACCATGGGGATTATACCAAAGCTCCCAAACGGGCGGGAGAGTGCGGATGACTCTGCAGCACCGAATGAGAGAACTCCAGGTCCTCCTCAGCCAGGGTATCAAATTTGTAGAATTTAGCAAACGTGTTTGCCCCTGACCAAGTAGCAGCTCGGCAAAGTTGTAAAGCCGAGACCCCTCGGGCAGCCGCCCAAGATGAGCCCACTTTCCGTGTGGAATGGGCTTTTATAGATTTTGGCTGTGGCAGGCCTGCCACAGAATGTGCAAGCTGAATTGTACTACAAATCCAACGAGCAATTGTCTGCTTAGAAGCAGGAGTGCATACAGGATAAACAGCGAGTCAGATTTTCTGACTCCTGCCGTCCTGGAAACATATATTTTCAGGGCCCTGACTACGTCCAGCAACTTGGAATCCTCCAAGTCCCTAGTAGCCGCAGGCACCACAATAGGTTGGTTTAAGTGAAATGCTGAAACCACCTTAGGGAGAAATTGAGGACGAGTCCTCAATTCTGCCCTGTCCGTATGAAAAATTAGGTAAGGGCTTTTATAGGATAAAGCCGCCAATTCTGATACACGCCTGGCTGAAGCCAGGGCTAACAGCATTACCACTTTCCATGTGAGATATTTCAAGTCCACAGTGGTGAGTGGTTCAAACCAATGTGATTTTAGGAATCCCAACACTACATTGAGATCCCAAGGTGCCACTGGAGGCACAAAAGGAGGCTGTATATGCAGTACTCCCTTGACAAACGTCTGAACTTCAGGAACAGAAGCTAGTTCTTTTTGGAAGAATATCGACAGGGCCGAAATTTGAACCTTAATGGACCCTAATTTGAGGCCCATAGACAGTCCTGTTTGCAGGAAATGCAGGAATCGACCCAGTTGAAATTCCTCCGTAGGGGCCTTCCTGGCCTCGCACCACGCAACATATTTACGCCAAATACGGTGATAATGTTGTACGGTTACATCCTTCCTGGCTTTGATCAGGGTAGGGATGACTTCATCCGGAATGCCTTTTTCCTTCAGGATCCGGCGTTCAACCGCCATGCCGTCAAACGCAGCCGCGGTAAGTCTTGGAACAGACATGGTCCCTGCTGGAGCAGGTCCTGTCTTAGAGGTAGAGGCCACGGGTCTTCCGTGAGCATCTCTTGAATTTCCGGGTACCAAGTCCTTCTTGGCCAATCCGGAGCCACGAGTATAGTCTTTACTCCTCTCCTTCTTATGATTCTCAGTACTTTTGGTATGAGAGGAAGAGGAGGGAACACATACACTGACCGGTACACCCACGGTGTTACCAGAGCGTCCACAGCTATTGCCTGAGGGTCCCTTGACCTGGCGCAATATCTGTCTAGTTTTTTTTTCTAGGTCGTGTCTGCTGAGGAAGTCTGCTTCCCAGTTGTCCACTCCCGGAATGAACACTGCTGACAGTGCTATCACATGATTTTCCGCCCAGCGAAGAATCCTTGTCACTTCCGTCATTGCCCTCCTGCTTCTTGTGCCGCCCTGTCTGTTTACGTGGGCGACTGCCGTGATGTTGTCCGACTGGATCAATACTGGCTGACCCTGAAGCAGAGGCCTTGCCTGACTTAGGGCATTGTAAATGGCCCTTAGTTCCAGGATATTTATGTGAAGTGACGTTTCCATGCTTGACCACAAGCCCTGGAAATTTTTTCCCTGTGTGACTGCTCCCCAGCCTCTCAGGCTGGCATCCGTGGTCACCAGGACCCAATCCTGAATGCCGAATCTGCGGCCCTCTAGGAGATGAGCACTCTGTAACCACCACAGTAGAGACACCCTTGTCCTTGGAGACAGGGTTATCCGCTGATGCATTTGAAGATGCGATCCGGACCATTTGTCTAGCAGATCAAACTGAAAAGTTCTTGCGTGGAATCTGCCGAATGGAATCGCTTCGTAAGAAGCCACCATCTTTCCCAGGACCCTTGTGCACTGATGCACTGACACCTGGCCTGGTCTTAGGAGTTTCCTGACTAGGTCGGATAACTCCCTGGCTTTCTCTTCCGGGAGAAACACCTTTTTCTGTACTGTGTCCAGAATCATCCCTAGGAACAGCAGACGTGTCGTCGGAATCAGCTGCGATTTTGGAATATTTAGAATCCATCCGTGCTGTCGTAGTACTATTTGAGATAGTGCTACTCCGACCTCTAACTGTTCTCTGGACCGTGCCCTTATCAGGAGATCGTCCAAGTAAGGGATAATTAAGACGCCTTTTCTTCGAAGAAGAATCATCATTTCGGCCATTACCTTGGTAAAGACCCGGGGTGCCGTGGACAATCCAAACGGCAGCGTCTGAAACTGATAGTGACAGTTCTGTACCACAAACCTGAGGTACCCTTGGTGAGAAGGGCAAATTGGGACATGGAGGTAAGCATCCTTGATGTCCAGAGACACCATGTAGTCCCCTTCTTCCAGGTTCGCTATCACTGCTCTGAGTGACTCCATCTTGAACTTGAACCTTTTTATGTAAGTGTTCAAGGCTTTCAGATTTAAAATGGGTCTCACCGAGCCGTCCGGCTTCGGTACCACAAACAGCGTGGGGTAATACCCCTTTCCCTGTTGTAGGAGGGGTACCTTGATTATCACTTGCTGGGAATACAGCTTGTGAATGGCTTCCAATACCGCCTCCCTGTCGGGGGTAGACGTTGGTAAAGCAGACTTCAGGAACCGGCGAGGGGGAGACGTCTCGAATTCCAATTTGTACCCCTGAGATACTACCTGCAGGATCCAGGGGTCCACTTGCGAGTGAGCCCACTGCGCGCTGAAATTCTTGAGACGGGCCCCCACCGTGCCTGAGTCCGCTTGTAAGGCCCCAGCGTCATGCTGAGGACTTGGCAGAAGCGGGGGAGGGCTTCTGGTCGTGGGAAGAAGCTGTCTGTTGCAGTCTTTTTCCCCTTCCTCTGCCCCGGGGCAGATATGAGTGGCCTTTTGCCCGCTTGCCCTTATGGGGACGAAAGGACTGAGCCTGAAAAGGCGGTATCTTTTTCTGCTGCGAGGTGACTTGGGGTAAAAAGGTGGATTTCCCAGCCGTTGCCGTGGCCACCAGGTCCAATAGACCGCCCCCAAATAACTCCTCCCCTTTATACGGCAATACTTCCATATGCCGTTTGGAATCCGCATCCCCTGACCACTGTCGCGTCCATAATCCTCTTCTGGCAGAAATGGACATCGCACTTACTCTTGATGCCAGAGTGCAAATGTCTCTCTGTGCATCTCGCATATATAGGAATGCATCCTTTAAATGCTCTATAGTCAATAATATATTGTCCCTGTCCAGGGTATCAATATTTTCAGTCAGGGAATCCGACCAAGCCACCCCAGCACTGCACATCCAGGCTGAGGCGATTGCTGGTCGCAGTATAACACCAGTATGTGTGTATATACTTTTAAGGATATTTTCCAGCCTCCTATCTGCTGGCTCCTTAAGGGCGGCCGTTTCTGGAGACGGTAACGCCACTTGTTTTGATAAGCGTGTGAGCGCCTTATCCACCCTAGGGGGTGTTTCCCAACGAGCCCTAACCTCTGGTGGGAAGGGATATAGTGCCAATAATTTTTTAGAAATTAGCAGTTTTTTATCGGGGGTAACTTCAATTCATCTGATTCAGGAAAAACTACGGGTAGTTTTTTCACACCCCACATAATACCCCTTTTTGTGGTACTTGCAGTATCAGAGATGTGCAAAACCTCCTTCATTGCCGTGATCATGTAACGTGTGGCCCTACTGGAAAATACGTTTGTTTCTTCACCGTCGACACTGGAGTCAGTGTCTGTGTCCGTGTCGACCCACTGAGGTAACGGGCGTTTAATAGCCCCTGACGGTGTTTGAGACGCCTGGACAGGCACTAACTGAGCTGCCGGCTGTCTCATGTCGTCAACAGTTTTCTGTAACGTGCCGACACTGTCACGTAATTCCTTAATTACGGCCATCCATTCAGGTGTCGACTCCCTAGGGGGTGACATCACCATTATAGGCAATTGCTCCGCCTCCACATCATTTTCCTCCTCATACATGTCGACACACACGTACCGACACCCAGCACACACACAGGGAATGCTCTGATAGAGGACAGGACCCACTTAGCCCCTTAGGGAGACAGAGGGAGAGTTTGCCAGCACACACCAGAGCGCTATATATGTATAGGGACAACCTTACAATAAGTGTCTATCCCTTATAGCTGCTTATATCTGTTATTTTGCCAAATAAGTGCCCCCCTCTCTTTTTTACCCTGTTTCTGTAGTTGCAGGATGCAGGGGAGATTCTGGGAGCCTTCCTACCAGCGGAGCTGTGTGGGAAAAATGGCGCTGTGTGCTGAGGAGATAGGCCCCGCCCCCTTCACGGCGGGCTCTTCTCCCGCTTTTTTCTGGAAAACTGGCAGGGGTTAAATACATCCATATAGCCCAGGAGCTATATGTGATGTATTTTTTGCCAAATAAGGTAAATTCATTGCTTCCCAGGGCGCCCCCCCCCCCAGCGTCCTGCACCCTCAGTGACCGAAGTGTGCTGAGAGCAATGGCGCACAGCTGCAGTGCTGTGCGCTACCTTATGAAGACAGGAAAGTCTTCTGCCGCCGATTTATGGACCTCTTCTTGCTTCAGCATCTGTAAGGGGGCCGGCGGCGCGGCTCCGGGACCCATCCATGGCTGGGCCTGTGATCGTCCCTCTGGAGCTAATGTCCAGTAGCCTAAGAAGCCCAATCCACTCTGCACGCAGGTGAGTTCGCTTCTTCTCCCCTTAGTCCCTCGATGCAGTGAGCCTGTTGCCAGCAGGTCTCACTGAAAATAAAAAACCTATTTAAACTTTTACTCTAAGCAGCTCAGGAGAGCCACCTAGATTGCACCCTTCTCGTTCGGGCACAAAATCTTAACTGAGGCTTGGAGGAGGGTCATAGGGGGGAGGAGCCAGTGCACACCAGCTAGTCCTAAAGCTTTTACTTTGTGCCCAGTCTCCTGCGGAGCCGCTATTCCCCATGGTCCTTTCGGAGTCCCCAGCATCCACTAGGACGTTAGAGAAAACCCTTTAGCCCTCAAGATGGAAGCTTCAAGAGCCACGCCGTCAAAGACAGCCGGGCTAGGTCCTGGTAGACACAGGGGCCCTGAACGAGGAGGTCTGGGCGTTGTGGAAGTAGAACTGGACGCTCTGACGAGAGGCCCTGCAGGTCTGAGAACCAGTGCCGTCTGGGCCAGGCTGGAGCTATGAGAAGCAGGATTCCTCTTTCCTGCTTGAACTTCCGAATTACCCTGGGCAGGAGTGACACCGGAGGGAACACGTACGGCAGCCGAAACCTCCACGGCACCGCCAGCGCATCCACGAATGCTGCTTGAGGATCCCTTGTCCTTGCTCCGAAGACCGGAACCTTGTGGTTGTGTCGAGACGCCCATCATATCCACGTCTGGAAGACCCCACCTTTCCACTAGGAGTTGAAACACTTCTGGATGGAGGCCCCACTCTCCGGCGTGTACGTCCTGATGACAGAGAAAGTCTGCTTGAAAATTCAGGACTCCCGGAATGAATATCGCCGATATGGCCGGTAGATGGCGTTCCGCCCATTGCAGAATCCGTGAGACTTCCTTCATTGCCAAACGGCTTCGAGTGCCACCTTGATGATTTATGTAAGCCACTGTGGTGGCATTGTCCGACTGTACTTGAACAGGACGGTTCTAAATTAAATGCTGGGCCAGGTTCAATGAGTTGAAGACCGCCCGCAATTCCAGAATGTTGATCGGGAGGAGAGACTCCTCCTTGGTCCACCGACTCTGAAGGGAGTGTTGCTCCAGCACCGCGCCCCAACCCCTTAGACTGGCATCTGTCGTCAACAGGACCCAGTCGGATATCCAGAAGGGACGGCCCCTGCACAATCGTTGGCCTGGAGCCACCAGTACAGCGAGAGACGTACCTCCGGAGTCAATGAGATCATGTAAGACCTGATCCGGTGAGGCAGGCCGTCCCACTTGGCCAGAATCAGCCTCTGGAGGGGGCGACAATGGAATTGAGCATACTCCATCATGTCGAATGCTGACACCATGAGGCCCAGCACTTGCATCGCCGAATGTATCGACACTTGTGGACAAGAGAGGAAGCAACAAATCCTGTCCTGAAGCTTCAGGACTTTCTCCCCAGACAAGAACAACCGCTGGTTGTGAGTGTCCAATAGCGCTCCCAGGTGCACCATGCTCTGAGCAGGGACCAGGGAGGATTTCTTCCAGTTGGTGAGCCACCCCTGGGCTTGCAGAAACCGGACAGTCAGATCTAGGTGACGTAGCAGAAGTTCTGGGGAATTTGCCAGGATCAACAAGTCGTCCAGATACGGTAGGATCCTGACACCTTGACGGCGGAGTACCACCGTCATCACCGCCATAACTTTGGTGAAGACTCGCGGAGCCGTGGTTAAACCAAAAGGTAATGCCCGAAACTGGTAATGGAGGTTGCCAATCGCAAACCTCAGGTATTGGTGGTGCGACACTGCTATAGGAATATGCAGGTAAGCATTCTGTATATCCAGGGAGACCATATAATCCCCAGGTTCCAAGGCCAGAATGATAGAGCGAAGGGTTTCCATACGGAAACTTTCACAAACTTGTTCAATGCCTTAAGGTTGAGAATGGGCCGGGAGGACCCATTCGGTTTCGGGACTAGAAACAGCGGAGAATAGTACCCCTGGCCTCTCTGAGCAAGAGGCACCTGTACTACCACTCCTGTGTCCAGGAGGGTCTGTACCACCGAATGTAGAGTTTTTGCCTTAGGTCCAAAGGGACGTCTGTCAGGCAAAATCGATGAGGGGGTCGGTTTTTGAAGGCTATGGCGTAACCTCGAGTGACGACTTCCCGTACCCAGGCATCAGAAGTTGTCTTCAACCATCCTGGGTATACCCTAGAAGCCAGCCCCCAACCCTGGGATCCCCCAGGGGGAGGCCCGCCCCATCATGCGGCAGGCTTATCGGTCTTGGAAGCTGGCTGACAGGCAGCCCAGGCTCTTTTGGGCTTTGGCTTACCAGGTTTGGAAGTACGAGCCTGCTTGTGGTACGCCTGACCTTTTGCTTTACCTGAAGGACGAAAGGAAGTACCTTTAGCCTTCGACACAGAAGGAGCGGTAACTGGCAGACAGGCAGTTTTGGCAGTAGCCAAATCAGCCACTATCTTATTTAAGTCCTCCCCAAACAGAATATCTCCCTTGAAAGGGAGTACCTCCAGGGTTTTTCTAGAATCCAGATCCACAGACCAGGATCTGAGCCACAATATCCGGCGAGCCAGGACTGACGTAGTAGAGGCCTTGGCTGCTAGAATACTGGCATCAGAAGCCGCCTCTCTAATATAGTGAGAAGCTGTGACAATATATGACAAGCATTGTCTAGCATGGTCAGAAGAGATTTCAGCTTCCAACTCTAGGGCCCATGCTTCAATAGCCTCTGCAGCCCAAGTTGCTGCAATAGTGGGCCTTTGTGTAGCACCCGTGAGGGTGTAAATCGCTTTCAGACAACCCTCCACACGTTTATCCGTAGGCTCTTTCAGAGACGTGACGGTAGGGACAGGTAGAGCTGAGGAAACCACCATCCTAGCCACATGCAAGTCCACTGGAGGGGGCGTTTCTCAATTTTTAGACAGCTCTGGCGCGAGGGGATAGCGAGCCAACATCTTCTTTTGAGGCACAAACTTCTTCCCTGGATTTTCCCCGGATTCCTGACTTATATCCACCAGGTGATCAGAATGAGGTAAAACTTGTTTAAGCACCTTCTGACGCTTGAACCTATCTGGCTTCTTAGGAGGAACGGATGACTCGGGATCATCCGTAATCTGTAGAATCAACTTAATAGCCTCCAAAAGATCAGGAACATCCACATGTGAACTACCCTCCCCATCAGCAGTATCTGTGTCAGAATCTGTGGGATCAGTGTAAGCGCCATCTTCATCAGACGAGGTGTCAGTGACAGCAGTGGATTGTGAGGAGGTAAGAGCTCGCTTAGAGGACCCCTTGGTCTTAGGCGAGCGAGGGTCAGACTTTTTAGTAGTCAAAGACTGGTTCAATTTCTTCAACTGAGCAGACAAGTTATCTGCCCGCGGCGGTTTAGCCGCGGGGACCACATACGGTTGAACCGGCATAGGAGGTCCCATAGGGGGCGTTCGTTTAGTAACTAGCGTATTC
This sequence comes from Pseudophryne corroboree, assembly GCF_028390025.1. Lineage (NCBI taxonomy): Eukaryota > Metazoa > Chordata > Amphibia > Anura > Myobatrachidae > Pseudophryne > Pseudophryne corroboree. The sequence continues at coordinate 310,903,398 of NC_086444.1, read as the reverse complement.
AGAAGTGTGGAGAAAGTAGCCCACGGCGGGTTATTATGGACCCCCGTTGCCACAGTCCCACTGGGGGGCAAGGAGCCCCCAGAACCAGAGCCCGCAGCTGCTATATTCTCCTCATAGGGATCTGTGGCGTCAGCAACACCGGTAGTGTGTTCAGCCCCAGAACCGTTACCCTCAGAAGCAGACATGATATAACTTGCAATATCAGGTAACACAGTACAATTGTCAGCAGCACAATACCTCTTGCCCAAACCCCTGCACAGTGTAATCAGCACAAGCAGGGATACAGGAGAGATATGGTGACTAAAATCACAGAGAAAAATACAATTAGAGTATGTCTTGTGAATATCCTATATTACAGTATTATAAACCTGACGCACCAAGCCCCCTCAGGTTATAGAATAATAAGAATTTACTTACCGATAATTCTATTTCTCGTAGTCCGTAGTGGATGCTGGGAACTCCGTAAGGACCATGGGGAATAGCGGCTCCGCAGGAGACAGGGCACATCTAAAGAAAGCTTTAGGATCACCTGGTGTGCACTGGCTCCTCCCCCTATGACCCTCCTCCAAGCCTCAGTTAGGATACTGTGCCCGGACGAGCGTACACAATAAGGAAGGATTTTGAATCCCGGGTAAGACTCATACCAGCCACACCAATCACACTGTACAACTTGTGATCTGAACCCAGTTAACAGCATGATAATAGAGAAGCCTCTATAAAAGATGGCTCACTACAACAATAACCCAAATTTTTTGGTAACAATAATTATGTACCAGTATTGCAGACAATCCGCACTTGGGATGGGCGCCCAGCATCCACTACGGACTACGAGAAATAGAATTATCGGTAAGTAAATTCTTATTTTCTCTGACGTCCTAGTGGATGCTGGGAACTCCGTAAGGACCATGGGGATTATACCAAAGCTCCCAAACGGGCGGGAGAGTGCGGATGACTCTGCAGCACCGAATGAGAGAACTCCAGGTCCTCCTAAGCCAGGGTATCAAATTTGTAGAATTTTACAAACGTATTTGCTCCTGACCAAGTAACTGCTCGGCAAAGTTGTAAAGCCGAGACCCCTCGGGCAGCTGCCCAAGATGAGCCCACCTTCCTTGTGGAGTGGGCATTTTAAGATTTTTGGCTGTGGCAGGCCTGCCACAGAATGTGCAAGCTGAATTGTACTACAAATCCAACGAGCAATCGTCTGCTTAGAAGCAGGAGCACCCAGTTTGTTGGGTGCATACAGGATAAACAGCGAGTCAGATTTTCTGACTCCAGCCGTCCTGGAAACATATATTTTCAGGGCCCTGACCACGTCAAGCAACTTGGAATCCTCCAAGTCCTTAGTAGCCGCAGGTACCACAATAGGTTGCTTCATGTGAAATGCAGAAACCACCTTAGGTAGAAATTGAGGACAAGTCCTCAATTCTGCCCTGTCAGAATGAAATATTAAATAAGGGCTTTTATATGATAAAGCCGCCAATTCTGACACACGCCTGGCTGAAGCCAGGGCTAACAGCATCGTCACCTTCCATGTGAGATATTTTAAGTCCACAGTGGTGAGTGGTTCAAACCAATGTGACTTTAGGAAACTCAACACAACATTGAGATCCCAAGGTGCCACTGGAGGCACAAAAGGAGGCTGTATATGCAGTACCCCTTTTACAAATGTCTGAACTTCAGGCACTGAAGCCAGTTCCTTTTGGAAGAAAATCGACAGGGCCGAAATTTGAACCTTAATGGACCCTAATTTTAGGCCCATAGACAGTCCTGTTTGCAGGAAATGGAGGAAACGACCCAGTTGAAATTCCTCTGTAGGGGCCTTCTTGGCCTCCTACCACGCAACATATTTTCGCCAAATGCGGTGATAATGTTTTGCGGTTACGTCCTTCCTGGCCTTGACCAGGGTAGGGATGACTTCATCTGGAATGCCTTTTTCCTTCAGGATCCGGCGTTCAACCGCCAAGCCGTCAAACGCAGCCGCGGTAAGTCTTGGAACAGACAAGGCCCCTGCTGGAGCAGGTCCTTTCTTAGAGGTAGAGGCCACGGTTCGTCCGTGAGCATCTCTTGAAGTTCCGGATACCAAGTCCTTCTTGGCCAATCCGGAACCACGAGTATAGTTCTTACTCCTCTCCTTCTTATGATTCTCAGTACTTTTGGTATGAGAGGCAGAGGAGGGAACACATACACTGACTGGTACACCCACGGTGTTACCAGAGCGTCCACCGCTATTGCCTGAGGGTCCCCTGACCTGGCGCAATATCTGTCTAGTTTTTTGTTTAGACGGGACGCCATTATGTCCACCTTTGGTTTTTCCCAACGGTTTACAATCAGGTGGAAGACTTCTGGGTGAAGTCCCCACTCTCCCGGGTGAAGGTCGTGTCTGCTGAGGAAGTCTGCTTCCCAGTTGTCCACTCCCGGAATGAACACTGCTGACAGTGCTATCACATGATTTTCCGCCCAGCGAAGAATCCTTGCAGCTTCTGCCATTGCCCCCCTGCTTCCCGTGCCGCCCTGTCTGTTTACGTGGGCGACTGACGTGATGTTGTCCGATTGGATCAATACCGCCTGACCCTGAAGCAGGGGTTTCGCTTGACTTAGGGCATTGTAAATGGCCCTTAGTTCCAGAATGTTTATATGAAGAGATGTCTCCAGGCTTGACCATAAGCCCTGGAAATTCCTTCCCTGTGTGACTGCTCCCCAGCCTCGCAGGCTGGCATCCCTGGCCACCAGGACCCAGTCCCGAATGCCGAATCTGCGGCCCTCTAGAAGATGAGCACTCTGCAACCACCACAGGAGGGATACCCTTGTCCCCGGTGACAGGGTTATCCGCTGAAGCATCTGAAGATGCGACCCGGACCATTTGTCCAGTAGGTTCCACTGGAAAGTCTTGTGTGGAATCTGCCGAATGGGATTGCTTCGTAGGAAGCCACCATTTTTACCCAGAACCCTTGTGCATTGATGCACTGAGACTTGGTTCGGTTTTAGGAGGTTCCTGTCGGATAACTCCCTGGCTTTCTCCTCCGGGAGAAACACCTTCTTTCTGGACTGTGTCCAGGATCATCCCTAGGAACAGAAGACAAGTCGTCGGAACCAGCTGCGATTTTGGAATATTGAGAATCCAATCGTGCTGCCGCAACACTACCTGATATAGTGCTACACCGATCTCCAACTGTTCCCTGGATCTTACCCTTATCAGGGAATCGTCCAAGTAACGGATAACTAAAATTCCCTTCCTTCGAAGGAATATCATCATTACGGTCATTACTTCAGTAAAGACCCGGGGTGCCGTGGACCATCCCTACGGCAGCGTCCGAACTGATAGTGACAGTTCTGTACCATAACCTGAAATACCCTTGGTGAGAAGGGTAAATTTTGACATGAAGGTAAGCATCCTTGATGTCCCGAGACATCATGTAGTCCCCTTCTTCCAGGTTTGCAATCACTGCTCTGAGTGACTCAATTTTGAACCTCTGTATGCAAGTGTTCAAAGATTTTAGATTTTAAAATCGGTCTCACCGAGCCGTCTGGCTTCGGTACCACAATAGTGTGGAATAATACCCCGTTCCCTGTTGCAGGAGGGGTACCTTGATTATCACCTGCTGGGAATACAGCTTGTGAATGGTTTCCAAAACTGCCTCCCTGTCAGCGGGAGACGTCGGTAAAACAGACCTTTGGAAACGGCGAGGGGGATACGTCTCGAATTCCAATTTGTACCCCTGAAATATTACCTGAAGGATCCAGGGGTCTACTTGCGAGTGAGCCCACTGCGCACTGAAATTCATTGAGAACGGGACCCCACCGTGCCTGAACTTGTAAAGCCCTAGCGTCATACTGAGGGCTTGGCAGAGACGGAAAAGAGTTTCTGTTCCTTGGAACTGGCTGATCTCTGCAGCCATTTTCCTCTCCCTCTGTCACGAGCAGAAAAGAGGAACCCTTTTGTCCGCTTGCCAACCAGGCCTGCGCCTGATAATACGGCGTCTTATTTTGAGAGGCGACCTGGGGTACATCCCCTCTTTTAAGGCAATACTTCCAAATGCCGTTTGGAATCCGCATCACCTGACCACTTTACTGGTATAATTGGACAACGCACTTATACTTGATGCCAGTCGGCAAATATTCCGCTGTGCATCATGCATATATAGAAATGCATCTTTTAATTGCTCTATAGGCAATAATATACTGTCCTTATCTAGGATATCATATTTCCAGTCAGGGAATACGACCACGCCAACCCAGCACTGCACATCCAGGCTGAGGCGATTGCTGGTCGCAGTATAACACCAGTATGTGTGCAAATACATTTTAGGATACCCTCCTGCTTTCTATCAGCAGGATCCTTAAGGGCGGCCATCTCAAGAGAGGGTAGAGCCCATGTTCTTACAAGCGTGTGAGCGCCTTATCCCCCCTAGGGGGTGTTTCCCAACGCACCCTAACCTCTGGCGGGAAAAGGTATACTGCCAATAACTTTTTAGAAATTATCAATTGTTATCGGGGGGAAACCCACGCATTTTATTTCTCAGATTCAGGAAAACTACAGGAAGTTTTTCCTCCCAACATAATACCCCTTTTTTTTGGTGGTATTCTTATCAGAAAAGTGTAAACTTTTTTCATTGCCTCAATCATGCAATGTGTGGCCCTATTTTGGAAATCACGGTTGTCTCTTCACCGTCGACACAGGAGTCAGTATCCGTGTCGGCGTCTGTATCTGAGGTAACGGGCGCTTTAGAGCCCCTATATGAGACGTCTGGACATGCACAAGCTGAGTAGCCGGCTGTCTCATGTCAACCACTGTCTTTTATACAAAGCTGACACTGTCACGCAATTTCCACAGTACATCCACTCAGGTGTCGACCCCCCAGGGGGTGACAACACTATTACAGACACTCTACTCCGTCTCCTCATCATTTTTCTCCTCATACATGTCGACACAAACGTACCGACACACAGCACACACACAGGGAATGCTCTGATAGAGGACAGGACCCCACTAGCCCTTTGGGGAGACAGAGGGAGAGTTTGCCAGCACACACCAGAGCGCTATATATATACAGGGATAACCTTATATAAGTGTTTTTCCCTTTATAGCTGCTGTATTGTTTATACTGCGCCTAATTTGTGCCCCCCTCTCTTTTTTAACCCCTTTCTGTAGTGTAGTGACTGCAGGGGAGAGCCAGGGAGCTTCCCTCCAACTGAGCTGTGAGGGAAAATGGCGCCAGTGTGCTGAGGAGATAGGCTCCGCCCCTTTCTCGGCGTCCTTATCATCCGTTTTCTTGTATGTTTTGGCAGGGGTTAAATGCATCCATATAGCCCAGGAGTTATATGTGATGCATTTATTTTAGCCATAAAAGGTTTTCTAACGATTTATTGCGTCTCAGGGCGCTGCCCCCCCAGCGCCCTGCACCCTCAGTGACCGGAGTGTGAAGTGTGCTGAGAGCAATGGCGCACAGCTGCGGTGCTGTGCGCCTACCTTTATCTGAAGACAGGAAAGTCTTCTGCCGCCGATTTTTCCGGACCTCTTCGCTCTTCTGGCTCTGTAAGGGCTCGGCGGCGCGGCTCCGGTGACCCATCCAGGCTGAACCTGTGATCGTCCCTCTGTACTAATGTCCAGTAGCCTAAGAAGCCCAATCCACTCTGCACGCAGGTGAGTTCGCTTCTTCTCCCCTTAGTCCCTCGATGCAGTGAGCCTGTTGCCAGCAGGTCTCACTGAAAATAATAAACCTAAACTAAAACTTTCACAAAGAGCTCAGGAGAGCCCCTAGTGTGCACCCTTCTCGTCGGGCACAGAAAATCTAACTGAGGCTTGGAGGAGGGTCATAGGGGGAGGAGCCAGTGCACACCAGGTGATCCTAAAGCTTTCTTTAGATGTGCCCTGTCTCCTGCGGAGCCGCTATTCCCCATGGTCCTTACGGAGTTCCCAGCATCCACTAGGACGTCAGAGAAATAGGGATAGCTTCCCCGCTTCCCTCACTTATCCCCCCTTCTTTACTAGCCGTCACTGCCTCTGCATTACTTAATCCTTTTTTTTTCCCCTCTCTCTCTCCCCCTCCCTCTCTCTGTATTATACTTGTTATGAGACATTTCTATGCTTTGCTTTCAGAGATGTTACCTTTTTGTTCGTCTTTTTGTTTTCCTTCTCTGTTATACTATACTATTCTTGTGTTGGCATTCAACCACATCCTCCTGTATCGTTTTATCACCGAATTGTTAGAATTTTATTTTTATTCTTCTCACTTCTCATCTGCTGTTCTCTGTGATTGGACATGCCGTATAGTTCACCAATTGTACTGTTGACTACCTATTCCAGCTATGTCTTGTTCTTATTGTTGACATAAAACAAAATAAAATAAATCGTTTAAAAAAAAAAAGAATATAGGGATAGCAAGTTGAGTGAGAGACACGAAATGAAAATCAACCAGCAAGCTAATGCACACACATATAGTCACAGTTATACAATGCAGAGGTTATTACCAACAATAATACTGCACTGGACTAGCTTATATATATAGCTATGTAGTCAATAGATATAACACTGCACAGTAAGAACTGGATGTATATCACAGGGCACTTGTACCAGAGAACTCTGACTAGGGCCCTCATTCCGAGTTGTTCGCTCGCAAGCTGCTTTTAGCAGCATTGCACACGCTAAGCCGCCGCCTACTGGGAGTGAATCTTAGCTTATCAAAATTGCGAACAAAAGATTCGCAATATTGCGAAAAGACTTCTCTGTGCAGTTTCTGAGTAGCTCGAGACTTACTCTCTTCCAGTGCGATCAGTTCAGTGCTTGTCGTTCCTGGTTTGACGTCACAAACACACCCAGCGTTCGCCCAGACACTCCTCCGTTTCTCCAGCCACTCCCGCGTTTTTCCCAGAAACGGTAGCGTTTTTTCACACACTCCCATAAAACGGCCAGTTTCCGCCCAGAAACACCCACTTCCTGTCAATCACATTACGATCACCAGAACGAAGAAAAAACCTTGTAATGCCGTGAGTAAAATACCAAACTTCATAGCAAATTTACTTGGCGCAGTCGCAGTGCGAACATTGCGCATGCGCAATTAGCGGAAAATCGCTGCGATGCGAAGAAAATTACCGAGCGAACAACTCGGAATGACCACCTAAATGCACTCTTTCTTAACTATCACTGTCTAAATGACATGTAGAATACTTAAGTGTCTTGTAAAGTCACAGCGCTGACTACCAGACGGCTTTACAAAGGAGGATTTGCCCAAGCAGTCCCAGGAAACTACAAAACTGAGCTCCTGTGCAGGGAGGCGGGGTTATAGAGGAGGCGGCGCTATGCATCTTGGGAACAGTCAAAGCTTTTGAGTCTGTTGGTGCCTCGGATCAAGATCCTACTCTACACCCCAATGTCTATCCTTGTGGAGCCCATTGTACCCCGCAGCAGAAATATACTTATTAAATTAAGTACAAGCATCCATGATCTTCCTCTTTGATAAAATTCAAATAGGAGTCTATGTTTTGTCCCATGGACTGAATATAAATTTGAATAGAGTACATCAGCCAATAATTTGCAATAGAAATCCCACTATTCCTCCTAGCAGACTCAGCTTTAGAAAATTACATAATGGTTCGTATCCCCGCTGACAGGACACTGAGCTCCTGAGGTGATGTTTCTCATACCCCTCTGGAAGGGATCAAGATGCACTCAGCCAATCTGTAGTGACTGCTGATTGTCACCATACTGTAAGTGAGATAATATACTGTGCAAAAGTTTTAAGCAGGTGTGGGAAAAAATGCTGCAAGTAAGAATGCTTTCACAAATAGAAGTGTTAATAGTTTATTTTTATCAATTAACAAAATGGAAAGTGAATGACATTATAGAAATCTAAATCAAATCAATATTTGGTGTGACCACCCTTTGCCTTCAAAATAGCATAAATTTGTCTAGATACACTAGTATTTGATGAAACTCGGCAGGGAGGTTGTTCCAAACATCTTGGATTACTAACCACAGATCTTCTGTGGCTGTAGGCTGGCTCAAATCCTTCTATCTCTTCATGTAATTCCAGACTTGATGATGTTGAGAGCAGGGCTCTGTGGGGGCCATATCATCACTTCCAGGTTTCCTTGTTTTTCTTTAGGCTGAAGATAGTTCTTAATGACATTGGCTGTATGTTTGGGGTCGTTATCCCGATGCAGAATAAATTTGGACCAATCAGACACCTTCGAGTCTGTCTGCGATTGCATTAAGAGTTTGAGCAAGCCTAAATCCACAGACGTTCTGTGGTTAGTTCTTCAAGATGTTTGGAAAAACCTCCCTGCGGAGTTCCTTCAATAAGTGTACCTAGAAGAACTAATACTGTTTAGAAAGCAGAGTGGTAACACCAAATATTCATTTGATTGAAATTTCTCTTCTGTCCAGCTCCCCTCCTCTGATCTGCCTCCCTCTCTTTTTCTGTCTCAGTAGTGAGAGTAATAATGTGTTATGGATGGGAAAATGGTAGGTGGGTATCTGAAGGATTGGAGGAATTAGGTCTAGATTAGGATATGGCTACAATATTTTTTGCTATTACTTTTGTATTTACAGAATATAGTATGGTTTATTTTTACATGAAACACTGAATGTAGGATGTTCTGAAGTGGCTATTTTGTATAACAGATGTGTAGCTGATAGACCTTAGGCACAAGCTTAACGTATCATGAAGGCATGGTACGTTGAGCTGGCATCTAAAATTTACAATTAGGCAATGAAAGTCATCTCATTATTATTGTCCAACTACAGATTTCTTCATGATTTCTTCATTATTTCTTCATAATAGCACCACTTTCATCTGTTACTTAAAGGCCACTTCCTTGTTCATGGTAACCAAGAAGAGGACATTTTGTGACCCCATCTTCTTATTGTAGGACATCTTTTTTTCAGTAGTATGAAGCCTGCATGTATGGAAATGTACTCCTCTATAATTCAGATAAGCACAGCCTGATTCTTACAAAGAAAATAAGATTTTACTCACCGGTAAATCTATTTCTCGTAGTCCGTAGTGGATGCTGGGAACTCCGTAAGGACCATGGGGAATAGCGGCTCCGCCGGAGACTGGGCACAACTAAAGAAAGCTTTAGGACTACCTGGTGTGCACTGGCTCCTCCCACTATGACCCTCCTCCAGACCTCAGTTAGGATACTGTGCCCGGAAGAGCTGACACAATAAGGAAGGATTTTGAATCCCGGGTAAGACTCATACCAGCCACACCAATCACACCGTATAACTCGTGATATTATACCCAGTTAACAGTATAAAATATAACTGAGCCTCACTAACAGATGGCTCATAACAATAACCCTTTAGTTAGGCAATAACTATATACAAGTATTGCAGACAATCCGCACTTGGGATGGGCGCCCAGCATCCACTGCGGACTACGAGAAATAGATTTACCGGTGAGTAAAATCTTATTTTCTCTGACGTCCTAGTGGATGCTGGGAACTCCGTAAGGACCATGGGGATTATACCAAAGCTCCCAAACGGGCGGGAGAGTGCGGATGACTCTGCAGCACCGAATGAGCAAACTCAAGGTCCTCCTCAGCCAGGGTTATCAAACTTGTAGATTTTTGCAAAAATGTTTGAACCCGACCAAGTAACAGCTCGGCAAAGTTGTAAAGCCGAGACCCCTCGGGCAGCCGCCCAAGAAGAGCCCACTTTCCTCGTGGAATGGGCTTTTACAGATTTAGGGTGCGGCAGTCCAGCCGCAGAATTTGCAAGTTGAATCGTGCTACAGATCCAGCGAGCAAAAGTCTGCTTAGAAGCAGGAGCACCCAGCTTGTTGGGTGCATACAGGATAAATAGCGAGTCAGTTTTCCGGACTCCAGCCGTCCTGGAAACATATATTTTCAGGGCCCTGACTACGTCCAGTAACTTGGAGTCCTCCAAGACCCACGTAGCCGCAGGCACCACAATAGGTTGGTTCACATGAAAAGCTGATACCACCTTAGGAAGGAATTGGGAACGAGTCCTCAATTTCGCCCTATCCATATGAAAATCAGATAAGGGCTTTTGCATGACAAAACCGCCAATTCTGATACACGCTTGGCCGACGCCAAGGCCAACCGCATGACCACTTTCCACGTGAGGTATTTTAACTCTACGGATTTAAGTGGCTCAACCCAATGCGACTTCAGGAAATCCAACACCACGTTGACATCCCACGGTGCCACTAGAGGCACAAACGGGGGCTGAATATGCAGCACTCCCTTAACAAAAGTCTGAACTTCAGGCAGTGAAGCCAGTTCTTTTTGGAAGAAAATGTACAGAGCCGAAATCTGGACCTTAACGTAACCCAATTTTAGGCCCGTAGTCACTCCTGACTGTAGGAAGTGCAGAAATCGACCCAGTTGAAATTCCTCCGTTGGGGCCTTCCTGGCCTCACACCAAGCAACATATTTTTGCTATATGCGGTGATAATATTTTGCGATCACATCTTTCCTAGCCTTAATCAGCGTAGGAATGACTTCCTCCGGAATGCCTTTTTCCTTTAGGATCCGGTGTTCAACCGCGATGCCGTCAAACACAGTCGTGGTAAGTCTTGGAACAGGCAGGGCCCCTGCTGTAGCAGGTCCTGTCTGAGCGGCAGAGGCCATGGGTCCTCTGAGATCATTTCTTGAAGTTCTGGGTACCAAGCTCTTCTTGGCCAATCCGGAACCACGAGTATAGTTCTTACTCCTCTCCTTCTTAGTATTCTCCATATCTTGGGTATGAGAGGCAAAGGAAGGAACACATACACCGACTGGTACACCCACGGTGTTACCAGAGCGTCCACAGCTATCGCCTGAGGGTCCCTTGACCTGGCGCAATATCTTTTTAGCTTTATGTTGAGGCGGGACGCCATCATGTCCACCTGTGGCCTTTCCCAATGGTGTACAATCATTTTGAAGACTTCTGGATGAAGTCCCCACTCTCCCGGGTGGAGGTCGTGCCTGCTGAGAAAGTCTGCTTCCCAGTTGTCCACTCCGGGGATGAACACTGCTGACAGTGCTAACACATGATTTTCCGCCCATCGGAAAATCCTTGTGGCTTCTGCCATCACCATCCTGCTTCTTGTGCCGCCCTGCTGCTTTACATGGGCGAACGCCGTGATGTTGTCTGACTGGATCAGCACCGGCTGGTGTTGAAGCAGGGTCTAGCCTGACTTAGGGCATTGTGAATGGCCCTTAGTCCCAGAATATTTATGTGTAGGGAAGTCTCCTGACTTGACCATAGTCCTTGGAAGTTTCTTCCCTGTGTGACTGCCCCCCAGCCTTGAATGTTGGCATCTGTGGTCACCAGGACCCAGTCCTGTATGCCGAATCTGCGGCCCTCTAGAAGATGAGCACTCTGCAGCCACCACAACAGCGACACCCTGGCCCTTGGAGACAGGGTTATCAGCCGATGCATCTGAAGATGCGACCCGGACCACTTGTCCAACAGATCCCACTGGAAGATCCTTGCATGGAACCTACCGAATGGAATTTCTTCGTAAGAAGCTACCATCTTTCCCAGGACTCGCGTGCATTGATGCACCGACACCTGTATTTGTATTAGGAGGTCTCTGACTAGAGATGACAACTCCTTGGCCTTCTCCTCCGGGACAAACCCTTTTTCCTGTTCTGTGTCCAGAACCATACCCAGGAACAGTAGACGCGTCGTAGGAACCAGCTGCGACTTTGGACTATTCAGAATCCAGCCGTGCTGTTGTAGCACTTCCTGAGATAGTGCTACTCCAACGAACAACTGCTGCCTGGACCTCGCCTTTATAAGGAGATCGTCCAAGTACGGGATAATTATAACTCCCTTTTTTTTTTTTTTTCGAAGGAGTATCATCATTTCGGCCATTACCTTGGTAAATACCCTCGGTGCCGGGGACAGACCAACGGCAACGTCTGGAATTGGTAATGACAGTCCTGTACCACAATTTTGAGGTACTCCTGGTGAGGAGGGTAAATGGGGACATGCAGGTAAGCATCCTTGATGTCAAGTGATACCATGTAATCCCCTTCGTCCAGACTTGCAATAACCGCCCTGAGCGATTCCATTTTGAACTTGAACCTTCGTATATAAGTGTTCAAGGATTTCAATTTTAGAATGGGTCTCACCGAACCGTCTGGTTTCGGTACCACAAACATTGTGGAATAGTAACCCCGGCCTTGTTGAAGGAGGGGTACCGTGATTATCACCTGCTGGAAGTACAGCTTGTGAATTGCCGCCAGTACTACCTCTCCTCGAGGGCAGTAGGCAAGGCTGATTTGAGGTAACGGCGAGGGGGAGTCGCCCCGAAATTCCAGCTTGTATCCCTGTGATACTACTTGCAGAACCCAGGGAACCACCTGTGAGCGAGCCCACTGGTCGCTGAAGTTCCCGAGACGCGCCCCCACCGCACCTGGCTCCACCTGTGGAGCCCCAGCATCATGCGGTGGACTCAGAGGAAGCGGGGGAAGATTTTTGATCCTGGGAACTGGCTGTCTGGTGCAGCTTTTTCCCTCTTCCCTTGTCTCTGTGCAGAAAGGAAGCGCCTTTAACCCGCTTGCTTTTCTGAAGCCGAAAGGACTGTACCTTATAATACGGTGCTTTCTTAGGCTGTGAGGAAACTTGAGGTAAATTTTTTCCTTCCCAGCTGTTGCTGTGGATACGAGGTCCCAGAGACCATCCCCAAACAATTCCTCACCCTTATAAGGCAGAATCTCATGTGCCTTTTAAAGTCAGCATCGCCTGTCCACTGCCGGGTCCCTAATACCCTCCTGGCAGAATGGACATTGCATTAATTCTGGATACCAGCCGGCAAATATCCCTCTGTGCATCCCTCATATATAAGACGACATCTTTAATATGCTCTATGATTAGCAAATAGTATCCCTGTCCTGACAGGGTAATAGACCATGCTGCAGCAGCACTATCCATGCTGAGGCAATTGCAGGTCTCAGTATAGTACCTGAGTGTGTATATACAGACTTCAGGATAGCCTCCTGCTTTTTATCAGCAGGCTCCTTCAAAGTGGCCGTATCCTAAGACGGCAGTGCCACCTTTTTTGACAAACGTGTGAGCGCCTTATCCACCCTAGGGGATATCTCCCAACGTGACCTATCCTCTGGCGGGAAAGGGTACGCCATCAGTAACTTTATAGAAATTACCAGTTTCTTATCGGGGGAACCCACGCTTCTTCACACACTTCATTCACTCATCTGATGGGGGAACAAAACACTGTCTGCTTTTTCTCCCCAAACATAAAACCCCTTTTTTTGTGGTACCTGGGTTAATGTCAGAAATGTGTAACACATTTTTCATTGCCGAGATCATGCAACGGATGTTCCTAGTGGATTGTGTATATGTCTCAACCTCGTCGACACTGGAGTCAGACTCCGTGTCGACATCTGTGTCTGCCATCTGAGGTAGCGGGCGTTTTTGAGCCCCTGATGGCCTTTGAGACGCCTGGGCAGGCGCGGGCTGAGAAGCCGGCTGTCCCACAGCTGTTACGTCATCCAGCCTTTTATGTAAGGAGTTGACACTGTCGGTTAATACCTTCAACCTATCCATCCACTCTGGTGTCGGCCCCACAGGGGGCGACATCACATTTATCGGCATCTGCTCCGCCTTCACATAAGCCTCCTCATCAACCATGTCGACACAGCCGTACCGACACACCGCACACACACAGGGAATGCTCTGACTGAGGACAGGACCCCACAAAGTCCTTTGGGGAGACAGAGAGAGAGTATGCCAGCACACACCAGAGCGCTATATAATGCAGGGATTCACACTACCCACAGTGATTTTTCCCTTATAGCTGCTATAATACACATATTTGCGCCTAAATTTAGTGCCCCCCCTCTCTTTTTAACCCTTTGAGCCTGAAAACTACAGGGGAGAGCCTGGGGAGCTGTCTTCCAGCTGCACTGTGAAGAGAAAATGGCGCCAGTGTGCTGAGCCCCGCCCCTTTTTCAGCTGACTTTCTCCCGCTTTTTTATGGATCCTGGCAGGGGTATTTTACACATATATAGCCTCTAGGACTATATATTGTGTTATTTTGCCAGACAAGGTGTTAATATTGCTGCTCAGGGCGCAGGTAGTCCTAAAGCTTTCTTTAGTTGTGCCCAGTCTCCGGCGGAGCCGCTATTCCCCATGGTCCTTACGGAGTTCCCAGCATCCACTAGGACGTCAGAGAAAGAAAAAATAGCCTGCTGAACTGAAGATACCGTATTGTACAGGGTGGTGACCATAAGGCGCACTCAAATTTCCCAGATCAGCGATTTCACACAGCAGATCCATACGAGAGTGGCCGAGGCATAGGTATGCATCTCTGCCGGCTTTTCAGAGTAGCACAGAAGTAAGCCAGATCTCAATTTGTGGCTAAGTGGGTGGCAAAGGAGCATTGGCATATAAGATAAGTGTACCATGAGCATGTACTGTAGATAGATCTGTGGGCTATTCAGTAGTGAGCATATGCAGAACCTGGCTGATGTCAGACAGATCCTCTGTACCAAGGATAGGGCTGGTGCAAATTCCTGCCCATAGTTGAGATGGCTGCTCTTACAAGTGGAAGTATAGGAGCGGTGCAGCCCCATACATGCAGCAGCCTGAACAGTGGTGGAAATCCGTATCTATTTTCAAGCACGCAAAACTGTGCTAAATGGTGTACCTCGGAGTGGATACATATGATATCCTGGCAGACGGGATGTCGGCTGTCACTATACCAACAGCGACAGGAATCCCAGCGGTGAGGCAGCGACTCCACAGTGGGAATACCCGGCGGCGGTCGGGATTCCGGCTGTCAGTATTTCACCGGCTTTTGGGATTCCGGCATCGGTCTCTTGAACCCTGGGATCCCGAGAACCAGTATATTGACTGCATCCCCCTTGGAGCAGCTACATCAACTAATAAAATAATCAGTTTAATATTCGCTCAACTAATAAAGAGAAATACAGATACATTTGTGTAACAATAACCTTATATTTACAACACAACTCCTAGGTCACTTTACTTGAACATTATAAGTACAGTTTGATGAGTTCATCACTTATAGCAGAGGGAGTCAGGACTCCCAGGTCTGTAAACAGCAATGTGATTAGGGAAGGCGAAGTGTAGTCAATCCAAGGGTGCTCTTTCCTGAGGTCCTTCTTCTGCTGCTGTGTGTCTGCTTTGTACTAAAAAAACAAAAAGGTGTAAGTAACATAGTATATGAACTATGTGACGTTCATCCATACACACAAAGCACCAATCCTTATCTATAGATTAATCTCTGCCTTGCAAGATTTCCACTAATTTTGGTGCCGGCTATCCGACACCAAACATACACTTAATATCACAACTTGCTGACAATAAGGAATGTCTCACCTTAAACTTGTCTGGTACATCTCTTTGATTGAGTGGGAAAAGCCGTACAAACTTGAAGCTTTCTGCCACCACATAGAATGGTTTATTCTGAGCTTTTGCACATACAGCCATTTGATTAGTGCCAATCTGCAGTGAAATCAATCATATGCGGTTAGCTTCTCATTTTTAATCAGAACATTTCTGTTCATAATATGTTCTAGTAAATAGTTTTAATAATAATGCATTTACTTACAGCAAACCTACCAGAAAGTGAGCACATAAACATAATGGGCCATATGTAACAGCCTGCCAGATACAGGCACTGGCGAAATTCTGGCGAGTTAGCCTATATTTTTAAAGCGGCAATAAGGCTGGTTTTGCCTTTAAATTACTGCCACTTTAAAAATGTGGGCTAACTTGCAAGAATTGCGCCTCTGCCCGCATCTCGCAGACCATTACATAAGGCCCTACAGATCACTTCTGATTGGATAATTATCCTTGTTTATAGATGGGGAATCTTCAAATTACAGAATGGATTGGTCAGACAAGGGATTTGGCAGCAATGTTTAAATATGGCTTGCACATTTTGAAATGTGTTTACTATATATTAATGTGCTTCCTAATGCACGTAGTCTTGATTTAATTTGATTCATTTCTCTTCCAATGTAAGGTCACACCAACCACCAGTAAGTTGGTACTGTAACTCCATCTTCTTTGCATTGGTGTAATACATTGCCACTTACTGAATTTACAGCCCAAACTTTCCTAAAAGTTATTCACAAGGCTCTGCTTTAAAAATACCCTGTATTTAAACACACTGTGTTCACTATATGATGTCAGATTGAGTATAGGTACTGCTTAGTTTGGAAGGTGTCTGTCCTTCATATGAATGATTAGCAAATTGGACCAAAAACAGCACAAGAGGGGGAGGGGGAGGGACAGAAACAGGGAAACAGAATGTTTCTGTTTAAAAAAGAAAAAGAGGGTCCCTAAGCAGGGTGATGCCAAACTTAATCAAGAATTTCAGTTGATACAGAAACATTCTGAAGAGCACTGTGACTACTCCACAACTGTGCATATTTTAATAAATTACTAGATTCCTTAGCTATATACACCAACCTTGTGTGATTTATTACAAGTAGAGATCTCACCAATATATACACATATCAAACTTCATAGCATATAGAACGATCTATATCACCATACTCCTATGCCTTCCCCTCCCCCTCTTGAAAATAGCCTTGCTTAACAAAGACAAAAAAGTAAGGTGTTTAAAGATGCAGACTACTTATGTTCCTTTGGCCAACACTGCTCCTAGAACCACTGATTAATATCATACATAAAGAAACATATATCCAACGTGCACACAGTTGTTGGGATCTTATTTATGCGCATTATGAAACAATGTAGAGCTGTAAGTGAACAATACGGGCAAGCAGTAAGGATGGTTTTGTGAACTAAAGGAGTAAAATAAAATTTAAAAAAATAGCCTTAGGTCACATTTAGTATTTCTGGAAGTAATAAAATTCAATACAGGAAAAGAATTAAATGAGCTGCCATTTACCTTGTTAATGATTCCTCCACTCTCCACTACACCTTCAGCTCCTACAATCACCAGGTCAACTTTCTCCATGATATAACTGACAGAGAATAACCACGTAAGTCATCAAGCTTATAACTGTTCCGTTACCAAACCTCCAAATGATCACCAACTCACCCAACTGCAGCATCCAGGATTACAGTTACCGGAACGTTTATATTCTGTAGAGCGTTTGCCATATTTCTCCTGTAAGACAGAAATGGACATCAAATGTGATTGCAAGATTATTGTGCTCACTGTTTATACTGTTCCGTCAATTAACACCAAGTATATTTTGTGCATGCAAATACTCTTACAGCTCAAACCCATACCATAACCGGTTATAGCCTACATCTATAAACAGAGAGTAGTATACAAACTAATACTACAAATTATTGCCTCAGAACATTCATATCAGTCAACTAGAATGTCTCAAGTTTCCCAATCTACAAAGTAAATTAGTGGGCACTAGTTTAAAAAAATAAGAATTTACTTACCGATAATTCTATTTCTCGGAGTCCGTAGTGGATGCTGGGGTTCCTGAAAGGACCATGGGGAATAGCGGCTCCGCAGGAGACAGGGCACAAAAAGTAAAGCTTTAGGATCAGGTGGTGTGCACTGGCTCCTCCCCCTATGACCCTCCTCCAAGCCTCAGTTAGGATACTGTGCCCGGACGAGCGTACACAATAAGGAAGGATTTTGAATCCCGGGTAAGACTCATACCAGCCACACCAATCACACTGTACAACCTGTGATCTGAACCCAGTTAACAGTATGATAACAGCGGAGCCTCTGAAAAGATGGCTCACAACAATAATAACCCGATTTTTGTAACTATGTACAAGTATTGCAGATAATCCGCACTTGGGATGGGCGCCCAGCATCCACTACGGACTCCAAGAAATAGAATTATCGGTAAGTAAATTCTTATTTTCTCTATCGTCCAAGTGGATGCTGGGGTTCCTGAAAGGACCATGGGGATAATACCAAAGCTCCCAAACGGGCGGGAGAGTGCGGATGACTCTGCAGCACCGAATGAGAGAACTCCAGGTCCTCCTTAGCCAGGGTATCAAATTTGTAGGATTTTACCAACGTGTTTGCCCCTGACTAAATAGCCGCTCGGCAAAGTTGTAAAGCCGAGACCCCTCGGGCAGCCGCCCAAGATAAGCCCACCTTCCTTGTGGAATGGGCATTTACATATTTTGGCTGTGGCAGGCCTGCCACAGAATGTGCAAGCTGAATTGTATTACACATCCAACTAGCAATAGTCTGCTTAGAAGCAAGAGCACCCAGTTTGTTGGGTGCATACAGGATAACAGCAAGTCAGTTTTCCTGACTCCAGCCGTCCTGGAACCTATATTTACAGGGCCCTGACAACATCTAGCAACCTGGAGTCCTCCAAGTCCCTAGTAGGCGCAAGGCACCAAAATAAGCTGGTTCAGGTGAAACACTGACACCACCTTAGGGAGAGAACTGGGGACGAGTCCGCAGCTCTGCCCTGTCCAAATGGACAACCAGATATGGGCTTTTTTGAGAAAAAAAAACCCACCAATTTGACACTCGCCTGGTCCAGGCCAGGGCCAAGAGCATGGTCACTTTTCATGTGAGATGCTTCAAATCCACAGATTTGACTGGTTTTAAACCAATGTGATTTGAGGAATCCCAGAACTACGTTGAGATCCCACAGTGCCACTGGAGGCACAAAAGGGGGTTGTATATGCAATACTCCCTTGACAAACTTCTGGACTTCAGGAACTGAAGCCACTTCTTTCTGGAAGAAAATCGACAGGGCCGAAATTTGAACCTTAATGGACCCCAATTTGAGGCCCATAGACACTCCTGTTTGCAGGAAATGCAGGAATCGACCGAGTTGAAATTTCTTCATGGGGCCTTTCTGGCCTCACACCACGCAACATATTTTTGCCACATGTGGTGATAATGTTGTGCGGTCACCTCCTTTCTGGCTTTGACCAGGGTAGGAATGACCTCTTCCGGAATGCCTTTTTCCCTTAGGATCCGGCGTTCCACCGCCATGCCTTCAAACGCAGCTGCGGTAAGTCTTGGAACAGACATGGTACTTGCTGAAACAAGTCCCTTCTTAGCGGCAGAGGCCATAAGTCCTCTGTGAGCATCTCTTGAAGTTCCGGGTACCAAGTCCTTCTTGGCCAATCCGGAGCCATGAGTATAGTTCTTACTCCTCTACGTCTTATAAGTCTCAGTACCTGAGGTATGAGAAGCAGAGGATGGAACACATACACCGACTGGTACATCCATGGTGTTACCAGAACGTCCACAGCTATTGCCTGAGGGTCTCTTAACCTGGCGCAATACCTGTCCCGTTTTTTGTTCAGACGGGACGCCATCATGTCCACCTTTGGTATTTCCCAACGGTTTACAATCATGTGGAAAACTTCCCGATGAAGTTTCCACTCTGCCGGGTGGAGGTCGTGCCTGCTGAGGAAGTCTGCTTCCCAGTTTCCATTCCCGGAATGAAACACTGCTGACAGTGCTATCACATGATTTTCCGCCCAGCGAAAAGTCCTTGCAGTTTTTGCCATTGCCCTCCTGCTTCTTGTGCCGCCCTGTCTATTTACGTGGGCGACTGCCGTGATGTTTTTCCCACTGGATCAATACCGGCTGACCTTGAAGCAGAGGTCTTGCTAAGCTTAGAGTATTATAAATTTACCCTTAGCTCCAGTATATTTATGTGGAGAAAAGTCTCCAGACTTGATCACACTCCCTGGAAATTTTTTCCTTGTGTGACTGCTCCCCAGCCTCTCGGGCTGGCCTCCGTGGTCACCAGCATCCAATCCTGAATGCCGAATCTGCGGCCCTCTAGAAGATGAGCACTCTGTAACCACCACAGGAGAGACACCCTTGTCCTTGGATATAGGGTTATCCGCTGATGCATCTGAAGATGCGATCCGGACCATTTGTCCAGCAGATCCCACTGAAAAATTCTTGCGTGAAATCTGCCGAATGGAATTGCTTCGTAGGAAGTCACCATCTTTACCAGGACCCTTGTGCAATGATGCACTGATTTTAGGAGGTTCCTGACTAGCTCGGATAACTCCCTGGCTTTCTCTTCCGGGAGAAACACCTTTTTCTGGACTGTGTCCAGAATCATCCCTAGGCACAGCAGACTTGTCGTCGGGATCAGCTGCGATTTTGGAATATTTAGAATCCACCCGTGCTGTTGTAGCAGTATCCGAGATAGTGCTACTCCGACCTCCAACTGTTCCCTGGACTTTTATCAGGAGATCGTCCAAGTAAGGGATAATTAAGACGCCTTTTCCTCGAAGAAGAATCATCATTTCGGCCATTACCTTGGTAAAGACCCGGGGTGCCGTGGACAATCCAAACGGCAGCGTCTGAAACTGATAGTGACAGTTCTGTACCACGAACCGGAGGTACCCTTAGTGAGAAGGGCAAATTTTGGACATGGAGGTAAGCATCCCTGATGTCTCGGGACACTATATAGTCCCCTTCTTCCTGGTTCGTTATCACTGCTCTGAGTGACTCCATCTTGATTTGAACCTTTGTAAGTGTTCAAATTTTTTTAGATTTAGAATAGGTCTCACCTAGCCTTCTGGCTTCAGTACCACAATATAATGTGGAATAATACCCCTTTTCTTGTTGTAGGAGGGGTAATTTGATTATCACCTGCTGGGAATACAGCTTGTGAATTGTTTCCCATACTGCCTCCTTGTCGGAGGGAGACCTTGGTAAACCAGACTTCAGGAGCCTGCGAAGGGGAAACGTCTCGACATTCCAATCTGTACCCCTGGGATACTACATGTAGGATCCAGGGGTCCTGTCCGGTCCCAGCGTCATGCTGAGAGCTTGGCAGAAGCGGTGGAACGCTTCTGTTCCTGGGAATGGGCTGCCTGCTGCAGTCTTCTTCCCTTTCCTCTATCCCTGGGCAGATATGACTCTTATAGGGACGAAAGGACTGAGGCTGAAAAGACGGTGTCTTTTTCTGCAGAGATGTGACTTAGGGTAAAAACGGTGGATTTTCCAGCAGTTGCCGTGGCCACCAGGTCCGATGGACCGACCCCAAATAACTCCTCTACCTTTATACGGCACTACACCTTTGTGCCGTTTGGAATCTGCATCATCTGACCACTGTCGTGTCCATAAACATCTTCTGGCAGATATGGACATCGCACTTACTCTTGATGCCAGAGTGCAAATATCCCTCTGTGCATCTCGCATATATAGAAAATGCATCCTTTAAATGCTCTATAGTCAATAAAATACTGTCCCTGTCAAGGGTATCAATATTTTTAGTCAGGGACTCCGACCAAGCCACCCCAGCTCTGCACATCCAGGCTGAGGCGATCGCTGGTCGCAGTATAACACCAGTATGTGTGTATATACTTTTTATGATATTTTCCAGCCTCCTGTCAGCTGGCTCCTTGAGGACGGCCCTATCTATAAACGGTACCGCCACTTGTTTTGATAAGCGTGTGAGCGCCTTATCCACCCTAAGGGGTGTTTCCCAACGCGCCCTAACTTCTGGCGGGAAAGGGTATACCGCCCATAATTTTCTATCGGGGGGAACCCACGCATCATCACACACTTCATTTAATTTATCTGATTCAGGAAAAACTACGGTAGTTTTTTCACATCCCACATAATACTCTCTTTTGTGGTACTTGTAGTATCAGAAATATGTAACACCTCCTTCATTGCCCTTAACGTGTGGCCCTAATAAGGAATACGTTTGTTTATTCACCGTCGACACTGGATTCAGTGTCCGTGTCTGTGTCGACCGACTAAAGTAAACGGGCGTTTTAAAACCCCTGACGGTGTTTCTGAGACGTCTGGACCGGTACTAATTGTTTGTCGGCCGTCTCATGTCGTCAACCGACCTTGCAGCGTGTTGACATTATCACGTAATTCCCTAAATAAGCCATCCATTCCGGTGTCGACTCCCTAGAGAGTGACATCACCATTACAGGCAATTGCTCCGCCTCCTCACCAACATCGTCCTCATACATGTCGACACACACGTACCGACACACAGCACACACACAGGGAATGCTCTGATAGAGGACAGGACCCACTAGCCCTTTGGAGAGACAGAGGGAGAGTTTGCCAGCACACACCAAAAACGCTATAATTATATAGGGACAACCTTATATAAGTGTTTTCCCTTATAGCATCTTTTATATATTTCTAACGCCAAATTAGTGCCCCCCCTCTCTGTTTTATCCCTGTTTCTGTAGTGCAGTGCAGGGGAGAGCCTGGGAGCCTTCCCTCCAGCCTTTCTGTGAGGGAAAATGGCGCTGTGTGCTGAGGAGATAGGCCCCGCCCCTTTTTCGGCGGGCTCGTCTCCCGCTCTTTAATGGATTCTGGCAGGGGTTAAATATCTCCATATAGCCCCCGGAGGCTATATGTGAGGTATTTTTAGCCAAAAAAGGTTTTCATTTGCCTCCCAGGGCGCCCCCCTCCCAGCGCCCTGCACCCTCAGTGACTGCCGTGTGAAGTGTGCTGAGAGGAAAATGGCGCACAGCTGCAGTGCTGTGCGCTACCTTAAGAAGACTGAGGAGTCTTCTGCCGCCGATTCTGGACCTCTTCTTGTTTCAGCATCTGCAAGGGGGCCGGCGGCGAGGCTCCGGTGACCATCCAGGCTGTACCTGTGATCGTCCCTCTGGAGCTAATGTCCAGTAGCCAAGAAGCCAATCCATCCTGCACGCAGGTGAGTTCACTTCTTCTCCCCTAAGTCCCTCGTTGCAGTGATCCTGTTGCCAGCAGGACTCACTGTAAAATAAAAAACCTAAGCTAAACTTTTCTAAGCAGCTCTTTAGGAGAGCCACCTAGATTGCACCCTTCTCGGCCGGGCACAAAAATCTAACTGAGGCTTGGAGGAGGGTCATAGGGGGAGGAGCCAGTGCACACCACCTGATCCTAAAGCTTTACTTTTTGTGCCCTGTCTCCTGCGGAGCCGCTATTCCCCATGGTCCTTTCAGGAACCCCAGCATCCACTAGGACGATAGAGAAATATATATATTCTTACGTGTTTAACCATTTAACAACCAGCCACAATGTAGATTTGGTAATAACTCTGACCTGGTCTTCTGATCACCGACACCCATCATTCAATGTGAATGCTGTGTCCTGAGTACCCCTGCAATTCCCTCTCAAGCTTAACAAGATGTCGCTATGCATCACACATTCAGCATGAGTCCCTCACAGAATGTAGCTCACTCAATTTCCCATCAAATCCTCAACACTGATATCTATAATCTACCTGGACTCTCTGTCCCTCTCTTCTACTCCCAGTTTTGAAACAAACAGAAGATTAGTGTGGTCCAGGAACCAGTGCTCTTCATATCCCCAGTCACTGGCAGCTGAACACAATAAACAAAAAACACGCTAACTGCAGCACATGCCAGTATCCCTAGACAAAGGGATCTGTTTACCTCACAATATCCCAATGCAATGCAATATTCCGGCCCTGCTATGGAATTTAACAAGGTTAGCAGTATGATGGTGGCACACTACAATAAATGGCCATATTCCTACCCTGCAAGATCCGGCTGAGATTCTGTGACATACACACTAAAACGCTTGTTTGCAGCTGCAGCTTCTTCCAAAACCTTTAGGACCACCCTGGAGTAAGCATGGGTTAATATTTTCTGCAAAGAGAACAGAATTGAACATAGAGTTATACACAATCATATAGCAATCATCCCAATGCGAGTCCCCTGGCAAAACGATGGGGAAGGGGGGGGGGGAATGAGGCGACACTGTAATGTTAAGAGCACCAAAAGGCAAAATGGAGCGCATACATCCAACACGATTATAATAGCATTGATTTCGAGTTGAAATAATAAGATTTTGGTACTTACCAGGTAAATCCTTTTCTTTGAATCCATAGGGGGCACTGGAGTACTCTTGGGATATAGACGGCTTTAGCAGGACAAGGCACTGAATATTTAAATTTAGTAACTCTCCTCCCCTCCATACTCCCAGAATACCTCAGTGTTTTTTTACTGAGCCGAACAGAAGCGATAGAGAGGATGACAATGGAGAATTACATATAACATTATAACATAATGGACAACGATAAAGTTGACACATAACGTAACTGACAACTAAACAGTTGACACCATAACCGATAGAACTTGAAAATTTGAACAAATCGGTGAGAATGTGTTACCATAAGATCCACTGAACTTACCACAAACCAGGTAAAACTGCTCTGGGTGGGCGTCCAGTGCCCCCTATGGATTCAAAGAAAAGGATTTACCTGGTAAGTACCAAAATCCTATTTTCTTTTTCATCCACTAGGGGTCACTGGAGTACTCTTGGGATGTACCAAAGTTTTCCCCTTGGGCGGGAGAGCTGTTTGGCACCTGTAACACTAGGCGGCCAAAGCTAGATGCTGATGCCACAAACGTGTGCACTGATGACCATGTAGCCGCACGGCAAAGCTGCGTCGTAGAAGCCCCAAGACCAGCTGCCCATGAAGTTCCCACAGAACGTGTGGAATGAGCTGTTACTGATGTAGGCGGCTGTAACCTAGCATGCAGGTAAGCCTGACGTATTGTCAGTTTAATCCATCTGGATAAGGTCTGCTTAGAAGCTGGCCAACCCATCTTGGCAGCATCATAGAGAACAAACAATGTATCCGTCTTACGAACTGTAGACGTTTGGGCTACATAAACGTGTAGGACATTACTTTTGGCAAGAAAGCGGGATTCGTCCGAAGTTCCGCTCTGTCATCATGAAACACCAAATACGGTGGCTTGCATGACAAGGCACCCAAATCTGAAACACGCCTTGCCGAAGATAAGGCTAGGAGAAAAATTGTTTTCCAAGTGAGAAACTTAATATCCACTTGTTGTAAGGGTTCAAAATATGAAGACTGTAAAAAATCTAAAACCAGATTCAAGTCCCATGGCGCTGTAGGTGGTATAAATGGAGGCTGGACTCTGAGGACACCTTGCAGGAAGGTGTGTACAGACGGCAAAAGAGCCAAACGTCTTTGAAAGTAAATTGACAAGGCAGAAACCTGCACCTTTAGTGTAGACAAACGTAGTCCACCATCCAACCCCGTCTGCAGAAATAACAAAAGACGGGATAACTTGAAAGAAGATGTCGGAAACTTCCGAGCTTCACACCAACCTATATATGCACGCCAAATTCTGTGATAATGAGCTGCCGCAACGGGCTTCCTAGCACGTAACATGGTTGGTATAACCGATTCCGGAAAGCCCTCTTCTTAAAAGGCGGTCTCAACTGCCACCCTGTCAAATGCAGCCGCGCTAAATCAGGGTAAAGGAACGGACCCTGTTGTAACAGGTCCGGACGTAGCGGGAGCGGCCAAGGATCGTCTGCGAGTAGTCCGCGGAGATCCGAGAACCATGCTCTCCGAGGCCAATGAGGTGCCACTAGTATGACTGTGGCGGACTCTCGTTTGATCCATTTTAGCAACAGAGGGAGCAGCGGAAACGGTGGAAACAGATACATGAGGCTGTACGGCCACGCGATTGTGAGAGCATCCACCGCCACTGCCTTTGGATCTCGCGTTCTGGACACATACTGGGGCGTTTGGTGATTGTGGCGAGATGCCATCAGGTCCACTTGTGGGTAACCCCACCTCTGGACCAACATGCGAAAACACTTCTGGATTTAATGTCCATTCTCCTGGATGAAAATCCCGACGGCAGAGATAATCCGCCTCCCAGTTGTCGACTCCCGGAATGAACACTGCCGACAAGATCACTTGGTGATGCTCGGCCCAATTGAGAATTCGAGCTACTTCCTGCATGGCCATGCGGCTTCTTGTTCCTCCTTGTTTGTTGATGTACGCGACCGCCGTCGCGTTGTCTGACTGCACCTGGACAGTCTGAGACCGGAGCATGTGCACTGCTTGTCGTAGCGCATTGTAAATTGCCCGGAGTTCCAGGACATTTATAGACAGCAATCTTTCGTGATCCGCCCAGAGACCCTGGAGCTGACAATTTTGAACCACAGCTCCCTAACCTCTGAGACTCGCGTCCGTCGTTAGAATTATCCAATTCCAGATGCCTAACCGTTTCCCTGCGGTTAGAGTGTGTACTTTGAGCCACCAGAGTAGAGATACTCTGGCCCGTGGAGACAACCTCACCCTCTGGTGAATCTGCAGATGCGAGCCCGACCACTGTGCGAGCACATCCAGTTGAAAAGGACGTGAGTGAAATCTTCCGAACTGAAGCGCTTCGAAAGCCGCCACCATTTTTCCTAACAGTCGAATGCACAAATGTACCGAGACTGTGCGTGGCTTGAGCACTAATTGTACCAGATGACGAATACTCTGTACTTTCTGTTCTGGTAGGTAAATTCTTTGATCTACCGTATCGAGAATCATTCCTA
Source organism: Pseudophryne corroboree (assembly GCF_028390025.1). Lineage (NCBI taxonomy): Eukaryota > Metazoa > Chordata > Amphibia > Anura > Myobatrachidae > Pseudophryne > Pseudophryne corroboree. Next base: position 310,877,155 of record NC_086444.1, on the reverse strand, counting down.
GGAACTGAAGTCGTTGAGATGGATTTAGATGTGATTTCTTGAAGTTGACAATCCAACCGTGCTGAACTAGCACATTGAACGTTAGCAACGCATGTTGGAAGAGCATCTGTTGAGACGGAGCTTTGATGAGTAGATCGTCCAAGTACGGAACTATTATCACTCCCAGGGATCTGAGATGAGCTATCATCACAGACATCACTTTGGCCTCTCATCAGCGCCTCGGGTATTCACCAAACGGTAGAGCCTGAAACTGGTAATGGTTTTGCCATATCGCAAAACGCAAGAACCTCTGATGAGGTGGCCAAATTGGAATGTGTAAGTACGCATCCTTGAGATCCGGCGCAATCATGAATTCCTGTGGCTCAAAACCTGCAATTACTGACCGCAGGGATTCCATTTTGAATCTGTAGTAAGTGACGTACTGATTGAGACCCTTTAAGTTCAATATTGCTCTGACCGAGCCATCCGGCTTTGGTACTACAAACAGACTGAAATAATAACCCTGACCTTGTTGGTGAACAGAGACCGGAATCAAAACTGCTGAATCCAGCAGAGACTGAATGGCAATTTGCAGAACCGCCCTCTTATCGTCCGACACAGGCAGTCCCGTCTTGAAAAACCGCAGTGGCGGGAGACAGTCGAACTCTATTTTGTAACCTTTTAACACTAAATTGCGGATCCACCCATCTGTGGATGTCTGGAACCACGCCAAATGGAACGTCTGAAGGCGTGCCCCCACAACTGGAGATCAGAGATGGGCTGGGAGCCTGTCATGCCACTGGCTTGTCGGTGACCTTAGCGACCTGACGACTGGTGGAGGTTTGTTGAAACCTACGTCCTCGACCTCGTCTACCAGGTGTGGCTGTTCCTCTACCACGGCCTCGAAAGGGCTGAGGTCTAAAGGATTTGAACGCCGGGCCAGAGTATTTCCGTCTAGGTACCGTTGGAGGCAATGGTAGGAAAACAGACTCCCCCCCTCCCCCCCCCCCCCCCCGTGGCCTCAGAAATCCATTTGTCCAATTCAGGACCAAACAACTTCTCGCCACAGTAAGGTAACGCCTCTATACCTCTCTTGACCTCTGCCTTCGCCTGCCAAGAACGCAGCCAGAGTGCTCGTTGTGCCGTAACTAGCGACGATGAAAGGCGAGAACTGAGCTGACAGACGTCAGTAGAAGCTGTACAAAGATAATCAGCAGCTTCACAGATTTGATCAGCGAGAAGTATAAGGTGATCGTCATGTAGGCCACACTTGAGTTCTGTTATACATACAATTAGCGCCTTAGTTACCCAAATGCCAACCAAACCAGGTCTACGCAACACTCCTGCTGCTTTATACATGGACTTTAGCATAGCTTCTAGTTTACGCTCTGAAGGGTCTTTAAGTGTAGTAGCAGTTGGTACTGGAATGGTAAATTTTTTAGTAAGTTTTGACACAGACGAATCCACCATTGGCGGATTCTCCCATGTAGATGTCACAGACTCTGGAAACTGGTAACTAGACTTAAATCGGCCAGGTATAGAAAACTGTTTATCCGGATTCTTCCGTGTTTCTACTAACATCTTATTAAGAGATTCCGAAACAGGAAAACACACTGGAGATCTCTGTCGTTTAGTAACTACTACCTCATCATTTGTCAGAGGTTCTTCAGTCTCTGTAAACTTCAGAGACTGACGCACCGCCCTGATGAGATTATCAATGCCCAGGCTGTCAATATCTTCACTATCAGACTGCTGGTCCAATTCGCCCTCCTCATACTCATCTTGTGCAGTGAGGTCTGGCATAGAATCGTCAGAATGCAACATAGCAGAAACTGGTAAATCATAAGACAAATGAAATTTATCCTTTCTACCCAAAGTGGACTTGGACCTTTGCAAAGGCTGAGAGCCTTCTGGTATCTCTGGCGGTCTAACCCGAGACTCAGATCTTGCCGCTTCCCGCTTGTTTGGAGCGGCGGCCAATTCTGATTGCAACCCAGCCATTACATCTGCTAGTATTGCCCATTGAGGGTCCGGGGATGAAACCGGATTCGAAACTGGAGCGGAAATTGTATTTGTAGCTGAATTTACAAAACATACTGCGCATGTGGTAGAACCATCCGGTAACACACTCTTACAGACATTGCAGTGAAACTGCTTTTTTGTTTTTGCTGGTGCCTTACTCATTATGTACACAGACAATACAATATACAAAGACAGACAACTTGCACGACTCAGTAAAATAGTTACTAAGGTGTGTGTGTGTGAATATATATATGGCCGAAGTGCAGTGCACGTGGCCAGACTGTATGAAACCTGATACAAAATTCCCACTAACACCCCTGCGCCATCCTGTGGAGTAGAGCTGTAGGACAGGAACGTTCTGGAATCACAAACAGGAAGAAACAGGAAGCATGGTTAAAATGGCCCTCATGCCATGCTTACAGTTAGAATACATTGCAGGTTATAATATGCTTTCTAACCCCCTGTCAATATAGACTTAATAGCCTATGCCATTCCTATTAAACCCCTGCAGCCTTGCCTGTATTGCTGCAGCTGCTATGGGCCTTTATTCCCCCTCTCCCCGGCAGCTGCGCTGCTCTGTCCCCTCTGCTCCCCCCCCCCCCCCCCCCCGTAAGCTCCATCTATTCCTTGCGGATGGGAGCGGGTTTAGGGAGCCGGGAAGCGAGTGCATGGCGCGGGGGTGCGGCGGTGCTGGAAGCTGGGGTGCTTGGCTGTATAGAGCCGGTGTGCGACGGTGCGGGGAGCAGCATCGTGCTGTGAGTGCGGCCGGCTCTGAGCGGCGGGTGGCTCTGGCAGGCGCTGTGACCGGTAACTGTGAGCAGCGGCGGCGGACGGCGCATCGTTCCCCACACAGTGGGGCGGCAGCGTGAGCTGACCGCCCTGGTTCCTGCATACCTGATCGTTTAGTGAGGGCTATGACGGGGCTTCTTCTGTAAGCTCCGTCCAGCTTTTCCTGCAGGTCAGAGAGTGAGCCGCTGTTGACTGTGAGGGTGCTCTTTGTGAGGACCGACAAGCCAGGAACTGCTTCCGTGCAGCGTGCACTATCCCGGACCCAAGTTTCTTGCTAAACTGGGAAGGGATGTACTCAAATTGAAAAAAGTTAAAAATAAAATATCAAAGTAAGTGTGGAGGTTCCACACGTGCGTGTCACTGCTGTGAGCACAGAAAAAACACTGAGGTATTCTGGGAGTATGGAGGGGAGGAGAGTTACCGTATATACTCGAGTATAAGCCGACTTTTTCAGCACATTTTTCTATGCTGAAAAAGCCCCCCTCGGCTTATACTCGAGTCCATGGCTGCAGCAGACGCCGTGGGCTGTGTGGGCGTCCGCTGCAGCCGGCTCCAGGGACAGACACTAGAGGTCATTATTGACCTCTAGTGTCTTTGCGGCGTTGCTATGGGAGAGACGTCATGACGTCTCTCCCATAGAGATGATCGGGTCCCGGGAAGCGGGCGCCGGAGCGGGCGGCCAGACGGATCGGCGGCCAGACGGAGTGGGCGGACAGACGGAGCGGAGCAGCACAGCAGCAGAAGAAGCGGTCGGGAAGCAGGAGCGGGGCAGTGGTAAGTATTGTTTTTGTGTGTGTTTGTGTGTTTGTAAGCGGCGACGGGGGCACAGCAACAGGGGGCAAAGAAAGGGGGCACAACTACTGGGGGCAATGAAAGAGGGGGCACAACTACTGGGGGCAAAGAAAGAGAGGGCATAACTACTGGGGGCAATGAAAGAGGGGGCACAACTACTGGGGGCAATGAAAGAGGGGGCACAACTACTGGGGGCAAAGCAACGGGGGCATGTTTTTATCTGTCACTGTGGGGGGATATCTGTCACTGGGGGTATATGTGGCACTGGGGGCACAACCCTAGCAACAAGCATTACCCCCTGGCAACAAGCATAACACCTACCGCATGAAACCCCTGGCAACGAGCAAGACACCCTGAGCATGAAAACCCCTGGCACCGTGCATTTCCCACCCTAGGCTTATACTCGAGTCAGTAATTTTTCCCAGTTTTTTGTGGTAAAATTAGGTGCCTCGGCTTATACTCGAGTATATATGGTACTAAATTTAAATATTCAGTGCCTTGTCCTGCTAAAGCCGTCCATATCCCAAGAGTACTCCAGTGACCCCTAGTGGATGAAAAAGAAAAAGAGGACTGTGTCGCTCAAAGACTAGTCAGCATAGGCTTAAACAGGGATCAGCATGCCAGCCAGCATCTGACATAAGTAAATACCATAAGCAATACACTGTACAGACCATACATAAAATACCAAGACCCCACTGTATTTCCCATTTTAGAACAGGGGAAATCTGCAATCTGCATGTCGTATAACAAAGTAACTAAGATGTAATGTAATAAACAACTGTATTAAAGCATGCAGAGCAGAAGAGTGATAACTGTTGTACTTGTATTACACTTTACAACAACTGATGTCCATACAGCCGCCCATGGGATAGTATAGTAACAGCTGGCAGATCTCCAGAAGGACGAGCTAGCACTACTCCTTTTCTATGTCCATATCCCGAATAAACTCTTGATACTTACAGCTCCATCTTTTATAAATGGACAGCATAGCTTGGTGATCTTGTCCCTTGACAGAGAGATCCTTTTCAGAAAAACCTCCCCTCTTTCACTCATCCTTTCTTTACATCTAGTGTAATTCTGAAAAAAATCATGACATTATGATGAATCGGACACACAACGTATGGATTATTGCCTTGCGCATAAAATGTTTACTTGGGAGTCTGCTTAACCATAATAAGAACCTATAGTGTTCTCGCCACGCTATATTTCTCAGGCGGTCTGCCCGGCACGGTGATTACGCAGTCTCGGCGCTCGGCGGCTTGTGGAGAGGATCGTTCCTATGGGAGAGTGTGTGAGCAGGGGGCAGCTGCAGGCTGTCACTGCTGGAGCTGCTGACCCTGGTAGGAGGAGTCACTCTGGCAGCTGCCCTCCCCGGCCATGATGACTGCTCCTTCTTCCCCGCTGCCAAAAGCTGCAGGCTGCTGCGCAGGTAAGGTAGGAGTATCACCCTGCCCACTGTGCGAATCCTAATAGCGGTGCTCCGGCTGCATAAACTGTCTGCTGGGGTGTATATCCCGGGCTCCTTGTTATGGAGACACCACTGCACTGCTTCTGGCTGTACATGCCTGGGGCTCTCTGTGCCAGGGTCACTGCCCAGGGCCCCAACACCCAGATGCCTCGTAAAGCTGCCCGACAACAACTACTAGAAGATCTGGCGAGAACACTGGCAGGATATCCTTATAATGTATGACTGGTAGTATGTTATTTTATTTACCCTGAAGCTGTAACATTTTTATATTAATACTAAAGCTAGATATAGACATATCTACTCCATACTTTAAACACCTTTAACAGATTAGAATAATTTAAATATTTATCATGCAGTCAGTCAGTCAGTCAGTCAGTCAGTGAGAGGAATTACAACACTTTCTGTGCTGTCCACAAAGGTACTGATCTATATGAGATATATATATGTAGATCATTGTTTGGAATGTTCAGTTACCATGTTGATGCTAAAGCCTAGGAGGTTGCCTACAAGGCATAAAACACAAAAGATTGTATGTTTTTTTTCCTTATAGTTTACAGTAATGTAAAGTCTAAGCAATTTCTGGTAGCCATGAACTATTTAACCATTAATATTCCTAATATATAGTTATAATATATTCACATCTCTAAATAAAACAAGGTGATATAGAAACGTTTTGTGATGACTTACAGAATGCTCCAGCTCTGAAGTGAGTGTGATGAACCTTAGAAAGAGTTCCCCTCCAGAGGAGACCGCCACAGATGAATCCACTTTAGAAAGGGTTTCAATTGAATTTTTTAGACTCCCAATCAGACCTTGTATAGTTTCACCTGTAGCGTGATTAATAACAAAAACAGCTGAAGTCCTTTAATTAAACAGCACTAAAAACAGATGTAAGACATATATAGGTAAATGAAGCCAGAGTGACTGCACATGTTCAATCTTTTGTCTATTTTAAGGGAAAGATAAATATGGCGGTAATTCTCTGCCTTGCATTCGCCTGGGACAGTGGAAAGTTAGTGCTTGTTTGGCAGACTTTTAGTTTCAGAATTGGAGGATTAATACACAGGGCATACACACACGATAAGCCAGACTACTATACATTCAGACCTGTCATGTCACTCGACATCTCCAGTATGCAAGTAGGTAGAAACAACTTTAACATCATACAGTATATGGTATGTAAACCTATGTATGAATTAGAACTGCCCCAACCAAAGAATGCAACTTAAGACAATCAACGAATGTCATCATTAATCAACAAATGTCATCAGAATCCACAAACAAATGTTAAAAAAAAATAAAAAATAAATAAAAATAAAATAAAGAAAGAAAAAGAACGGTTATGTTTAAAAGTGTAAACAGGTGAGAAGATAACCATAGCAGAACCTTGGATTTTTACGTCAGAGGAGAAGGGGTATTACAGGTTGAGTATCCCTTATCCAAAATGCTTGGGACCAGAGGTATTTTGGATATCGGAGTTTTACGTATTTTGGAATAATTGCATACCACAATGAGATATCATGGTGATGGGACCTAAATATAAGCACAGAATACATTTATGTTTTATATACACCTTATACACACAGCCTGAAGGTCATTTTAGACAATATTTTTTATAACTTTGTGCATTAAACAAAGTGTGTCTACATTCACACAATTCATTTATGTTTCATATACACCTTATACACACAGCCTAAAGGTAATTTAATACAAATATTTTTAATAACTTTGTGTATTAAACAAAGTTTGTATACATTGAGCCATCAAAAAACAAAGGTTTCACTATCTCACTCTCACGCAAAAAAGTCCGTATTTCGGAATATTCCGTATTTCGGAATATTTGGATATGGAATACTCAACCTGTAGTAGATATATATATAATTCTGTCTGTTCACTTTAAATATGGCTCTCACCCAGATGGATCAGATTTATCAACCTTAACATCAGTTTATAAGGGGTTGTAAATTTAACAAAGAAAGGGAGGGACAAAGTAAATAATTTTCTATGCTATACTTTTTTTTTTCTTGATACAGGTTGAGTATCCCATATCCAAAATGCTTGGGACCAGAAGTATTTTGGATATCGGATTTTCCGTATTTTGGAATAATCGCATACCATAATGAGATATCATGGTGATGGGACCCAAGTCTAAGCACAGAATGCATTTGTTTCAGATACACCTTATACACACAGCCTGAATGTAATTTTATACAATATTATTAGAAACTGTGTGCATTAAACAAAGTTTGTGTACATACACACAATTCGTTTATGTTTCATATACACCTTATACACACAGCCTGAAGGTTATTTAATACAATATTTGTAATAATTTTTTTGTATTAAATAAAGTTTGTGTACATTGAGCCATCAGAAAACAAGGTTTCACTATCTCAGTCTCACTCAAAAAAACAAACAAACAGGATTTTGATACCTACCGGTAAATCCTTTTCTCCTAGTCCGTAGAGGATGCTGGGGACCACATCAAGACCATGGGCTATAGGCGGTTCCGCAGGAGCCATGGGCACTCTTAAGACTTTTCAATGGGTGTGAACTGGCTCCTCCCCCTATGCCCCTCCTTCAGACCTCATTTATAGGAACTGTGCCCAGGGAGACGGACATTTCGAGGGAAGGACTTACTTTAATACTAGCGGTGAGATACATACCAACTCACACCCCCAACCATGCTGCACACATGGCATTTAATATAACACACGCCAACAGGCATGAATTAATTGCAGCAACATGCTGAACTAAGATAACACAACTTGTGTAACTCTAATAACTAAACTGTACGTAAAGTACGCACTGGGACGGGTGCCCAGCATCCTCTACGGACTAGGAGAAAAGGATTTACCGGTAGGTATCAAAATCCTGTTTTCTCATACGTCCTAGAGGATGCTGGGGACCACATCAAGACCATGGGGTTTATACCAAAGCTCCAGTACGGGCGGGAGAGTGCGGATGACCCTGCAGCACCGATTGACCAAACTTTAGGTCCTCATCGGCCAAGATGTCAAACTTGTAGAACTTTGCAAATGTGTTTGACCCTGACCAAGTAGCTGCTTGGCACAGTTGTAATGCCGAGAACCCCCGGGCAGCCGCCCAGGATGAGCCCACCTTTCTAGTGGAGTGGGCCTTTACCGACGTCGGTAACGCCAATCCATCTGTAGTATGAGCTTGCTGAATCGTATTTCTGATCCAACGTGCAATAGTCTGCTAGGAAGCAGGATACCCAATTTTGTTGTGAGCATACAGGACAAACAGGGCCTCTATTTTCCGTATACGAGCCGTTCTAGCCACATAGATCTTCAAAGCTCTAACCACATCTAGAGACTTTGATTCAGTGAATGTGTCAGTAACTACTGGCACTACAATAGGTTGGTTTATGTGGAACGATGAAACCACCTTAGGAAGAAAATGTTGTCGAGTTCTCAACTCTGCCCTATCTTCATGGAAGATCAGGTAAGGGCTCTTGTGAGACAAGGCCCCCAACTCAGACACCCGCCTTGCGGATGTCAAGGCTAAAAGCATCACCACTTTCCAAGTGAGAAACTTCAACTCTATCTCTTGTAGAGGCTCAAACCAATCTGATTGAAGAAACTGCAACACCACGTTAAGGTCCCATGGTGCCACTGGAGGCACGAATGGAGGCTGGATGTGCAGAACCCCTTTCACGAAGGTCTGAACCTCTAGAAGAGAGGCCAATTGTTTTTGGAAGAACACTGACAAGGCCTAAATCTGGACCTTGATTGATCCCAATCGGAGGCCTGCTTCCACACCAGCCTGTAGAAAATGGAGGAAACGTCCTTAGTGAAACTCTTCCGTAGGAGCCTTCTTGGATTCACACCAAGACACATATTTTCTCCAAATACGGTGGTAATGTTTTGACGTTACCCCTTTCCTGGCCTGAATAAGAGTGGGGATGACTTCCTTGGGAATACCCTTCCTGGCTAGGATCCGGCGCTCAACAGCCATGCCGTCAAACGTAGCCGCGGTAAGTCTTGATACTCGCACGGCCCCTGCTGCAGCAGGTCCTCGCGAAGAGGAAGAGGCCGAGGATCTTCTATGAGCAACTGCTGAAGATCTGGGTACCAAGCCCTCCTTGGCCAGTCTGGGGCAATGAAGATTGCTCGAACCCTTGTTTTTCTTATGATCCTGAGTACCTTTGGGATCAGCGGAAGTGGAGGGAAGACATATACTGACGGGAAAACCCACTGGATCACTAGTGCATCCACTGCTACTGCTTGAGGGTCTCTCGACCTGAAACAGTATCTCTGAAGCTTCTTGTTGAGGCGAGATGCCATCATGTCTACTTGAGGAACTCCCCAAAGACTTGTCACCTCTGCGAAGACTTCTTGGTGGAGGCCCCACTCTCTCGTGTCTGCTGAGGAAGTCTGCTTCCCAGTTGTCTACTCAGTTGCCGACAGAGCTTGTAGATGTTTTTCTGCCCAGCGGAGGATTTTTGTCGCCTCTGCCATTGCCGCTCTGCTTTTCGTTCCGCCCTGCCTGTTTATGTACGCGACTGCTGTTACACTGTCTGCCTGGATCTGCACGGGACCGTCTTGAAGAAGATGTACCGCTTGTTGAAGGCCGTTGTAAATGGCTCTCAGCTCCAGCACGTTTATGTGAAGGCAGGCTTCCTAACTTGACCATTTTCCTTGGAAGCTTTCTCCCTGAGTGACAGCTCCCCAGCCTCGGAGACTTGCATCCGTGGTTACCAGGACCCAGTCCTGAATCCAGAACCTGCGTCCCTGTAGTAGGTGAGAGCTGTGTAACCAACAAAGGAGCGAAATTCTGTTTTTTGACGACAGGATTATCTTTCGGTGCATGTGCAGGTGTGACCCCGACCACTTGTCCAACAGGTCCCACTGGAATACTCTGGCATGGAACTTGCCAAACTGTATGGCCTCGTAGGCCGCCACCATCTTCCCCAACAACCGAATGCACTGATGGATCGACACACTTGATGGTTTCAGTATCTGTTTTACCATTTTTTGTATTTCCACAGCCTTTTCTAACGGCAAAAATACTCTCTGAACTTCTGTGTCCAGAATCATCCCGAGGAAAGACAACCTTGTCGTCGGTTTCAACTGTGACTTTGGATAATTTATGATCCACCCGTGTTGTTGGAGTATCGACAGAGAGAGTGAGATGTTTTGTAACAACTGCTCCCTAGATCTCGCCTTTATCAGGAGATCGTCCAGATAAGGAATTATATTGACTCCTTTCTGACGGAGGAGGACCATCATCTCCGCCATCACCTTGGTGAATACCCTCGGCGCTGTGGAGAGGCCAAAAGGATAACGTCTGGAATTGGTAATGGCAATCCTGAACCGCGAATCTCAGATAAGCCTGGTGAGGAGGATAAATGGGAACATGCAGGTAAGCATCCTTTATGTCTAATGACACCAAGTAGTCCCCCTCCTGCAGACTGGAAATCACCGCCCGAAGTGATTCCATCTTGAACTTGAACTTTTTCAGGTAGCAATTCAGATCTTTTAGGTTTAGGATCGGTCTGACCGAGCCGTCCGGCTTCGGAACAACAAAGAGGCTTGAATAGAAACCCCATCCTTGTTGTGACAACGGTACCAGGACTATGACCTGGTCCTGACATAATTTTTGGATTGCCGCTGTTACTGCTTCTCTCTCTCTCTGGCGGAGAAACTGGCATGGTCGATTTGAAAAATCGGCATGGGGGAACGTCTTGAAACTCCAGCTTGTATCCCTGGGATACTATTTGCAACACCCAGGGATCCAGGCCAGACAGAATCCAACCTTGGCTGAACAGTTTGAGACATGCCCCCACCCGAGCGGCCTCCCGCAAGGGAGTTCCAGCGTCATGCTGAGAATTTGGCAGGAGTAGGGGTAGACTTCTGCTCTTGGGAACCAGGAGCCGCTGCAGACTTCTTTCCCCTTCCCCTCCCCCTACCTGCAAAGAAGGGGGAACCTCTCGTCTTTCTGTATTTATTGGGCCAAAAGCACTGCATGTGCGGGTGATAGTTTTTTTTTTGCCGGTGCAGGCGCAGAGGACAAAAATGTCGACCTACCTGCGGTAGCCGTTGAGACTAACGCATCCAGGCCATCGCCAAATAAGGCCTCACCTTTATATGGGAAAGCCTCCATGTTTCTTTTGGAATCTGCATCCGCGTTCCACTGGCGAATCCACAGCGCCCGCCTAGCCGACACTGCCATGGTAGCGGCTTGTGAACTCAAGAGTCCAATATCCTTCATTGCTTCCAGCATGTAGGCGGCAGCGTCCTTGATATTCCCTAACTTAAGGAGTATCTTATCTTTATCAATTGTGTCAATTTCTGATGACACGCTTTCTGACCATTTTTCAATAACGCGACTCACCCACGCGCAGGCAATAGTGGGCCTGAGCAGCGTACCATTGGCTACATAAATGGATTTCAATGTCGTTTCCATTTTACGGTCTGCTGGCTCTTTAAGTGAAGCCGTGCCAGGTGCAGGGAGAATTACCTTATTTGTCAACCTGGAAAGTGCACTGTCTAACACAGGGGGTGACTCACATTTTTTTCTGTCCTCAGCCGGGAAAGGGTAAGCTATCTGAATCCTTTTGGGAATACGAAATTTCTTATCAGGATTCACCCACATCCCTTCAAAGAGAGCATTTAGTTCGTGTGAAGGAGGGAACGTGACTTTGGATTTCTTTTCCTTATAAAAATAAGCCTTCTCCTGAGGTACAGGAGTGGTTTCTGTAACCTCCAACACGTCCCTTATAGCCACAATCATATATTGTATACTTTTCGCCAATTTATGATCTATCTCCATGGAATCACTATCGTCGGCACAGGAATCAGAGTCCGTGTCGGTATCAGTGTTTATAACATTCGCAAATGGTCTCTTATGTGACCCAGAGGGGCCGCCTGCATAAGGAATAACAGAATCCTGAAAAATCACATCTTCCAAAGATTTTCTCCAGCATGCAGCCTTAGATTCAGACTTATCTAATCTTTGATTAATCAGATGCATACTGTCACGTATCTCTTTCACGCATGCAGGCTCTTGGTGTGCCGGTAGTGTCACCACATTACAAGTCTGTGTCCCTAAAATGGCTTCCTCCGGGGAGGAACTCCCTGCCTCAGACATGCCTCACATGTGTACAGCACACTCACAGACACACTGGGACTTATTTGGGGACAGACCCACAGTAAAATCTGTCAGAGGAACACAGTATAGGAGCAGCCAGTTCACAATCCCAGCGCCCGTAATGAGTGTGAACACAGAATGCCCACAGCCAACTAGCGCTTTTATACAGTTAATCACACTATAAAATTGCACCACAACACCCTGTGCCCCCCCAAATATCACCCTGTACTTGTCAGAAGTGGAGAAGAGGACCAGCGTGTTCTCTGCAGCCTGAGGAGAGAGAGAAAATGGCGCTGAGCAGTGTGCTGGCTGCCTGAGGAAGAAGCTCCGACCCCGCAATGGCACGTCCTTACATTCAGTAATCACAGTAATATTTATACTGGCAGGGGTAGGGCTGTGCCAGCGGCACCTTATGCCCCCTTTTAGCCAGTTCTGAGGTATATTTTTGCTGCCCAGGGCGCCCCCCTTCCTCGCAGTGCCTGCGTGTGTGGGCAGCAATGGCGCGCTGCGCTCCCGCCAGCCGCGCCGGACCTCAGCCGTCACTTACTTGATAGAAGTTAATTCTTCTCATACTCACCTGTCTTCTGGCTCTGCGAGGGGGGTGACGGCATGCTGTGAGAGTGAGCATCTAAACACGGCTAGCGTTCAGTACCCTTCAGGAGCTCATGGTGTCCTGTCAGCCAGAAGCAGCGCCATGAAACTCTTTAGGAAGTTGGTTCTGCTTCTGCCCCCTCAGTCCCACGAAGCAGGGAGTCTGTTGCCAGCAGATCTCCCTGAAAATAAAAAAACCTAACATAAGTCTTTTCAGAGAAACTCAGTAGAGCTCCTCAGAGTGCATCCAGTCTACCTGGGCACATTTCTAAAACATAGGTCTGGAGGAGAGGCATAGGGGGAGGAGCCAGTTCACACCCATTGAAAAGTCTTAAGAGTTCCCACGGCTCCTGCGGAACCGCCTATACCCCATGGTCTTGATATGTTCCCCAGCATCCTCTAGGACGTATGAGAAATCTGTATTTCGGAATATTTGGATATGGGATACACAACCTGTATACTATTTGCTTGTTGCATACCGCAAAATAAACTAACAGGACTACTATCTCAGTCGCAGCATAAACATACCCTTAAAACTGTCACAACAAGCCTGTGTTGATACCACCAGTCCACTCGCCCCGCCACCCCATTACTGCCCACAAATGCTCCCTGGCTGTCATTCACTCTGCTAAAAAAAAATCCTCTCTGCGACCACCATCACATTATAACAAGGACTTCTACGCATGTGCAGACCACTGATAATCGCTTTACTGCAAAACAAATCAGGTTTGCTTTAATTTCTAAATCAGTCCCTGTATGTAATTATGTTTATTTGATTTGTACTGTCATTCTCAGTAATAGCCAAGGCCTTAATATTAAAACTACCATTAAAAATAAGATTTTACTTACCGGTAAATCTATTTCTCGTAGTCCGTAGTGGATGCTGGGGACTCCGTTAGGACCATGGGGAATAGACGGGCTCCGCAGGAGACATGGGCACTTTAAGAAAGAATTTAGATTCTGGTGTGCTCTGGCTCCTCCCTCTATGTCCCTCCTCCAGACCTCAGTTAGAGAAACTGTGCCCGGAAGAGCTGACAGTACACGGAAAGGATTTTGGGAATCCAGGGTAAGACTCATAACAGCCACACCAATCACACCGTATAACTTGTGATAACTTTACCCAGTTAACAGTATGAACAATCACAGAGCATCAGATAAACTCTGATGCAACTATAACATAACCCTTATTTAAGCAATAACTATATACAAGTATTGCAGAAGAAGTCCGCACTTGGGACGGGCGCCCAGCATCCACTACGGACTACGAGAAATAGATTTACCGGTAAGTAAAATCTTATTTTCTCTAACGTCCTAGTGGATGCTGGGGACTCCGTAAGGACCATGGGGATTATACCAAAGCTCCCAACCGGGCGGGAGAGTGCGGATGACTCTGCAGCACCGAATGAGCAAACACAAGGTCCTCCTCAGCCAGGGTATCAAACTTGTAGAACTTTGCAAAAGTGTTTGAACCTGACCAAGTAGCCGCTCGGCAAAGCTGTAATGCCGAGACCCCTCGGGCAGCCGCCCAAGAAGAGCCCACCTTCCTTGTGGAATGGGCCTTAACTGATTTAGGCAGCGGCAACCCAGCCGCAGAATGAGCCTGCTGAATCGTGTTACAGATCCAGCGAGCAATAGTTTGCTTTGAAGCAGGCGCCCCAAGCTTGTTGGAAGCATACAGGATAAACAAAGATTCTGTTTTCCTGACCTTAGCCGTTCTGGCTACATAAACCTTCAAAGCCCCGACCACATCCAGTGACTCGGAATCCTCCAAGTCAGTAGTAGCCACAGGCACCACAATAGGTTGGTTTATATGAAAGGATGAAAACCACTTTCGGCAGAAATTGTGGGCGGGTCCGCAATTCTGCTCTATCCGCATGGAAAACCAGATAAGGGCTTTTATGTGACAAAGCCGCCAATTCTGACACACGCCTAGCCGAAGCCAAGGCTAATAGCATGACCACCTTCCACGTGAGATATTTTACTTCCACCATTTTGAGTGGTTCAAACCAGTGTGATTTCAGGAAACTCAACACCACGTTAAGATCCCAAGGTGCCACTGGAGGCACAAAAGGGGGCTAAATATGCAGCACTCCCTTTACAAACGTTTGAACTTCAGGCAGAGAAGCCAGTTCTTTTTGAAAGAAAATGGATAAGGCCGAAATCTGAACCTTAATGGAACCCAATTTAAAGGCCCAAAGTCACTCCCGACTGTAGGAAGTGAAGGAAACGGCCCAGCTGGAATTCCTCCGTAGGGGCATTCCTGGCCTCACACCAAGCCACATATTTTCGCCATATACGGTGATAATGTTGAGCCGTCACATCCATCCTAGCCTCTATCAGCGTAGGAATGACCTCATCCGGAATGCCTTTTTCTGCTAGGATCCGGCGTTCAACCGCCATGCCGTCAAACGCAGCCGCGGTAAGTCTTGGAACAGACAGGGCCCCTGTTGCACAAGTCCTGTCTTAGAGGCAGAGGCCACGGGTCCTCTGTGAGCATTTCTTGCAGATCTGGATACCAAGTCCTTCTTGGCCAATCCGGAACAATGAGTATTGTTCTCACTCCTCTTTTTCTTATGATTCTCAGCACCTTGGGTATGAGAGGAAGAGGAGGAAATACATAGACCGACTGGAACACCCACGGTGTCACCAGTGCGTCCACAGCTATCGCCTGAGGGTCTCTTGACCTGGCGCAATATCTCTGCAGCTTTTTGTTGAGGCTGGATGCCATCATGTCCACCTGTGGCAGTTCCCACCGACTTGCAATCTGCGTGAAGACTTCTTGATGAAGTCCCCACTCTCCCGGGTGGAGGTCGTGCCTGCTGTGGAAGTCTGCTTCCCAGTTGTCCACTCCTGGAATGAACACTGCTGACAGTGCGCTTACGTGATTCTCCGCCCAGCGAAGAATTCTGGTGGCTTCTACCATCGCCACCCTGCTCCTTGTGCCGCCTTGGCGGTTTACATGAGCCACTGCGGTGATGTTGTCTGACTGAATCAGAACCGGTTGGTCGCGAAGCAGGGACTCCGCTTGACGTAGGGCGTTGTATATGGCCCTTAGTTCCAGGATGTTGATGTGAAGGCAAGTCTCCTGACTTGACCACAGCCCTTGGAAATTTTTTCCCTGTGTGACTGCCCCCCACCCTTGGAGGCTTGCATCCGTGGTCACCAGGTCCCAGTCCTGAATGCCGAATCTGCGACCTTCGAGAAGGTGAGCACTCTGCAGCCACCACGGGAGAGACACCCTGGCCCTGGGGGATAGGGTGATTAACCGATGCATCTGAAGATGTGATCCGGACCACTTGTCCAGTAAGTCCCATTGGAAGGTCCTCGCATGGAACCTGCCGAAGGGAATGGCCTCGTATGATGCCACCATCCTTCCCAGGACTCGAGTGCAGTGATGCACTGACACCTGTTTTGGTTTTAATAGATTCCTGACCAGTGTCATGAGCTCCAGAGCTCTCTCTATCGGGAGATAAAGCCTTTTCTGGTCTGTGTCTAGGATCATGCCTAGGAGAGGCAGATGAGCTGTAGGAACCAACTGCGACTTTGGAATATATAGAATCCAGCCGTGTTGCCGTTACACTTCCAGAGAAAGTGATACGCTGTTCAGCAACTGCTCTCTTGATCTCGCTTTTAAGAGGAGATCGTCCAAGTACGTGATAATAGTGACACCTTGCTTCCGCAGGAGCACCATCAGTTCCGCCATTACCTTGGTAAATATTCTCGGGGCCGTGCAGAGACCAAACGGCAACGTCTGAAATTGGTAATGACAATCCCGTACCGCAAATCTGAGGTACGCCTGATGAGGTGGATAAATGGGGACATGAAGGTATGCATCCTTTATGTCCAGAGTCACCATAAAATCTCCCCCTCTCAGGCTTGCAATGACCGCTCTTAGCGATTCCATCTTGAACTTGAACCTTTTCAGGTATATGTTCAGGGATTTTAAATTCAATATGATATGACCGACCCGTTTGGTTTCGGGACTACAACATGGTCGAATAATAACCCCTTCCTTGTTGAAGGAGGGGAACCTTGACCACCACCTGTTGAAGATACAATTTGTGAATTGCAGTTAACACTGTTTCCCTCTCGTGGGGGGAAGCCGGCAGGGCCGTCGGTGAGGGGGCATCTCCTCAAAGTCCAGCTTGTATCCCTGAGACACAATATCTATTGCCCAGGGATCTAACAGGGAGTGAACCCACTTGTGGCTGAACTTACGAAGGTGTGCCCCCACCAGGCCTAGCTCCGCCTGTGGAGCCCCAGCGACATGCGGTGGATTTTGTAGAGGCCGGGGAGGACTTCTGTTCCTGGGAACTAGCTGTGTTGTGCAGCTTCTTTCCTCTGCCCCCGCCTCTGGCAAGAAAGGACGCACCTCGGACTTTCTTGTTTCTTTGTTCGAAAGGCTGCATTTGATAATGTCGTGCTTTCCTAGGCTGTGCAGGAATATAAGGCAAAATATCAGAATTACCAGCTATAGCTGTGGAGACCAGGTCCGAGAACCCTTCTCCACACAATCCTCAGCCTTCCATATGCCTCTTAAGTCGGCATCATCTGACAATTGCATATTCTACAGGACACGGCAAGCAGAAATCGACATAGCTTTGACTCTAGGACCCAGTAGACTCATGTCTTAATATATATATATATCTATCTCTTAAGACAGCATCATATATATATATATATATATATATATATATATACACACATATACATACACATATACATACATACATACATACTAGGGTCTCAATCTCTGCTGATAAGGTACCTGTCCACGCTGCCACAGCGCTATAAACCCATGCCAACACAATCGCCGGTCTAAGTAGTGTACCAGAATGTGCACGCTATCTGCAGGATCCCTGAGAATAGCTGTTACGTCAGGGCTACCTTTTGGGCAAACGTGACACTCCCATCGTATCCTGGCCCTAGTAGGGAAAGGATACTACCTGAGAATTATTTGTGGGAAGCTGCAGTTTCTTGTCTGGAGATTCCCGCTCTTTTTCATCATGAGAGGAGGGAAATTGACCTCAGCTTTCTTCCCCTTACATGTGTACCCTTGTGTCAGGGACAGATGAGTCATCAGTGATATGCAAATCATCTTTTATTACAATACTTTTCTGCCATTTTGGCTGTAACTTTGCATTATCGTAGTCGACACTGGAGTCAGACTCCGTGTCGATATCAGTGTCTATTATTTTGGATAGTGATCATTGAGAGACTCTGAAGGTCTCTGCGACATAGGGATAGACATGGGTAGATTTCCTGTCTGTTCTCTAATCTTTTGTGCAATAAATTCACCTTAGCACTTAATTACACATATCCAAACAGGTGTCGGCGTTGTCGGCGTAGACACCCTCTCACACACATATTTGCTCCATCTCCTCCTTAGGGGAGCCTTTTACCTCAGACATGTCGACACACACGTACCGACACACCACACACTCAGGGAATGCTCATCTGAAGACAATTCCCCCATAAGGCCCTTTGGAGAGACAGAGAGAGAGTATGCCAGCACACACCCCAGCGCTATTAACCCAGGAATAACACAGTAACTTAATGTTAACCCAGTAACTGCTGTTTATATTGATTTTTGCGCCTAATTATGTGCCCCCCCCTTTCTTTTTACCCTCTTCTACCGTGTATCTGCAGGGGAGAGGCTGGGGAGCTTCCTCTCAGCGGTGCTGTGGAGAAAAAACATGGCGCTGGTGAGTGCTGAGGAAGAAGCCCCGCCCCCTCAACGGCGGGCTTCTGTCCCGCTTTCATGTACAATTTTTGGCAGGGGCTCATACATATATACAGTGGCCAACTGTATATATGCAAACTTTTGCCAAAGAGGTCTCTAATTGCTGCCAAGGGCGCCCCCCCCTGCGCCCTGCACCCTTACAGTGACCGGAGTATGTGGGTGTAGTGTGGGAGCAATGGCGCACAGCTGCAGTGCTGTGCGCTACCTCAGTGAAGACTGGAGTCTTCTGCCGCCGATTTCGAAGTCTTCTTGCTTCTTTCACCCGGCTTCTGTCTTCCGGCTCTGCAAGGGGGACGGCGGCGCGGCTCCGGGATCGGACAACGAGGGTGAGATCCTGTGTACGATCCCTCTGGAGCTAATGGTGTCCAGTAGCCTAAGAAGCAGGACCTATCTGCAGAGAGTAGGGCTGCTTCACTCCCCTCAGTCCCACGATGCAGGGAGTCTGTTGCCAGCAGAGCTCCCTGAAAATAAAAAAACCTAACAAAATACTTTCTTATAGCAAGCTCAGGAGAGCTCACTAAACAGCACCCAGCTCGTCTGGGCACAGATTCAAACTGAGGTCTGGAGGAGGGACATAGAGGGAGGAGCCAGAGCACACCAGAATCTAAATTCTATCTTCAAGTGCCCATGTCTCCTGCGGAGCCCGTCTATTCCCCATGGTCCTTACGGAGTCCCCAGCATCCGCTAGGACGTTAGAGAAAATACATTACAAAACAATTTGCAATCTTTAACATTTAATACTCAAACACATATACTAAACAGGTTTATTGACACAGTCCGGGGTGCTGTTATAGCAGAAGCCATACTTGATGCACACTTATAAGAAGTTTAAAAATTTAGGACTGAATTGGCAAATACAATCAAATGATTGTAATCAGGCCGGGCAGTAAAAGTGGTCACCTGATGACTGTAACATCTTGTTGTATGGTGTTGCAATATTTGCTTGGCCTGCCACAAATCACCAATCTGTATTCTACCAGCCACAAGTGGCCACGTTGTAAGCAGATCATGTTGTATAGACAAATTCCCTAAAATGTAATCATTATCATCATCATCAATCATTTGCCAGTAATTTTTTTCTTTCTATGAAGCACTTGATAAACACTCCGTTGCTCGCCTCACTTTTTTTAGTCACAATCTCAGATCACACGCGACTTGCGGAGTGTTAAAAGCTGTAAAAACAAACTGGTGGTACATTTAGACTCGCATAATAACCTTGTACAGACAACAACATTCAATGGCTGCCCCATTACTGTACCTTTGTCCTTTTTCAAAAACTCCAGCAAGGTTCTGATTGCTGCAACAGCCGTGGCAACGTTGGGGTCCTCCTTCAGCTGACACTTAAAGTACTCAATCACTTCTATATGGACAAATGAGAAATCATTATTTGCAGATTTCCTTCAAGGTACAATGGACAGAACATGACACCAAACACAACCAATAAACATGTCTAGTCTGCTTCTTTCTAAAGTGAAAATGGGAACAGATGGCATAATTATGTATTGCTAGTGGTTTTGGCAATATACACAGTTTAATATGCGGATATGTCCAGTTATGGGTGCGGATCATTAGGTTGTACAGTATTAGGTCGACAATCTCTAGTTCGACCCCATATTGTCGACATGCACATGGTCGACAGGGTCAATTGGTTGACATGTAAAGGGTAGACACCTGAAAAGATTGACAGGTACAAGCGGTCGCCCCGGGTGATGCAGTGTCCGTCCAAAGTCCCTGGCCACTCTCCTGCTACCAACGCGTTTCTACACCACAAGGGTGTCTTTTTCAAGGTGTCTAATAGCAATTATCTACTAATTCTTTGTAGACCGATTGTACCAGTGAGAGTCTAATTTGCCTGGCTTGTTTTATATATTTTATATGTCTATTGAAAAAAACTTTTTATACTATTGGGAGCATCTTTCCATTTTATCTGAGGTGTCTGTGTGAGAAAGGGAAGATCGTGGGAATTCCAGGTGTATCCTAAGGAGTCACTGGGCTTTTCTGTCTACTTATTCATGTAGACCAGTGGTTCTCAAACTCGGTCCTCAGGACCCCACACAGTGCATGTTTTGCAGGTAACCCAGCAGGTGCACAGGTGTATTAATTAATCACTGACACATTTTAAAAGGTCCAGAGGTGGAGTTAATTATATCACTTGCGATTCTGTGAGGAGACGTGCAAAACATGCACTGTGTGGGGTCCTGAGGACCGAGTTTGAGAACCTGTGATGTAGACCATCTTATTTGGTACGAATTTGACGAGCAGAATCAGCTTTAAGACTGTACTATACAGAATTATGCTATGATATTGTGACCTAATGGAGGTTGAAACTGCCTATGCATAAGAAAACCGAGCTAAAGGAATTGGTGATCTTCTATATTTGTTTCTGTTGATAAGTGTGGGCGACACTCATTTTCACTAAATCATTTAAGCAGCGGTTAGCGCTTTGTTTGAACACACCTTTCTCTAAATTAGTGGAAACGTTTACACTCGCCACACTTCAGGCAAGGTGCCGAGCGCAACTACTCCCAATAGTAGTCCACGTGGATGGTAAAGTATGAACTATGTGTGGACCATTGTCAAGTTGACCTTTTGTACCTGTCAACCTAATGCATGTCCACCATGTGATGTGGGGTTGACCTGTTGACTGTCGACCTATCATCCGGATACCCCAGTTATAAGGGATATACATCTAGGATGTAATTATGACGAGGGCAAATGTAAGTTCTGTATGCTGGCTGTGGTCATCTAGCAGCTGCTGTGTAGTATTTTTCAGGAGAGGAAATACAGGCAGCAAAATATTTATTATGCAGATAAAACAAACATAAAATAATAGAATATAAGGTTTGAAAACCTAGTGCTAAAAAGTATATGCTTAATCAGGCAACCCCAATGTTCCCTGACTACATGACTCCACACGTTATATACTATGACACTGTAATAGTTACCGTTCTCGTTCATGGCTGGGGTCTGGAGTTCCCCTCAGGGTCGGTGTTAGGATGAGAAGATGTGGGGGCCTATGGAGACAGAGATGTCACTGGAGCAGCAGATGAATTATCTCTACGTCAAAATATACAGCACTGACAGGGTTAATACTGGCAGCATGGCGGCCCGCACGTTGCCCTGCTCCCTCCGCCTCCATGTGACGTCATCATGCGGGGACGGAAGTGTGGCATATGCTGCACTGTGTGATTGATGGCATATTATGGCTTCAGGTGAGTGTGTCCAGTGTACAGTAACGTTGTCTCGTAGCTGCTATAGGTATTTCCCTGTGCTGTCACAGCCTATGGTGTTATACAGCAGCCACTGCCATGCTCTGATCCTTACTCAGACAGCGGTGCATGATCTACTGCAGACCCCATATACAGGGAGACAGTTACCAGGGCACAGGCTGCACACGTATGGGGTGTACGGTAACACACAGATGGATCTTGCAGACATAAATATTATATGCTAAAGATTTCACACAGACGGGTTTTTTTTAATGGTAACATTTTGAATAAATGATTGAAATGCAATATTTCTATCAGCTGACTATACTGTAAATCACTGCAAACTCAGTGCTCTTCACTAGTATTTATTAACAGTTTAAATAGCACAGCAAATTCTGTTGCGCTTTCCTATGTGTAGTCAGACGTACAGTGATTTTTAAATTATTACTTTAATCACTGTGAGAGGTCACAGAATTCTAACGTGACTTATAATATTCATAATTAATTACAGAAGCTGTTGCATCATTTCTTATACGTTTTGCTATTAAAAACACTGAAGTGATGACCTTAAAATGCATTACTGCTTATAGAGATCTAGTTACCTGAGTGTGTACATTTATTAACACCATTTGTGTATTGTATCAGTATTCCTTTTGAATATCACGATTGTTTCTGAAAAAAAAAGTGTGCGTGTGATGTCGGTGCCATAGCATTATGGTGGCGTTACAGAAACAGGTGCGTGTCGGACCAGTTTTCTGGGCGTGCTGAAGCCAGTACCTGTGTTCTTGATTGCGGCTTTACTGGCTCCAGTAGCGTTAATTTCCCAGCAATCCTAAGTAATATGACCAATGTTTACACAGATGATCTGATGCTGCGTTCCTGAACGCATTATTATTATTATCCTTTATTTATACGGCGCCACATGGGATCCGCAGCGCCTAATTTCAGAGTACATAAACAAGCAAAACAAGAAAACAGTGACTTACAATTAAAGACAATATAGGACAAGTACAGGATATATAAACATAGCTGCGTCAGCAGACAACACTGAAATAAGTATCAGAGCAGCAGAAAACTGAGGGATTTGGTGCCATCAAAGCGAGTATTGAAAAGAAGGTTAAGTAAGAGATGGAAAAGCACATGAGGGAAGAGGGGAGGGTCACACAGACACTGGTGACACAGATGGGGTAGAAAGTGAGTGTGGGCGACAGATGTCTTAGTATGAGAGACAGCTGGGTTTGGTGAAGAAGTGGGTCTTGAGAGCCATTTGAAGTTTTGTGGAGAGTCTGAGGGGGAGTGGTAGAGAATTGCAGAGTACATTTGGTGAGGAAGATGAGCTGGGCAGCAGCATTCAGGATAGATTGGAGTGGAGGGAAGCATTTGTCAGGGATGCCAGATAGGAGAAGATTACAGTAGTCCAGTCTGGCGATGACCAGTGAGTGGATAAGGGTCTGATCCTAGAAATATTTTTGAGAAAAAAATGACAGGTTTGTGAGAGGTGCTGAATGTGTTGTTTGAAGGAGAGGCAGGAGTAAAGGACTGCTCAAAGACAGTGCACTTGGGGGCTAGAGGAGAGATAGTAGCAGTGGAACTGAGAATCCGGCTGGAGGCGTACAAAGACGCAGCGGCTGTGTGATTTGCGTCCATCTTTTAATCAGACCCATATTCCCTGTCACCCTCTTTTCTACCTGGTCACCTCTTCCCACTTTTGCACCGAAGATTGCTGCTCACAACCTCTGGAATGCCCTCCTATGCTCCATTAGATTTTCATCCAGCCTCTACATCAGGTTTGGCCAAACCGGTCCTCGAGATCTGCCAACAGTTCATGTTTTCCAGGCATCCTGGAGATCTGTAGAATTGTCAGTTAGTAATGACTACACCTGTGCACCAGCTAGGTGGTCTGGAAAATGTGAACTGTTGGTAGATCTCGAGGACTGGTTTGGCCAGCTCTGCTGTACATGTTCTATTCCTACCTCTTTACAGAGTTTACTAATACTTTGCCTTGTATTATACATATAGGTCTGAATGTGCAGTGGGTGCTGGAAACCTTTTTTTCTCTATCGTCCTAGTGGATGCTGGGGTTCCTGAAAGGACCATGGGGAATAGCGGCTCCGCAGGAGACGGGGCACAAAAAGTAAAGCTTTTCCAGATCAGGTGGTGTGCACTGGCTCCTCCCCCTATGACCCTCCTCCAGACTCCAGTTAGATTTTTGTGCCCGGCCGAGAAGGGTGCAATCTAGGTGGCTCTCCTAAAGAGCTGCTTAGAAAAAGTTTAGCTTAGGTTTTTTATTTTACAGTGAGTCCTGCTGGCAACAGGATCACTGCAACGAGGGACTGAGGGGAGAAGAAGTGAACTCACCTGCGTGCAGGATGGATTGGCTTCTTGGCTACTGGACATCAGCTCCAGAGGGACGATCACAGGTACAGCCTGGATGGTCACCGGAGCCGCGCCGCCGGCCCCCTTGCAGATGCTGAAGTCAGAAGAGGTCCAAAATCGGCGGCTGAAGACTCCTGCAGTCTTCTAAAGGTAGCGCACAGCACTGCAGCTGTGCGCCATTTTCCTCTCAGCACACTTCACACGCAGTCACTGAGGGTGCAGGGCGCTGGGGGGGGGCGCCCTGGGAGGCAAATGTAACCTATATAAAGGCTAAAAATACCTCACATATAGCCCCCAGAGGCTATATGGAGATATTTAACCCCTGCCTGGATTCACTAAATAGCGGGAGACGAGCCCGCCAAAAAAGGGGCGGGGCCTATCTCCTCAGCACACGGCGCCATTTCCTCTCACAGCTCCGCTGGTCAGGACGGCTCCCAGGTCTCTCCCCTGCACTGCACTACAGAAACAGGGTAAAACAGAGAGGGGGGGCAAATTTATGGCGATATTTTTATATATATATAAAGCAGCTATAAGGGAGCACTTATTATAAGGCTATCCCTGTTATATATAGCGCTTTTGGTGTGTGCTGGCAAACTCTCCCTCTGTCTCCCCAAAGGGCTAGTGGGTCCTGTCTTCGTTAGGAGCATTCCCTGTGTGTCTGCTGTGTGTCGGTACGTGTGTGTCGACATGTATGAGGACGATATTGGTGTGGAGGCGGAGCAATTGCCAAATATGAGGATGTCACCCCCTAGGGAGTCGACACCAGAATGGATGCCTTTATTTATGGAACTACGGGATAGTGTCAACACGCTAAAGCAGTCGTTTGACGACATGAGACGGCCGGACAATCAATTAGTGCCTGTCCAGGCGACTCAAACACCGTCAGGGGCTGTAAAACGCCCTTTGCCTCAGTCGGTCGACACAGACCCAGACACAGGCACTGACTCCAGTGGTGACGGTGACGAATCAACCGTATTTTCCAGTAGGGCCACACGTTATATGATTTTGGCAATGAAGGAGGCGTTACATTTAGCTGATACTACAGGTACCACTAAACAGGGTATTATGTGGGGTGTGAAAAAACTACCTATAGTTTTTCCTGAATCAGAAGAATTAAATGACGTGTGTAATGAAGCGTGGGTTGCTCCTGATAAAAAGCTGAAAATTTCAAAGAAATTATTGGCATTATACCCTTTCCCGCCAGAGGTTAGGGAGCGCTGGGAAACATCTCCTAGGGTGGACAAGGCGCTAACACGCTTATCTAAACAAGTGGCGTTACCCTCTCCTGAGACGGCCGCACTTAAAGATCCATCAGATAGGAGGATGGAAAATATCCAAAAAGGTATATACACACATGCAGGTGTTATACTACGACCAGCTATAGCGACTGCCTGGATGTGCAGTGCTGGGGTAGTTTGGTCAGAGTCCCTGATTGAAAATATTGATACCCTGGACAGGGACAATATTTTACTGTCGTTAGAACAAATAAAGGATGCATTTCTTTATATGCGTGATGCACAGAGGGATATCTGCACACTGGCATCACGGGTAAGTGCTATGTCCATTTCGGCCAGAAGAGCTTTATGGACGCGACAGTGGACAGGCGATGCGGATTCAAAACGGCATATGGAAGTTTTGCCGTATAAAGGGGAGGAGTTATTTGGAGTCGGTCTATCAGATTTGGTGGCCACGGCTACAGCCGGGAAATCCACCTTTCTACCTCAAGTCACTCCCCAACAGAAAAAGGCACCGACTTTTCAACCGCAGCCCTTTCGTTCCTTTAAAAATAAGAGAGCAAAGGGCTATTCATATCTGCCACGAGGCAGAGGTCGAGGGAAGAGACAGCAACAGGCAGCTCCTTCCCAGGAACAGAAGCCCTCCCCGGCTTCTACAAAAGCCTCAGCATGACGCTGGGGCTTCTCAAGCGGACTCGGGGACGGTGGGCGGTCGTCTCAAAAATTACAGCGCGCAGTGGGCTCACTCGCAAGTAGATCCCTGGATCCTGCAGATAATATCTCAGGGGTACAGGTTGGAATTAGAGACAGATCCACCTCGCCGTTTCCTGAAGTCTGCTTTACCAACGTCCCCCTCCGAAAGGGAGACGGTTTTGGAAGCCATTCACAAGCTGTACTCTCAGCAGGTGATAGTCAAGGTACCTCTTCTACAACAAGGGAAGGGGTATTATTCCACTCTTTTTGTGGTACCGAAGCCGGATGGCTCGGTAAGGCCTATTCTAAATCTGAAGTCCTTGAACCTGTACATAAAGAAGTTCAAGTTCAAAATGGAGTCACTCAGAGCAGTGATAGCGAACCTGGAAGAGGGGGATTTTATGGTATCCTTGGACATCAAGGATGCGTATCTCCACGTTCCAATTTACCCCTCACACCAGGGGTACCTCAGGTTCGTTGTACAAAACTGTCACTATCAGTTTCAGACGCTGCCGTTCGGATTGTCCACGGCACCTCGGGTCTTTACAAAGGTAATGGCCGAGATGATGATTCTTCTTCGAAGAAAAGGCATATTAATTATCCCATACTTGGACGATCTCCTAATAAGAGCAAGGTCCAGAGAACAGCTAGAGATGGGATTAGCACTGTCTCAAGAAGTGCTAAAACAGCACGGGTGGATTCTGAATATTCCAAAATCCCAGTTAATGCCGACAACTCGTCTGCTGTTCCTAGGGATGATTCTGGACACGGTTCAGAAAAAGGTTTTTCTCCCGGAGGAAAAAGCCAAGGAGTTATCCGAGCTTGTCAGGAACCTCCTAAAACCAGGAAAGGTGTCTGTACATCAATGCACAAGAGTCCTGGGAAAAATGGTGGCTTCTTACGAAGCAATTCCATTCGGCAGATTCCACGCAAGAATTTTCCAAAGGGATCTGTTGGACAAATGGTCAGGGTCGCATCTTCAGATGCACCTGCGGATAACCCTGTCTCCAAGGACAAGGGTGTCTCTTCTGTGGTGGTTGCAGAGTGCTCATCTATTGGAGGGCCGCAGATTCGGCATACAGGATTGGATCCTGGTGACCACGGACGCCAGCCTGAGAGGCTGGGGAGCAGTCACACAAGGAAGAAACTTCCAGGGAGTATGGACGAGCCTGGAAACGTCTCTTCACATAAACATTCTGGAACTAAGAGCAATCTACAATGCTCTAAGCCAGGCAGAACCTCTGCTTCAGGGAAAACCGGTGTTGATCCAGTCGGACAACATCACGGCAGTCGCCCATGTGAACAGACAGGGCGGCACAAGAAGCAGGAGTGCAATGGCAGAAGCTGCAAGGATTCTTCGCTGGGCAGAGAATCATGTGATAGCACTGTCAGCAGTGTTCATCCCGGGAGTGGACAACTGGGAAGCAGACTTCCTCAGCAGACACGATCTTCACCCGGGAGAGTGGGGACTTCATCCAGAAGTCTTCCACATGCTGGTAACCCGTTGGGAAAGACCAATGGTGGACATGATGGCGTCTCGCCTCAACAAAAAACTGGACAGGTATTGCGCCAGGTCAAGAGATCCGCAGGCAATAGCTGTGGACGCGCTGGTAACGCCTTGGGTGTACCAGTCGGTGTATATGTTTCCTCCTCTGCCTCTCATACCAAAAGTATTGAGAATTATACGGCAAAGAGGCGTAAGAACGATACTAGTGGTTCCGGATTGGCCAAGAAGGACTTGGTATCCGGAACTTCAAGAGATGATCACGGAAGATCCGTGGCCTCTACCTCTAAGGAGGGACTTGCTTCAGCAGGGTCCCTGTCTGTTTCAAGACTTACCGCGGCTGCGTTTGACGGCATGGCGGTTGAACGCCGGATCCTAAAGGAAAAAGGCATACCGGAAGAAGTCATTCCTACTTTGATTAAAGCAAGGAAGGAAGTAACCGTGCAACATTATCACCGAATTTGGCGAAAATATGTTGCGTGGTGCGAAGATCGGAGTGCTCCGACGGAGGAATTTCAACTGGGTCAATTCCTACATTTCCTGCAATCAGGATTGTCTATGGGTCTCAAATTGGGATCTATTAAGGTTCAAATTTCGGCCCTGTCGATTTTCTTTCAAAAAAGAATTGGCTTCAGTCCCTGAAGTCCAGACCTTTGTTAAGGGAGTGCTGCATATACAGCCTCCTGTGGTGCCTCCAGTGGCACCGTGGGATCTCAATGTGGTTTTGGATTTTCTAAAATCTCATTGGTTTGAACCACTAAAAAAGGTGGATTTGAAATATCTCACATGGAAAGTGACCATGCTTCTAGCCCTGGCTTCGGCCAGGAGAGTGTCAGAACTGGCAGCTTTATCTTACAAAAGCCCATATCTGATTTTCCATTCGGACAGGGCAGAACTGCGGACTCGTCCGCATTTTCTCCCTAAGGTGGTGTCAGCATTTCATCTGAACCAGCCTATTGTAGTGCCTGCGGCTACAAGTGACTTGGAGGACTCCAAGTTACTGGACGTTGTCAGAGCATTAAAAATATATATTGCAAGGACAGCTGGAGTCAGAAAATCTGACTCGTTGTTTATATTGTATGCACCCAACAAGATGGGTGCTCCTGCGTCTAAGCAGACGATTGCTCGTTGGATCTGTAGCACAATCCAACTTGCACATTCTGTGGCAGGCCTGCCACAGCCTAAATCTGTAAAGGCCCACTCCACAAGGAAGGTGGGCTCATCTTGGGCGGCTGCCCGAGGGGTCTCGGCATTACAACTTTGCCGAGCAGCTACGTGGTCAGGGGAGAACACGTTTGTAAAATTTTACAAATTTGATACTCTGGCTAAGGAGGACCTGGAGTTCTCTCATTCGGTGCTGCAGAGTCATCCGCACTCTCCCGCCCGTTTGGGAGCTTTGGTATAATCCCCATGGTCCTTTCAGGAACCCCAGCATCCACTAGGACGATAGAGAAAATAAGATTTTACTTACCGATAAATCTATTTCTCGGAGTCCGTAGTGGATGCTGGGCGCCCATCCCAAGTGCGGATTATCTGCAATAATTGTACATAGTTATTGTTAACAAATTCGGGTTATTGTTGAAGGAAGCCATCTTTCAGAGGCTCCGCTGTTATCATACTGTTAACTGGGTTTAGATCACAAGTTGTACGGTGTGATTGGTGTGGCTGGTATGAGTCTTACCCGGGATTCAAAATCCTCCCTTATTGTGTACGCTCGTCCGGGCACAGTACCTAACTGGAGTCTGGAGGAGGGTCATAGGGGGAGGAGCCAGTGCACACCACCTGATCTGGAAAAGCTTTACTTTTTGTGCCCTGTCTCCTGCGGAGCCGCTATTCCCCATGGTCCTTTCAGGAACCCCAGCATCCACTACGGACTCCGAGAAATAGATTTATCGGTAAGTAAAATCTTATTATTTATACTGTGTGATTATTGTTTTTCTTTCATAATTTCTAATTTATATTGCAAAATGTTAAACAATAATAAACTGCAATTTAAAAAATATTTATAGGCAGCTACTTACCTTCCATATTAAACAAAGTGGTAAACTACCAGAGAATCTGCTCAGTGACTTATATAAGAATGTATCAGAGAAACATGGTGGTAGGTTTACTATGCTGCGGCTTTTCAAAGCCGCTGATGATCGGTGGTTTTGATTGATGGATTTCAAAGGGCAGTAGTAATTAATGCTGTATTAAAAGATATTACTAAATATGCATGTATACTCTGTGTATGTGTGTCTTATTTATTTATTAATAGTTTCTTATATAGCGCAGCAAATTCCGTTGCGCTTTACAGTTGGACACAATGATAAAACAATCTGGGTAATAACAAACAGTCATAGAGGTAGGAAGGCCCTGCTTGTAAGCTTACAATCTATAGGGAAATAGGGATTGATACACAAGGATAGGTGCTATCTAAATTATTTATAGTAGGTTATTATTAACCATTATCTACCAAACTATGAAATGAGGAAAAATACAACCTTTCTCTGACGTCCTAGTGGATGCTGGGAACTCCGTAAGGACCATGGGGAATAGCGGCTCCGCAGGAGACTGGGCACAAAAGTAAAAGCTTTAGGACTACCTGGTGTGCACTGGCTCCTCCCCCTATGACCCTCCTCCAAGCCTCAGTTAGATTTTCGTGCCCGAACGAGAAGGGTGCATACTAGGTGGCTCTCCTGAGCTGCTTAGAGTAAAAGTTTAAATTAGGTTTTTTATTTTCAGTGAGTCCTGCTGGCAACAGGCTCACTGCACCGAGGGACTAAGGGGAGAAGAAGCGAACTCACCTGCGTGCAGAGTGGATTGGGCTTCTTAGGCTACTGGACATTAGCTCCAGAGGGACGATCACAGGCCCAGCCATGGATGGGTCCCAGAGCCGCGCCGCCGGCCCCCTTACAGAGCCAGAAGACAGAAGAGGTCTGGAAAATCGTCGGCAGAAGACGTCCTGTCTTCAATAAGGTAGCGCACAGCACCGCAGCTGTGCGCCATTGCTCTCAGCACACTTCACACTCCGGTCACTGAAGGTGCAGGGCGCTGGGGGGGGGCGCCCTGAGACGCAATAAAAACACCTTAGATGGCTAAAAATACATCACATATAGCTCCTGGGCTATATGGATGCATTTAACCCCTGCCAGTTTTTCCTTAAAAAAGCGGGAGAAAGGCCGCCGAGAAGGGGGCGGAGCTTATCTCCTCAGCACACAAGCGCCATTTTCCCTCACAGCTCCGTTGGAGGGAAGCTCCCTGGCTCTCCCCTGCAGTCCTGCACTACAGAAACAGGGTAAAACAAGAGAGGGGGGGCACTAATTTGGCAGATTAATAAATACAGCAGCTATATAAGGGAAAAACACTTATATAAGGTTATCCCTGTATATATATAGCGCTCTGGTGTGTGCTGGCAAACTCTCCCTCTGTCTCCCCAAAGGGCTAGTGGGGTCCTGTCCTCTATCAGAGCATTCCCTGTGTGTGTGCTGTGTGTCGGTACGTTGTGTCGACATGTATGAGGAGGAAAATGGTATGGAGGCGGAGCAATTGCCTGTAATAGTGATGTCACCCCCTAGGGAGTCGACACCTGACTGGATGGTCTTATGGAAGGAATTACGTGATAGCGTCAGCACTTTACAAAAGACTGTTGACGACATGAGACAGCCGGAAAAACAGTTAATACCTGTCCAGGCGTCTCAAACACCGTTAGGGGCTCTAAAGCGCCCGTTACCTCAGATGGTCGACACAGACCCAGACACGGACACTGACTCCAGTGTCGACGGTGAGGAAACAAACGTATTTTCCAGTAGGGCCACACGTTACATGATCACGGCAATGAAGGAGGTTTTGAACATTTCTGATACTACAAGTACCACAAAAAAGGGTATTATGTGGGGTGTGAAAAAACTACCCGTAGTTTTTCCTGAATCAGATGAATTAAATGAGGTGTGTGATGAAGCGTGGGTTTCCCCCGATAAAAAACTGCTAATTTCTAAAAAATTATTGGCATTATACCCTTTCCCGCCAGAGGTTAGGGCGCGTTGGGAAACACCCCCTAGGGTAGATAAGGCGCTCACGCGCTTATCAAAACAAGTGGCGTTACCGTCTCCTGATACGGCCGCCCTCAAAGAGCCAGCTGATAGGAAGCTGGAAAATATCCTAAAAAGTATATACACACATACTGGTGTTATACTGCGACCAGCAATCGCCTCAGCCTGGATGTGCAGTGCGGGGCTGGCTTGGTCGGATTCCCTGACTGAAAATATTGATACCCTGGACAGGGACAGTATATTATTGACTATAGAGCATTTAAAGGATGCATTTCTATATATGCGAGATGCACAGAGGGATATTTGCACTCTGGCATCAAGAGTAAGTGCGCTGTCCATTTCTGCCAGAAGAGGGTTATGGACGCGACAGTGGTCAGGTGATGCGGATTCCAAACGGCATATGGAAGTATTGCCGTATAAAGGGGAGGAGTTATTTGGGGTCGGTCTATCGGACCTGGTGGCCACGGCAACGGCTGGGAAATCCACCTTTTTACCCCAGTTCACCTCTCAGCAGAAAAAGACACCGTCTTTTCAGGCTCAGTCCTTTCGTCCCCATAAGGGCAAGCGGGCAAAAGGCCACTCATATCTGCCCCGGGGCAGAGGAAGGGGAAAATGACTGCAGCAGGCAGCCTCTTCCCAGGAACAGAAGCCCTCCCCCGCTTCTGCCAAGTCCTCAGCATGACGCTGGGGCCTTACAAGCGGACTCAGGTACGGTGGGGGGTCGTCTCAAGAATTTCAGCGCGCAGTGGGCTCACTCGCAAGTGGACCCCTGGATCCTGCAGGTAGTATCTCAGGGGTACAAATTGGAATTCGAGACGTCTCCCCCTCGCCGGTTCCTGAAGTCTGCTTTACCAACGTCTCCCTCCAACAGGGAGGCGGTATTGGAAGCCATTCACAAGCTGTATTCCCAGCAGGTGATAATCAAGGTACCCCTCCTACAACAGGAAAAGGGGTATTATTCCACGCTGTTTGTGGTACCGAAGCTGGACGGCTCGGTGAGACCTATTTTAAATCTGAAATCATTGAACACTTACATACAAAGGTTCAAACTCAAGATGGAGTCACTCAGAGCAGTGATAGCGAACCTGGAAGAAGGGGACTATATGGTTTCTCTGGACATCAAGGATGCTTACCTCCATGTCCCAATTTGCCCTTCTCACCAAGGGTACCTCAGGTTTGTGGTACAGAACTGTCACTATCAGTTTCAGACGCTGCCGTTTGGATTGTCCACGGCACCCCGGGTCTTTACCAAGGTAATGGCCGAAATGATGATTCTTCTTCGAAGAAAAGGCGTCTTAATTATCCCTTACTTGGACGATCTCCTGATAAGGGCAAGGTCCAGGGAACTGTTAGAGGTCGGAGTAGCACTATCTCAAGTAGTACTACGACAGCACGGGTGGATTCTAAATATTCCAAAATCGCAGCTGATTCCGACGACACGTCTGCTGTTCCTAGGGATGATTCTGGACACAGTCCAGAAAAAGGTGTTTCTCCCGGAGGAGAAAGCCAGGGAGTTATCCGAGCTAGTCAGGAACCTCCTAAAACCAGGCCAAGTGTCAGTGCATCAATGCACAAGGGTCCTGGGAAAAATGGTGGCTTCTTACGAAGCGATTCCATTCGGCAGATTCCATGCAAGAACTTTTCAGTGGGATCTGCTGGACAAATGGTCCGGATCGCATCTTCAGATGCATCAGCGGATAACCCTGTCTCCAAGGACAAGGGTGTCTCTCCTGTGGTGGTTGCAGAGTGCTCATCTTCTAGAGGGCCGCAGATTCGGCATTCAGGACTGGGTCCTGGTGACCACGGATGCCAGCCTGAGAGGCTGGGGAGCAGTCACACAGGGAAGAAATTTCCAGGGCTTGTGGTCAAGCATGGAAACGTCATTTCACATAAATATCCTGGAACTAAGGGCCATTTACAATGCCCTAAGTCAAGCAAGGCCTCTGCTTCAGGGTCAGCCGGTGTTGATCCAGTCGGACAACATCACGGCAGTCGCCCACGTAAACAGACAGGGCGGCACAAGAAGCAGGAGGGCAATGGCAGAAGTTGCAAGGATTCTTCGCTGGGCGGAAAATCATGTGATAGCACTGTCAGCAGTGTTCATTCCGGGAGTGGACAACTGGGAAGCAGACTTCCTCAGCAGACACGACCTCCACCCGGGGGAGTGGGGACTTCACCCAGAAGTCTTCCACATGATTGTGAACCGTTGGAAAAACCAAAGGCGGACATGATGGCGTCCCGCCTCAACAAAAAACTAGACAGATATTGCGCCAGGTCAAGGGACCCTCAGGCAATAGCTGTGGACGCTCTGGTAACACCGTGGGTGTACCAGTCAGTGTATGTGTTCCCTCCTCTGCCTCTCATACCCAAGGTACTGAGAATCATAAGAAGGAGAGGAGTAAGGACTATACTCGTGGCTCCGGATTGGCCAAGAAGGACTTGGTACCCGGAACTTCAAGAGATGCTCACGGAGGACCCGTGGCCTCTACCTCTAAGAAAGGACCTGCTCCAGCAGGGACCCTATCTGTTCCAAGACTTACCGCGGCTGCGTTTGACGGCATGGCGGTTGAACGCCGGATCCTGAAGGAAAAAGGCATTCCGGATGAAGTCATCCCTACCCTGATCAAAGCCAGGAAGGATGTAACCGTGCAACATTATCACCGTATTTGGCGTAAATATGTTGCGTGGTGTGAGGCCAGGAAGGCCCCTACAGAGGAATTTCAACTGGGTCGTTTCCTGCATTTCCTGCAAACAGGACTGTCTATGGGCCTAAAATTAGGGTCCATTAAGGTTCAAATTTCGGCCCTGTCGATTTTCTTCCAGAAAGAACCGGCTTCAGTTCCTGAAGTTCAGACGTTTGTCAAGGGGGTACTGCATATACAGCCTCCTTTTGTGCCTCCAGTGGCACCTTGGGATCTCAATGTAGTTTTGGGGTTCCTAAAATCACATTGGTTTGAACCACTCACCACTGTGGACTTAAAATATCTCACATGGAAAGTGGTAATGCTGTTAGCCCTGGCGTCAGCCAGGCGTGTCTCAGAATTGGCGGCTTTATCCTATAAAAGCCCTTACCTAATTTTTCATACGGACAGGGCAGAATTGAGGACTCGTCCTCAATTTCTCCCTAAGGTGGTTTCAGCGTTTCACTTGAACCAGCCTATTGTGGTACCTGCGGCTACTAGGGACTTGGAGGACTCCAAGTTGCTGGACGTAGTCAGGGCCCCGAAAATATGTTTCCAGGACGGCTGGAGTCAGAAAATCTGTCTCGCTGTTTATCCTGTATGCACCCAACAAGCTGGGTGCTCTTGCTTCTAAGCAGACTATTGCTCGTTGGATTTGTAGTACAATTCAGCTTGCACATTCTGTGGCAGGCCTGCCACAGCCAAAATCTGTAAAAGCCCATTCCACAAGGAAAGTGGGCTCATCTTGGGCGGCTGCCCGAGGGGTCTCGGCTTTACAACTTTGCCGAGCAGCTACTTGGTCAGGGGCAAACACGTTGCTAAATTCTACAAATTTGATACCCTGGCTGAGGAGGACCTGGAGTTCTCTCATTCGGTGCTGCAGAGTCATCCGCACTCTCCCGCCCGTTTGGGAGCTTTGGTATAATCCCCATGGTCCTTTACGGAGTTCCCAGCATCCACTAGGACGTCAGAGAAAATAAGAATTTACTTACCGATAATTCTATTTCTCATAGTCCGTAGTGGATGCTGGGCGCCCATCCCAAGTGCGGATTGTCTGCAATACTTGTACATAGTTATTGTTACAAAAATCGGGTTATTATTGTTGTGAGCCATCTTTTCAGAGGCTCCTCTGTTATCATGCTGTTAACTGGGTTCAGATCACAGGTTGTACGGTGTGATTGGTGTGGCTGGTATGAGTCTTACCCGGGATTCAAAATCCTTCCTTATTGTGTACGCTCGTCCGGGCACAGTATCCTAACTGAGGCTTGGAGGAGGGTCATAGGGGGAGGAGCCAGTGCACACCAGGTAGTCCTAAAGCTTTTACTTTTGTGCCCAGTCTCCTGCGGAGCCGCTATTCCCCATGGTCCTTACGGAGTTCCCAGCATCCACTACGGACTATGAGAAATAGAATTATCGGTAAGTAAATTCTTATTTTTTGCTTTCATGCAACTGTTGACCTTTGTTTTGGGTTTGTTCACTGTAAGTAGCATTAACGGTGTAATGGTTAGCATTATTGCCTCACAGCACTGAGGTCATGGGTTCAATTCCTACCATGTTACTAACTGTGTGGAGTTTGTATATTCTTCCCGTGCTTGCTTGGGTTTCCTCCGGGTACTCCGGTTTCCTCCCACAATCCAAAAATTTACTGGTAGGTCAATTGGCTCCCAACAAAATTAACCCTAACATGAATGTGTATGCGTGTACATGTGGTAGGGAATATAGATTGTAAGCTCCACTGGGGCAGGGACTGATGTGAATGGCCAAATATTCTCTGTAAAGCGCTGCAGAATATGTGTGTACTATATAAATAACTGATAATAAATATAATAAGTATAGCCACAGACTTCATTATTTATCTCCAAAGTCAGGACCAAACTTTTGGAGCCAGGAAACGTACAAGCTGTGCACAAGTTTTTTTAGGGCACACGTGCTAATTAAATACATTTCACAGCACACTAAGGGGTCTATTCATCATCTTCTAATTTTCAGTTTTACCCCCTATTTTCCATATTATGTAGTGTAACAGTGGAAGCAAATTCAAACTATGCGCACCGAGGTTCATGCACTAATGCATGGGGTGTGCTGCAAAATTTTAGGGGGGTCCTCCCCGTTTTTATGGAATGCAACAAGAAATGGGTGATGATGCGCTCAGCCCCTTATGCTGCTTTCACATCGCAAAACCTGCTTTTGAAATGGTTCTTTAAACGGGTCTGAGCAGTTAAACCCCCTTCACATCGCATGTTGTAACCAGTATATTACCATTTCATTACCGTTTTGATACCTTTCACACTGAACTTGTTTCACCCATACAAAACAGTGGTTGTCATTTTAAATGTTTATTTCCTGCTTCTGCCTGGTGAGATCACACATGGAGACAGCCTATCACCTTCTGGGGCTTGCAAATACCGTTTCAGACCCTTTCACACTGCACAATTAAACGGGCCTGAAACGGGTAGGACCCTGCTTTTTTACCGTTTCAAAATACCGGTATTTTGTAAACGGTAAATTGAAGGTGACCCTTTCACATCGCAGCTCGAACCGTTTAGGAAGCCAGTAAAAACGGCAAATTACCGGGTACAAGCTGCGGTGTGAAAGGGGTATTAGTGAGCTCTATCTCTGTTTTATCAAGCGTTTAGACCTGTGCAAGCGTCATATGCTGTGTGACATAATGTACATATGGTATTTGCAATAAATATCTTAATGTCCACAGTGACGTTAAGGTACCAAATTACTTTTACTTCTCAAATGTTCATAATTGTCAATACATTTAAATACATGGGTGAAATGACATAAGTGGAACAGGGTCAGAGGAACAGGTACTAAATCCTGGGGTAGATGGAAGTGTGCAGCAGCTGAGAGATCACACAAGTTTGTTGTAACTGGCCTCAACCGATTTTAATGTACAGCGAAATAGAGATAAACATCACAACAAAATACTTTGCCAGCTGGCGCTAACTAAACACAGAATAATCCTAACTCACTAAGAAAATACAAGGAGAAGGTTACCAGGCACAGATCACTGGTTTTCAATAGCAGGTTTCTCTGTCACAGAGACTCCTTATGGGCCCTACACATTGAGCGATCTGCCGCCGAGCTGCCCGACGGCGGATGCGGGCGACCCGGCGGCGGGGAAGCAGTGACGGGGGGAGTGAAGTTTCTTCACTCCCCCTGTCACCTGGCTCCATAGAAGTGCAGGCAAATATGGACGAGATCGTCCATATTGGCCTTCATGCACAGGCGACAGGACACCAGCGATGAACGAGCGCGGGGCCGCGCATCGTTCATCGCTTGTGCCTCCACACTGAAAGATATGAACGGTATCTCGTACATTAATGAACAATATCGTTCATGTCTTTCATTACTATCGCGCAGTGTGTAGGGCCCTTAAGTCTCTCCTCTTTCATCAAGCAATATGAGTAATGATCAGGCTGGCTGCTTTTTAACACAACCGTAACACCCATACAGCTGAAAGCCCTAGTTAGCCTTCTGTGAGGCTTAAAACCCAAAGACCCAAACTGGGCCTAAATGGATGGAGAACCCACCCTCCCTTCTCACATACAACACCCAAAACCCTTTTTGGTTATTACCAAAAGCTCTCAGCAAACCAACACCATATTCCTGGGGTTTTAAAATACATAGGTAAGAAACCTACAGTAAATTCCTTCCACCACTATTCCAGTGATCTTGTCACAGTAGAGTTTACGTTTCTACCCAGTTCATGTAGCTTGTAACTCACTGATATCTCCTGGTTACAGTCCTGTCACATTTATTTCCACCCTCCCCATACTTTACAATGGGGATGTCAAAATACAGTTAATTAAGCACTTAAAACTGCCACCAGGGAACAGACAGAGGGGTGACGCTTCCCGTCAGCAGCAACGGGGGAAGAACACAGTGCAGCCGGAGGAGGGAGCGATGGAGGAGGCTCTCACAGCCGCTGCAAGCAGGTATAAATATCCCGCTGCTACACAATCTCCTGTGTAAACAGGAGCTTGTGAAGTCTGTCGGGGGAGGATGGCCTACAGTTACTCTGTCAATTGATGAAAATTGATGAATAGCCTAATTTCTCTAACATCCATAAGGGATACTGGAGTCACATTTGAACGATGGGGTATAGATGGGGTCCAAAGGAGCCATGTCACTTAAAAACTTAAATAGTGTGTGTGCTGGCTCCTCCCCTCCATGCCCCCTCCCACAGCCCAGTTTAGAAAAATGTGCCCTCAGGGCCAGGTGCACTGTTCTGGAGCTCCAGAGTTTTTCTTCAATTTTATACAAACTTTGATATTTTTTTTCAGGTATACTGTTTGGGCAACAGTTACCTGCCTCGTGGGACTTAGAGGGGGAATCGGCACCGGCACCGGCCTCTGGAAGTTGCAGAACCGGAAGGGTCAGTGTACCGCAGGGCATGGCGCTCGGGCGCACCCCCCCCCCCCCCTCCCCGCAGCAAGCCGCACACCCCTAAAGCCTGAAGGATGAAGAGTGGTGAGTGTTTCACTGGGGATGCGGTTAGCGGGTCCCCGGTTCCAAGTGCAGCATGACACGAGGCGGGCATACAGACTCTACACCCGCGCAGGACACTTGCACTGACTGTAAAAGGTGATCTATCCTCGTTTTAACACTAGAGGGAGACTTTGCCAGTATAAATAATTAAGCTGAGCTCTGGCGCCATTAAGGAGGCGGAGTTTACACAGAGCGGAGCCAGTGGCTTTCTGGCACCATTTCACTGAGGGAGAAGACGCTGCAGGGAATTTCAGCTCCTCCTGGGATACCCCATTTGCCTGAGCATTGGTAACGGGTTAGACAAGGGGGACAGCCACAGCTGGAACCTTTAGCAGGCTCCTGGTACATGTAAATTATATATAAAAAGCCCAGCAAGTGTATAACTATTGGGAGGTGCTTGTGTGCTGGTTCCTCACTCTCTATGTGTCTCTCTCTCTCTCTGCTCACTGTGGGTAAGCTTGCTTGTGCTTGTTTCCTCCTGTGTGTATAAACACTGTCAGCATGGTTAGTAAAAAAGCAGAGTGTGCTTCATGTAGCACCAGGTTTTCTCCTTCCCCCGCAGACTCACTTATATGTGAGCAATGTAGCCAGCCCTCACAGAACAGTGGGGCGACAGGGGGAGAGTTACAGGAGCCACCCTGGGTGGCATCCATTAAATCCATGATGTCTAGTGTGTCTAATGAAATGGCTGCTGCAAAAAGGGAAAGGCAGCTGCTGCAACAGTCTGTCTCTGATTTGGCAAAAGAACATTCAGAGAGCAAAAAGGATCCACCCCACTAAACAGTTAACTTGTGTTACATGATTTACTTTTAGAAACTGATGAGGAGATTCTGGAGGAGCAGGGGGGGGGGGGGGGGGATTGAGGCGCAAGAGATAGCAGAGGAAACTGCAGCGCAGGGAGTGGGATCACTTATCCATTCTATAAGGGAAGTGCTAAATATCCCAGATAAGGAAGCAGAGGTGCCAAAGTCTTTTAGTAAATGCAACTTTTCCTGATTCTAAAGAATTGGATGACCTTTTTAGAGAGCTGTGGGTTAATCCTGACAAGAGGTTTCAAATGTCTAAAAAACTCTTGTCTGTTTTCCCCTTTTCTCAGGAGGGGAGAAAACTCTTGGAAAATCCCCCTAGAGTAGATGCCTCTGTATCACATCTGTCTAAGAAGACTGTGTTGCCGGTTTTGGGAGCTATGACGCTCAAAGAGCTGGCTGACAAAATTAGAAAGCACATTGAAATCTATTTATATAGCTGCAGGGGCAACTCAGAGACCCATTATTGCAGGTTGTTGGATTACACAAGCTATTCACACATGGGCGGGTTACCTTCAAGAGGGCCTTGCCGGTGACGCAACGCTGTCTGACATGGTGACACTTATACAACATATTCAGGAATCTGCCCTTTTCTTATGCGAATCTATCAAAGAGATCGGAATTCTAAATGCCAGGTCTACTACTATGGCAGTCTGCTCGCAGAGCTTTGTGGTTACGTCACTGGGTAGCGAACACTGAATCAAAGAAGGGCGTAGAAGCTTTGCCTTTCACAGGTGATGCCCTATTTGGAGGTGAATTGGACAAATGTATTTCACAGGCCACTGCCGGGAAATCCACGTACCTGCCGTCTACGGCTCCATCTGATAGACGTCCATATTCGGGCACATCTCTGCAGTCCTTTCTCTCGACAAGGTTTAGAGGTAGGGTCAGGGGTGCCTCAAACACTGCCAGAGGATATAGAGAAAGGTCACGCAGACCAGCTGCCTCCAGTTCACAGGAGCAGAACACCAATTCCACTATCACAAAGGCTGCAGCATGACGGTGTCCCTCCACTCCTGGGGGTTTCTCGGGGTGGGAGCTCGGCTGAAGTATTTCGGACATATTTGGAGAAGCTCCTGCCAGGACGCCTGGATAAAAGATCAAAATACATTCTGACTTTCCTCCACCTCACAGATTCTTCAAATAAAGCTTACCAGTTTCCAAAGAAATACGAGAAACCTTACTAGAGGCTATTCAAAAATTGGTTCAGACTCGGGTCATTGTTCCAGTTCCGCTTCTCAGAGAAACAGGGGATATTACTTCAGTCTGTTTGTGGTACCGAAGCCGGATGGTTAGGTAAGACCAATTTAAAATCACAAATCCTTAAACCCACACCTGAAGGTTTTAAAAAATTCAAGATGGAATCTCTGAAAGCGGTGGTTTCAGGTCTGGAAGAGGGGGAGTTCTTGGTATCCCTGTATATAAAGGAAGCTTACCTCCATATCCTGATGTGACCACCTCATCAGGCTTACCTACGGTTTGTGCTCCTGGATAACCACTACCAATATCAGACTTTACCCTTCGGCGTCTCTACAGCACCAAGGGTATTCCTGAAGGTCATGGCAGAAATGATGTTCCAACTCCATCTTCAGGGTGTAAACATTGTTCCGTACCTGGATGTTCTGCTGATAAAATGATAAAAGCGGGGTCCAGAGAACAGCTGATGAACAGCATCAGCCTCACAACACGACTACTAATGCACCATGGGTGGATTCTCAACTTACAGAAATTTCACCTTGAGCCGACTCACAGGCTTTAGTTTCTGGGCATGGTCCTGGACACGGTAGCTCAGAAAGTTTTCCTGGACAAAGCAAAGACACTTCAGGAGATGGTTCGCTCTCTCTTGAAGACGAACAGGGTATCGGTACATCATTGCATACGTCTACTGGGAAAGCTTGTGACCTCCTACTAGGCAATTCAGTACGGAAAGGTTCCATGCGCGCACATTCCAGCTGGATCTCCTGGACAAATGGTCAGGTTCACATCTGCAGATGCACCAGATCATAAGTCTGTCACCTCAGGCCAGGATTTTCCTCCTGTGGTGGCTGCAGTCCTCCCATCCTGGTAGAGGGTCGAAGCTTTGGAATTCAGGATTGGATTTTGTTAACAACGGACACGAGTCTCCGAGGTTGGGGAGCTGTGACCCAAGGGGCTCAATTCCCGGGCAGGTGGTCCAGCCACAAAGCCATTCTTCCAGTAAACATCCTGGAACTCGGGGCAATCTACAAGGCTCTGCTTCAAGCCTCCCATCTTCTTCAGGATCGGGCCTTACAGGTCCAGTTGGACAATGCCACGGCGGTAGCCTACATAAACCGGCTAGAAGGGACATAAAGCATAGCGTGCATGCGAGAGGTATCCAAGATCATCCTCTGAGCAGAAAGTAATGCAAGGGCGATATCAGCCATTTTCATCGCAGGAGTAGATAACTGGGAAGCTGACTTCCTAAGCAGACATGACCTGCACCCGAGAGAATGGGGTCTACACTCACAGGTGTTTCAACAGATAACGGACCAGTGGGGTTGTCCACAAATAGATCACATGGCCTCTCGTCTCAACAAAAAGCTTCATCAGTATTCTTGTGGACGTGGGACCCTCAGGCGACGGCAGTGGAGCACTGACGACGCCATGGATTTACCAGTCGTTATATCTGTTCCCTCCTCTGCTGTTCTTTCCAAGAGTTCTGGAAAGCATAAAAAAGGATATGGTTCAGACAATTCAGATTGGCCAAGAAGGGCCTGGTACGCAGACCTTCTGGCTCTGTCTGTGGACGACCCATGGCCTCTGCCATTGTGGGTGGATCTTCTTCAACAAGGACTGTTCGTCTACCTGGATTTACAACGGCTTCGTTTAACGGCATGGAGGTTGAAAGGGAGATTCTAGCAGGAAAGGTAATCCAGACAAGGTCAATTCAACCATGATCCAGGCCAGAAAAGGGTTAACGTCAACTAATTACCACCACATTTTAAAGAGATAATTCTCCTGGTGTGAAGGTTGCAAGTACACTGTTGCAGATTTCAATCTGGGTCGTTTCCTACAGGTTGGAGTGGATATGGGCCTACGCCTGGGCTCCATCAAAGTTCCGATTTCCGCCTTTATCTATCTTTTTCCAAAGACAGTTGACTACACTTGCGGAAGTCCAGACATTCTTGAAGGGTGTCCTTTACATACAACCTCCCTTTGTACCATCCATGGCCCCTTGGGATCTGACTGTGGTTTTGGATTTTCTTCAATCCTCTTGGTTTGAACCTTTGGAGTCCCTACAGCCCCTACTTGCATGAGGATACAGCAGAACTTAAAACTCGTCAACAGTTTTTGCCGAAAGTGGTGTCCGTTTTTCATATCAACCAACCGATAGTGGTTTCGGTTGCTTCTTACTCCTCTTCCACTCCTAAGTCGTTGGATGTAGTGCGAGCCTTGAAAATTTACGTCAAGAGGACGGCTCATGTCAGGAAGTCGGATTCTCTCTTTGTGCTGTATGACGCTCACAAGAGGGGTTGTCCTGCTTCAAAGCAGTCTATTGCTCACTGGATTAGTCTCATTATCCAGCAGGCTAATGC
This sequence comes from Pseudophryne corroboree, assembly GCF_028390025.1. NCBI lineage: Eukaryota > Metazoa > Chordata > Amphibia > Anura > Myobatrachidae > Pseudophryne > Pseudophryne corroboree. The sequence continues at coordinate 310,834,066 of NC_086444.1, read as the reverse complement.
TTTGGCGGTTCCGCGTTCTATCACGGCCCACTCTACAAGGTCGGTGGGTTCGTCATGGGCGGCTGCCCATGGAGCCTCGGCTTTACAACTATGCTAAGCTGCTATCTGGTCTGGGACAAACACGTTTGTGAATTTCTACAAGTTTGATACCCTGGCTTTAGTGGATAAGCAATGTGGTCACTCAGTATTGCAGGCGTCTCAGCTCACTCCCGCCCGTTCCAGGAGCTTTGGGACGTCCCATCGTACTAATGTGACCCCAGTATTCCTTATGAATGTTAGCGAAAATAGGATTTTAGATACCAACCAGTAAATCATTTTCTCATAGTCCATAAGTGATACTGGGCACCTGCCTCTATGCTTCTTCTGTGACTATTGTTTGGATTAGCTGTTGCTATCCTCTTTGGTTGGCCGTTGCTAACCTCTTGTTCTGTTGTGTTCTGGTTCGTTTCCTCACCACTTTGTTGTCTTTATCTGGTTTTTCTCCTCTCAAGTATGTCCGTCTCCTTCAGGCACAGTTTTCCTAGACGGGGCTGTGGGAGGGGCATAGAGGGGAGGAGCCAGCACACACTATTGAAGTTTTAAAGTTCCATGGCTCCATTAGACCCCATCTATATCCCATCATACTAATGTGACCCCAGTATCCCTTATGGACTACAAGAAAAGGATTTAACGGTAGGTATTTAAAATCCTATTATTTACTATAAACAGTTAATAAAATAAAATAACACAATTCAAGAAGCACTTACAAGTGCCACTGGGAACGGAAAACGGGGAAAAGGCAGCGCCGATCCACACTGCATTCACCTCTAGTATTCGAGTTAGTTCCTGGCATGCTCTTTGCATTTCATTCTCTAATGCTACACTATTATTACAAGAAGATGTTCTAGAAGCTGTGCCTGGAATCTACATATGTATCTGCCTCTGGGCAAATCCTTCCTGTATTTGCCCAACACTTTACATCCCTGTAGTCGCCCCAATCCTGACATTCATATTCTTATGTTTAATGTGAAAACAGGCACTTTGTCCCAGAATGACATACGTGTCATTGAGAAGTAGCTTAGGTCCTGCAGGGGCAAATTCTCCACTCTGCATAGTCACTGACATTGTAGCACTTGGACGCTCAATTTGGTTTTGTTTCTATTTTTTGTAGAAGATGATGTTAATCTTTTAGTCATCGTGGTTGATGTGAATCCTATATGGTGGGGACAGCAGGCACTCAATCAGTCAGTGGTAAGTTTTCACTCACTAATCCATTACACTTCTCTGATTTAAGGTGTGTACACACAGTGAGATCCTTCCAGGACTGGAAAAGAGCGAAAGTAGTTCCACTGCACAAAAGTGGAAGCAAGGAAGAGGCAAACTACTGCAGACCAGTGAGGCTTACATCAGTAGTAGGGAAATTGGTGGAAACACTCTTAAAAGAAAGAGTTGTAGATTATCTCAAATCCAGCAATTTACAGGATCCCAAACAGCATGGATTCACATGCCAAACAAATCTTATTGACTTTTTTGACTGTGTAAATAAAGTGATGGATAAAGATGGAGCCGTGGATATAGCTTATCTAGACTTTAGTAAGGCTTTTGACACTGTTCCACATCACAGGCTGCTAAATAAACTTGGAAGCTTGGGATTGGATACTAGGATTATTGAATGGATAAAATCTTGGTTGCAGGATAGAAAACAGAGTTGTGGTAAATGGAGTGCATTCACAGGAGGGAAATGTTAACAGTGGAGTACCAAGGGATCTGTACTTGGACCAGTGCAAATGGCATTAAAGGGAATGTCATCCTTTTTGCAGATGACACAAAAGTATGCAACAGGGTAGATACACCGGCTGGGGTAAAACAGATGGTTGAGGATCTAGGTAGACTAGAGGAATGGTCAAGAGTGTGGCAATTACAGTTTAATGCCAAAAAATGCAATATCATGCACTTGGGTCTCAAAAATCAAAAGGCTAAATATAGTATTAATGGCACTATACTGGAAACTACTGAGGAGGAAAAGGATCTAGGAGTCACTATTTCAGGTGACTTAAAGGCAGGTATACAATGAGGAAGGCTAGTCAGATGCTTGGCTGCATTGGGAGAGGGATCAGCAGCAGAAAGAAAGAAGTAATAATGCCACTGTAGGGCATTGATACGGCCTCATCTAGAATACTGTATTCATTTCTGGAGGCCATATCTTCAAAAGGATATTAATACATTAGAGACTGTACATAGAAGGGCAACTAAAATGGTGCATGGCCTACATCACAAAACATACCCAGAAAGACAAAAAATCTCAATATGTATAGTTTGGAGCAGAGAAGGGAAAGGGGGTACATGATAGAAACGTTCAAATATATCAAGGGTTTTAACAAAGTCCAGAAGGGAAACATTCTCTAAATGAAGAGGAGCAATAGGACACAAAGAGATGCACTGAGACTGGAGGGAGGGGGGGTCAGGGGAAATTTGAGGAAAAATTACTTCACAGAAAGGGTAGTGGACAAGTGGAATAGCCTCCCATCAGAGGTGGTAGAGGTTAAGACAGTAGAGCAATTTAAACATGCATGGGATAGACATAAGGATATCCTTACAAAGAAATAAGGATCAAATAAGGTTTGAGATAAAAATATGGTAAAAAAAAAAAAAAAAGGGCGGACTAGATCGGCCAAGTGGTTCTTATCTGCTGTGAAATTCTATGGGGTATATTTACTAAGGTCCCGATTTTGACCGAGATGCAGTTTTTTCATCAAAGTGTCATCTCGGTAATTTTACTAAGCAAAAATCACGGCAGTGATGAGGGCATTCGTAATATTTTGGAAGTCCTAGGAAAAAATCACGAATCAATACACCATCGGTCAAATACGCCTGCAATTTGCTAGAAATCGGGAATTTACTAAAAAGTGCAAAACACAAACACTGCCGACAATAGCCAAACACTGCCATGCTAAAATACAAATCGTGAAAAAGTGCTAAAAAAAAACAGACCTGCTTTTTTATCCCGTGTTTGTATAGGCATGCACGGATCCATGAGATCCGTGCATGTTTTTCAGTGGGAAGGGGGGTGAAATGTTCTAAATTTACAGAAAAACAATTGCGTGGGGTCCCCCCTCCTAAGGCAAACCAGCCTCGGGCTCTTTGAGCCGATCCTGGTTGCAGAAATATGGGGAAAAAATGGACAGGGGTTCCCCCATATTTAAGCAACCAGCATCGGGCTCTGCGCCTGGTCCTGGTTCCAAAAATACGGGGGACAAAAAGAGTAGGGGTCCCCCGTATTTTTGAAACCAGCACCGGGCTCCACTAGCTGGACAGATAATGCCACAGCCGGGGGTCACTTTTATACAGTGCCTTGCGGCCGTGGCATCAAATATCCAACTAGTCACCCCTGGCCGGGGTACCCTGGGGGAGTGGGGACCCCTTCAATCAAGGGGTCCCCCCCCCCCAGCCACCCAAGGGCCAGGGGTGAAGCCCGAGGCTGTCCCCCCCATCCAATGGGCTGCGAATGGGGAGCTGATAGCCTTTGTGACAAGTGATTGATATTGTTTTTAGTAGCAGTACTACAAAGCCCAGCAAGCCTCCCCCGCAAGCTGGTACTTGGAGAACCACAAGTACCAGCATGCGGTGGAAAAACGGGCCCGCTGGTACCTGTAGTACTACTACTAAAAAAATACCCCAATAAAGACAACACACACACACCTTGAAAGTATAACTTTAATACATCCATCCACACATACTTACCTTATGTTCCCACGCAGGTCGGTCTTCTTCTCCAGTAGAATCCATGGTGTACCTGTAGAAAAAATTATACTCACATAATCCAGTGTTTTCGGCTCCTCGGTAAATCCTTTTGTAATCCACGTACTTGAAAAAATAAAAAAAACGGATACCCGACCACGAACTGAAAGGGGACCCATGTTTTCACATGGGCCCCCTTTCCCCGAATGCCAGAAACCCACTCTGACTGATGTCTAAGTGGGTTTCCTCAGCCAATCAGGGAGCGCCACGTTGTAGCACCCTCCTGATCGGCTGTGTGCTCCTGTACTGTATGACAGGCGGCACACGGCAGTGTTACAATGTAGCGCCTATGCGCTCCATTGTAACCATTGGTGGGAACTTTCAGGTCAGCGGTGAGGTCACTTTCGGTCAACCGCTGACCTGAAAGTTCCCACCATTGGTTACAATGGAGCGCATAGGCGCTACATTGTAACACTGCCGTGTGCCGCCTGTCATACAGTACAGGAGCACACAGCCGATCAGGAGGGTGCTACAACGTGGCGCTCCCTGATTGGCTGAGGAAACCCACTTAGACATCAGTCAGAGTGGGTTTCTGGCATTCGGGGAAAGGGGGCCCATGTGAAAACATGGGTCCCCTTTCAGTTCGTGGTCGGGTATTCGTTTTTTTATTTTTTCAAGTACGTGGATTACAAAAGGATTTACCGAGTTGCCGAAAACACTGTATTATGTGAGTAAAATTTTTTCTACAGGTACACCATGGATTCTACTAGAGAAGAGGACCGACCTGCGTGGGAACATAAGGTAAGTATGTGTATATGGAGGTGTGGATGGATGTATTAAAGTTATACTTTCAAGGTGTGTGTGTAATGTCTTTATTGTGGTATTTTTTTAGTAGTAGTACTACAGGTACCAGCGGGCCCATTTTTCCGCCGCATGCTGGTACTTGTGGTTCTCCAAGTACCAGCTTGCGGGGGAGGCTTGCTGGGCCTTGTAGTACTGCTACTAAAAACAATATCAAACACTTATCACAAAGGCTATCAGCCCCCCATCCGCAGCCCATTGGATGGGGGGGACAGCCTCGGGCTTCACCCCTGGCCCTTGGGTGGCTGGGGGGGGGGACCCCTTGATTGAAGGGGTCCCCTCTCCCCCAGGGTACCCCGGCCAGGGGTGACTAGTTGGATATTTGATGCCACGGCCGCAAGGCACTGTATAAAAGTGACCCCCGGCTGTGGCATTATCTGTCCAGCTAGTGGAGCCCGGTGCTGGTTTCAAAAATACGGGGGACCCCTACTCTTTTTGTCCCCCGTATTTTTGGAACCAGGACCAGGCGCAGAGCCCGATGCTGGTTGCTTAAATATGGGGGAACCCCTGTCCATTTTTTCCCCATATTTCTGCAACCAGGATCGGCTCAAAGAGCCCGAGGCTGGTTTGCCTTAGGAGGGGGGACCCCACGCAATTTTTTTTTTACATTTAAACTTTATTTATTTTATTAACAAAGTGCACAATGAAGCCCAGCACGGATCTCTCAGATCCGGCCGAGATTCATTGTATTAAAGTCGGCAGTGTTTTACAAGTCACTCACGTAAAACGCTGCCTAAAAAAACGAATGACATCGACATCGGAAAACCCGAAAATGCAGAATACGGCAGCTTAGTAAATTAGTCGTAATCAATTCAAAAAGTTGCATATTTACACTTTCGATGTCATTCGTGATTGAACTTTGACCTCAAACGGGAAAACACGAATCTTAGTAAATTTACCCCTATGTTTCTATGTTCGATTTTGACTGTGCTATTTCCCTTGAACTCCCCAGAGCCCAGATAGCACAGATTTTGACTATCTGTACTTTTGATTTTGTCTGTGTACGATTTTAACTAAGTGCCAATTTTGACTATACTTTGTACTAGATAGTCAAGATTGAGTTGCCTGCACAGTCTATCTAGGCTTGCGATACCGACCCCGCATCAGGATTGAATCGGTATTGCAAGCTGCCTAACACCTTGAGATGTGCACTAACTTTCCCTAAGATATTGACTATGGGGTATATGCAATTGCGGTCGAATTGCCGCAAATGTCGAAAAACGGGGCATTTTCGACACAAAAAAAATATTCGACAATGCAATACAGTACTTTTCGACAAACTGCCGTTTCAGATTCGACTTTTTGCAATTTCGACATTTACTCAAATTCGACATGTCTGCAATGGTAAAAATGCGGCTTTTCGACAAAAGTATATTCAATTGAAGAATGTCGATTCGGCAACAGTGCTTTTCGACAGTCATTTCGTCAATTTCAGTCCACCTCATTTTGCTGGCGGAATCTAATAAAAAAATTTAAGAACATGTTTTTTTGGTGTGTGTTTTTTATTGATAATCGCATATCTGTTTATATTAGAAGGGATTATCTACTTGGTTTGTCTATTAGGAGCCACAAGTATTAGTTATATATTTTTTAAAAGAATATTTTTTATTTTTTTTACTGACTAAAATAATATGGAGAGATCAGAGCATGTTTTTCAGTGGAAAGGGGTGGAAATGGGTTAAAAATCCTGAAAAAAATGCGCGGGGTACCCCCTCCTAAGCATAATTAGCCTCGGGCTCTTTGAGCCGGTCCTGGTTGTAAAAATACGGGGGGGAAAATGACAGGGGATCCCCCGTATTTTCACAACCAGCATCGGGGTCTGCGTCCGGTCCTGGTGCAAAAAATACGGGGGACAAAAGACGTAGGGGTCCCCCGTATTTTTCACACCAGCACCGGGCTCCACTAGCTGGAGAGATAATGCCACAGCCGGGGGACACTTTTATACCGGTCCCTGCGGCCGTGGCATTAAATCCCCAACTAGTCACCACTGGCCGGGGCACCCTGGAGGAGTGGGGACCCCTTAAATCAAGGCCCCCCCCCCTCCAGCCACCCAAGGGCCAGGGGTGAAGCCCGAGGCTGCCCCCCCCCCCCATCCAAGGGCTGCAGATGGGAGGCTGATAGCAAAGTGACAAAAATAAAGAATATTGATTTTTGTAGCAGAACTACAAGTCCCAGCAAGCCTCCCCCGCAAGCTGGTACTTGGAGAACCACAAGTACCAGCATGCGGGGGGAAACGGGCCCGCTGGTACCTGTAGTTCTACTGCAAAAAAAATACCCAAATAAAAACAGTACACGCACACCGTGAAAGTAAAACTTTATTACATACATGCCGACACGCACATTACTTACCTATGTTCACACGCTGACTCTGTCCACTTCTCCAAGTAGAATCCACAGGGTACCTCAAAATAAAATTATACTCACTATAATCCAGTGTAGATCTGTCCTCTTTTTTGTAATCCACGTATCCACGCAAAAAAACAAACCGGAAAACACGATTCACGCACTGAAAGGGGTCCCATGTTTACACATGGGACCCCTTTCCCCGACTGCTGAGACCCCCCGTGACTCCTGTCACAGAGGGTCCCTTGAGCCAATCAGGGAGCTCCACGTCGTGGCACTCTCCTGATTGGCTGTGCGCGTCTGAGCTGTCAGACGGCGCATAGCACTGCCGCTCCATTATCTTCAATGGTGGGAACTTTGCGGTCAGCGGTGAGGTACACGACGTGGCGCTCCCTGATTGGCTCAAGGGACCCTCTGTGACAGGAGTCATGGGGGGTCTCAGCAGTCGGGGAAAGGGGTCCCATGTGTAAACATGGGATCCCTTTCAGTGCGTGGATCGTGTTTTCCGGTTTGTTTTTTTGCCAAGTACGTGGATTACAAAAAAGAAGAGGACAGATCTACACTGGATTATGGTGAGTATAATTTTATTTACAGGTACCTCGTGGATTCTACTTGGAGAAGTGGACAGAGTCGGCGTGTGAACATAGGTAAGTATGTGTGTGTCGGCGTGCATGTATGTAATAAAGTTTTACTTTCACGGTGTGCGTGTACTGTTTTTATTTGGGTATTTTTTTTGCAGTAGAACTACAGGTACCAGCGCCCCCCCCCCCCGCATGCTGGTATTTGTGGTTCTCTAAGTACCAGCTTGCGGGGGAGGCTTGCTGGGACTTGTAGTTCTGCTACAAAAAACAATATTGTTTATTTTTGTCACTTGGCTATCAGCCCCCCATCCGCAGCCCTTGGATGGGCGGGACAGCCTCGGGATTCATCCCTGGCCCTTGGGTGGCTGGAGGGGGGGACCCCTTGATTTAAGGGGTCCCCACTCCTCCAGGGTACTCCGGCCAGGGGTGACTAGTTAGTGATTTAATGCCACGGCTGCAGGGACCGATATTAAAGTGTCCCCCAGCTGTGGCATTATCTCTCTGACTAGTGGAGCCCACAGCTGGTGTTAAAAATACGGGGGGCCCCTACGTTTTTTGTTCCCCGTATTTTTGGCACCAGGACCGGACGCAGAGCCCGGTGCTGGTTGTGAAAATACGGGGGATCCCCTGTAGTTTTTTTTCACGTATTTTTACAACCAGGACCGTCTCAAAGAGCCCGAGGCTGGTTATGCTTAGGAGGGGGGACCCCACGCATTTTTTTTCACAATTTTTTTAACTCAGTTTTGTGACGTTCATGAAGTCGAATCCAGGACGCACACTATCGTCAATTGGTCTGTTTTACGACAGCGGGACTGTCGAATCCGTTTTTTATTGAATATGTCGAATTCGGGTCCCGGCGGGAGGGTGTCTGACTGTCGAATTTAAAAACGGTTGAATTCCAGACGGAATTCAACCACAATTGCGTATACCCATATATGGTCAAAATCTTACAGATTTATCTCACCATGGGGGTCATTCCGAGTTGATCGCTTGCTAGCAACTTTTTGTAGCGCTGCGATCAGGTTAATTCTTGGCAAAACCACAATGCGCAGGCGCGTTGTACGGGTACAAAGAGGATCGGTGCTGGGCGATGGATTTAACGAAGAATCCATTCGCACAGCCGATCGCGCGGTGATTGACAGAAAGAGGGCGCTTGTGGGTGTCAACTGACCGTTTTTTGGGAGTGTTTGGAAAAACGCAGGCGTGTCCAAGCGTTTGCAGGGCGGGTGTCTGACGTCAATTCCGGGACCAAAAAGACTGAAGTGATCGCAGCGGCTGAGAAAGTCCAGAGCTACTCAGAAACTGCAAAAATATTTTTGTGCCGTCGGCTGCAAAAGCGTTTCGCACACTTGCAAAGCTAAAATACACTCCCCCATAGGCGGCGACTATCTGATCGCAGCGCTGCAAAAAGTTGCTAGCGAGCGATCAACTCGGAATGATCCCTTATGTGTAACCACCTTAATTCTCAGGTTTTCATATTTTGTTCCTGTGATCTAATTTTCTTTCTCTCGATCTGAAAGGTGACACTTCCAAAATGCATTGATGCAGTTATGGTGATGGGGAATTCACACTTATTTATGGGCCGTGATAACAAACTTGCTGTAATTGCCAGCCATTTACATGAAAGGTACAGTGCTTTCAGTTTGTTAAGTTGGAAATATTGATTATAATGATTTACTCAGAAAAGAGATATGATTAAGGAAAATAGAGCTTAGTATTTCGTATGATATGGCTGCAGATTTTATAGCAAAATAATATTATTTTATAGACGTTATTAGCAAATGGAAGCCTGAAGCAATAAAAAAATACATTGTAGGTGTTTTTTTTTTTTGCTCTATACATAACTAATATCTTATAATATAAGGATGTCATATATATTCAAGTTACATATGAACTCTTAAAACTGAATATGAGTTATTGTACTTTGTTTTCTAAAGACACGCGATATGAGTACCATCATCGCTTCATCAATGTATATTGCTAGTATATTTCTCTAACGTCCTAGGGGATACTGGGATGGTCTTGTATCATGGGGTATAGATGGGGTCCATTGGAGCCTGGCACTTTAAATTTCTACCGAGTGTGCTGGCTGCTCCCCTCTATGCCCTTCTCGCAGACCCAGTTTAGAAAAATGTGCCCAAGGAGCCAGGTGCATTCTCTGGAGCTCCAGAGAGCTTTTCTTCAAATTTCATTTTAGTTTGATGTTTTCAGGCAGAACTTGGGGATTGGAGGGACTGGTACCAACCTCTTACTAGGGTTAATAGTCCGGATCCCCGCTGACAGTACATTGCTCCTGAAGAGGGTTGCTTCGCTCGGCCGAAGCGGTGAGCGCTCTCCCAAACAACATGCTGCCAATCCTAATTGCTGAGCTGAAGACGCGCTGGTGGTGAGTACTGAATCGGGGTCCCGGTTAGCGGATCCCCGGTTCCGCGGGCGGCGGATACACGGCTCAGAGAGGGGCTGCTGTTGTCCCTCTTAAAAGCCCACAAACTGGCACTGACGCTGAAAAGGGGTTTTATCACCATTTTCTATGTATAATTGTAACCCTGCCAGTATAAATAATGCGGGAACACTGCACGCCATTAAGGGGGCGGGGCTTCCCGGAGAGCGGGACCAGCAGCTTAGGCGTCATTTCCTGAAGGACCCTCAAAAACACCTTGTTTGGTACCAGGGAGGCTTGTAGTGGGGTGGAGTGATATACTATATGTATATGTAATATTGTAGTTTCCTCATATAAGGTTCCTAGTTAATGCCCGGCAAAGCACTTCTTTATCTGCAGAGGGAAGGTGTGCTGGTTTCTCCCTCTCTGTCTCAACCTCACAAAATATCTGGGTTACTGTGTTTTCACCTGTTCCTGTGTGTGTGTGTATTCTGCTGTACAGTATGTCGGGCAAAAAAGTAATATGTCAGTCCTGCAGCACAAAGTTTTCCCCTCCCCCGGTGATCTCTGTTGTGTGCACAGTGCAGCCCCCCCCCCCCTTCACAAGGAAGCAGCACTCAGGAGCCAGCATGGCTGGACTCAATTAAAGGGATGATTACAGACATATCATGTGAACTTGCTACTGCCAGGCAGAAGAGGCAAGATTTTAAAAAGTCTATGGATGATTTTATGTTGTAAAATTCTGACTAGAGGCCAGCTTCTCAGCCTCCTATGCTTATTTCACAAAAACACACACTGCCCCATGTTCTCCAGTCTGACTCAGATGGCGATATGCTAGATCTGGAGGAGGGGGAGGTGGAAGCTGATAAAGGAGATGGTACCCTGTCTCAGGGTGTGGAAGTTCTTATAAACTCTGTTCGTGAGGTACTAAATATCCCTGATAAAGAGACGGACATAGTAGAAGAGTCTACTTCTACGTTTCCAGTCTCAAAAGAATTAAACACACTTTTTAAGGAAGCATTGGTTAATCCTGATAAGAAATTTCAGATACCTAAGCGGTTACTGACATTGTTTCCTTTTCCCTTTGAGGATAGGAAGGTGTGTGTGGGAAAATTGTGGATACTTGTGTCCAGGCCATCACGTACACTCGTGCTGCCAGTACTGGGAGCTATTTCCTTAAAAGACCCTGCTGATCGTAAGATTGAAACTACACTCAAATCCATTTACACAGCAGTGGGAGTTGCTCAAAGACACACAATTGCTTGTGGTTGGATTACACGAGCCATTGTTAAATGGACCGGTAATATAATTGAGAGGTTTGACACTATGCCTCCAGATGAGCTTATCACACTCCTGCAGCATGTTCAGGATTCTGCTAATTTAATGAGGCAATCAAGGAGATTGGCCTGATAAATGCACGCTCTATGGCTATGTCCGTGTCAGCACGCAGGGCCTTATGGCTGCGGCAGTGGTCAGTGGACGCTGATTCCAAAAGGGGTGTTGAGACTCTTCCCTTTACGTGGTGGAGGCTCTATTTGGTGGGGAACTCAACAAGTGGATTTCACAAGCGACAGCAGGGAAGTCCACCTATCTGCCGTTGGCGGCTCCTCCAACTAAACGTGCTTACCCTGGCCCCTCTCTGCAGTCCTTTCGTGTGGTCATGTTTAGGGGCAAGGACAGAGGTGCCTCCAATGCCGCTAGAGGAAACCGAGGTAAACCACGCAGACCAGCGGCCACTGGTTCCCTGGAGCAGAGCTCAGGCTCTGCCTCTTCCAAGCCCTCCACCTGACGGTTGGCCCCAGAATCAGGAAGACTTACAGGTGGGTGCTTACCTAAAATTTTTCAGTCACATTTGGCCGAAATCCTGCCTGGACCCTTGGGTACAAGACCTAATCTCCCAGAGCTACCGGTTAGAGTTTCAAGCGCTCCCACCTCACATATTCTTCAAGTCAAGCATGCCAGCTTCACCTGTAACAAGGGCTACCTTGCAGGAAACCATTCAAAGCCTGCAGCGCATGCAGGTCATTGTTCCAGTTCCACCTCTACTCCAAAACAAAGGCTCTTATTCCAGCCTGTTCGTGGTAACAAAACCGGACGGTTCGGTTTAACCGATTTTGAACCTCAAGTCTCTAAACCTGTACTTACGGATGTTCAAATTCAAGATGGAGTCTCTGAGAGCAGTGGTTGCTGGCCTGGAAGAAGGGGTGTTCCTGGTATCCCTAGATATCAAGGATGCGTACCTTCACGTCCCCATATAGTCGCCTCATCAGGCTTACCTCAGGTATGCACTAAAGGAAGATCACTTCCAGTTCTGGGCTCTACCCTTTGGGCTCTCCACAGCACCAAGGGTGTTCACGAAGGTGATGGAGGAGATGATGCTCTAGCTCCGTCTGATGGGAGTGAACATCGTTCCATACTTGGATGATCTCCTCATAAAGGCAATGTCCAGACCACGTTTGTTGGAAAGCATCGACCTGACTACACGGCTGCTCAGGAATCACGGGTGGATTCTCAATCTACTGAAATCCCCCACTGGAACCTTCGTAGAGGCTTCAGTTCCTGGGGATGATACTGGACACAGTGTCTCAGAAGGTGTTCCTTCCTATGGACAAGGCCTGGACAATTCAGTCAATGGTTCGCTCCATTCTGAAACCGATCAAGAGCTCTGTGCATCTTTGCATATGCCTCCTAGGAAAGATAGTAGCCTCATACGAGGCAATTCAATATAGAAGATTCCATGCCTGTCCATTCAAGCTGGATCTACTGAACAAGTGGTCTGGATCGCAACTGCACATGCACCAGAGGATACTCCTTTCACCAAAAGCAAGGATTTCCCTGTTGTGGTGGTTGCAGATCTCCCACCTAGTGGAGGGTCGACACTTCAGAGTTCATGCTTGGATTCTGTTGACTACGGATGCGAGCCTCTGCGCTTGGGTTGCGGTGACCCAGGGGGCCCAGTTCCAAGGACAGTGGTTGCCTCAGGAGGCTTACCTTCTCATAAATATTCTGGAACTCCGGGTGATTTACAATGCCCTTCTACAGTCCTCTTCTCTCCTTCAACATCAGGCCATACAGGTCCAGTGGGACAACGCCATGGCTGTGGTGTACATAAACCGACAGGGAGGAACAGAAAGCAGGGCTGCAATGCGAGAGGTGTCTAAGATACTCCTCTGGGCGGAACGCAACTCCAGGGCCATGCCGGCCATATTCATTCCGGCAGTGGAAAACTGGGAAGCAATTTTCCTCAGCAGACACAATCTGCACCCGATATGCAGACCTCCTAGCCATGTTCCTCGAAGAGCCCTGACCTCTGTCACTTCAAGAAGATCTTCTTCTGCAAGGGCCATTTGTCTATCCAGACTTACTGCGGCTACGTTTGACGGCATGGAAGTTGAAAAGAAGATTTTAGCCAGGAAAGGTCTTCCCGGCAACGTTATCTCGACTATGGTCCAAGCCAGGAAGATGGTCACATCAAAACATTACCATCAAATATGGAAGAAGTATGTCTCTTGGTGTGAGGTTCGACCATATTCTACTGTGGCTTTTCATCTAGGTCATTTCTTCCTGCAGACAGGTGTGAATATGGGCCTATGCTTAGGCTCCATCAAGGTTCAGATCTCGTCCATGTCTATCTTCTTCCAGTGACAGTTGGCTGTTATCCCGGAAGTCCAGACGTTCTTAAAGGGTGTCCTTTGTATTTAAGCACCCTTTGTGCCTCCCACGGTGCCGTGGGATCTCAATTTGATTCTGACCTTTCTCCAATTGGACTGGTTTGAACCTTTACACAGGGTGGACATGAAGTATTTAACATGAAAGACTGTCATGTTGTTGGCCTCTGCGTGTTTCAAAGTTAGGGGCCTTGTCCTGGAAGAGCCCTTATCTGGTGTTCCACAAGGACAGAGCGGAGCTCAGAACTCGCCCGCAAGTCTTACCTAAGGTGGTGTCAGCATTTCACATCAGTTAGCTGATAGTGGTTCCTGTGGTGTCTGACACATCTGTTACACCAAAGTCCTTGGACGTGGTTCGGGCTTTGAAAGTTTATGTCAAGAGAACGGCTTGTCACGGGAAGTCTGACTTGCTTTTTGCTCTCTATGATGCTACCAAGATTGGTTTTCCTGCTTCTAAGCAGTCAATTGTACGTTGGATCAGACTTACAATCCAACAGGCTTACTCTTCGGCAGCTTTGCTGCTGCCAAGGTCTGTTCAGGCCCACTCCACGCAGTCAGTAGGTTCTTCCTGGGCAGCTGCCCGGGGTTTCTCGGCTGTACAGTTATGCAGAGCTGCTACTTGGTCCAGTTCGAACACGTTTGTTATGTTTTACAAGTTCGATACCTTGGCTACAGAGGACCTTCAATTTAGTCAATCTGTTTTGCAGGGGTCTCAGCACTTTCCCACCTGGCCTGGGAGCTTTGGGACTTCCCCATGATACTAGACCATCCCAGTATCACCTAGGACATTAGAGAAAATAGGGATTTAATACCTACCGGTAATTCCTTTTCTCGTAGACCGTATGGGATACTGGCCGCCCGCCTCTGTGCTTCGTTATTTCTGCAAGTGTTGTTCTTGTTTGGGTCTGCTGTTACTGTTTTCAAGTTGTGGTTAGCGTTGCTATCCTCTTGTTGTTTGTGTGCTGGTTTGTTTCTCACCACTTTCTTGTCTTTTTTCCTCCTCTCAAAGTATATCCGTCTCCTCAGGGCACAGTTTTCCTAGACTGGGTCTGTGGGAGGGTAATAGAGGGGAGGAGCCAGCAGACTGAAGAAATTTAAAGTGCCAGGCTTCAATGTACCACATCTATACCCCATGATACTAGACCATCCCAGTATCTCCTATGGACTACGATAAAAGGAATTACCGGTAGGTATTCAATTCCTATTTCTCTGACGTCCTAGTGGATGCTGGGGACTCCGTAAGGACCATGGGGAATAGCGGCTCCGCAGGAGACTGGGCACAAAAGTAAAAGCTTTTAGGTCACCTGGTGTGCACTGGCTCCTCCCCCTATGACCCTCCTCCAAGCCTCAGTTAGATTTTTGTGCCCGAACGAGAAGGGTGCACACTAGGTGGCTCTCCTGAGCTGCTTAGTGAAAAGTTTAAGTTTAGGTTTTTTATCTTCAGTGAGTCCTGCTGGCAACAGGCTCACTGCATCGAGGGACTAAGGGGAGAAGAAGCGAACTCACCTGCGTGCAGAGTGGATTGGGCTTCTTAGGCTACTGGACATTAGCTCCAGAGGGACCGATCACAGGCCCAGCCATGGATAGGTCCCAGAGCCGCGCCGCCGGCCCCCTTACAGAGCCAGAAGACAGAAGAGGTCCGGAAAATCGGCGGCAGAAGACGTCCTGTCTTCAACAAGGTAGCGCACAGCACTGCAGCTGTGCGCCATTGCTCTCAGCACACTTCACACTCCGGTCACTGAGGGTGCAGGGCGCTGGGGGGGGGGGCGCCCTGAGACGCAATAAAACACCTTGGATGGCAAAAAAAATGCATCACATATAGCTCCTGGGCTATATGGATGAATTTAACCCCTGCCAGAATACACAGAAAACGGGAGATAAGGCCGCCAAAAAGGGGGCGGAGCCTATCTCCTCAGCACACTGGCGCCATTTTCCCTCACAGCTCCGTTGGAGGGAAGCTCCCTGGCTCTCCCCTGCAGTCACTACACTACAGAAAGGGTTAAAAAAGAGAGGGGGGCACTAATTACGCGCAGTATTAAATAATACAGCAGCTATAAGGGGAAAAACACTTATATAAGGTTATCCCTATATATATATAGCGCTCTGGTGTGTGCTGGCAAACTCTCCCTCTGTCTCCCCAAAGGGCTAGTGGGGTCCTGTCCTCTATCAGAGCATTCCCTGTGTGTGTGCTGTGTGTCGGTACGTTTGTGTCGACATGTATGAGGAGAAAAATGATGTGGAGACGGAGCAGATTGCCTGTAATAGTGATGTCACCCCCTAGGGGGTCGACACCTGAGTGGATGAACTGTTGGAAGGAATTACGTGACAGTGTCAGCTCTGTATAAAAGACAGTGGTTGACATGAGAAAGCCGGCTACTCAGCTTGTGCCTGTCCAGACGTCTCATAGGCCGTCAGGGGCTCTAAAGCGCCCGTTACCTCAGATGGCAGATATAGACGCCGACACGGATACTGACTCCAGTGTCGACGGTGAAGAGACAAATGTGACTTCCAGTAGGGCCACACGTTACATGATTGAGGCAATGAAAAATGTTTTACACATTTCTGATAATACGAGTACCACCAAAAAGGGGTATTATGTTCGGTGAGGAAAAACTACCTGTAGTTTTCCTGAATCTGATAAATTAAATGAGGTGTGTGATGATGCGTGGGTTTCCCCCGATAACAACTGATAATTTCTAAAATGTTATTGGCATTATATCCTTCCCGCCAGAGGTTAGGGTGCGTTGGGAAACACCCCCTAGAGTGGATAGAGCGCTCACACGCTTGTAAGAACAAGGGCTCTACCCTCTCCTGAGATGGCCGCCCTTAAGGATCCTGCTGATAGAAAGCAGGAGGGTATCCTAAAATGTATTTACACACATACTGGTGTTATACTGCGACCAGCAATCGCCTCAGCCTGGATGTGCAGTGCTGGGTTGGCGTGGTCGGATTCCCTGACTGAAAATATTGATACCCTAGATAGGGACAGTATATTATTGCCTATAGAGCATTTAAAAGATGCATTTCTATATATGCGTGATGCACAGCGGAATATTTGCCGACTGGCATCAAGTCTAAGTGCGTTGTCCATTTCTGCCAGTAGAGGGTTATGGACACGACAGTGGTCGGGTGATGCGGATTCCAAACGGCATTTGGAAGTATTACCTTATTAAGGGGAGGAGTTATTTGGGGTCGGTCTTTCAGACCTGGTGGCCACGGCAACAGCTGGGAAATCCACGTTTGTACCCCAGGTCGCCTCTCAACATAAGAAGACGCCGTATTATCAGGCGCAGTCCTTTCGTGGGCAAGCGGACAAAAGGTTCCTCATTTCTGCCCCGTGACAGAGGGAGAGGAAAAAGGCTGCAGAAATCAGCCAGTTCCCAGGAACAGAAGCCCTCTCCCGCCTCTGCCAAGCCCTCAGTATGACGCTGGGGCTTTACAAGCAGAATCAGGCACGGTGGGGGCCCGTCTCAATGAATTTCAGCGCGCAGTGGGCTCACTCGCAAGTAGACCCCTGGATCCTTCAGGTGATATCTCAGGGGTACAAATTGGAATTCGAGACGTCTCCCCCTCGCCGTTTCCTAAAGTCGGCTTTACCGATGTCTCCCTCTGACAGGGAGGCAGTTTTGGAAGCCATTCACAAGCTGTATTCCCAGCAGGTGATAATCAAGGTACCCCTCCTGCAACAGGGAACGGGGTATTATTCCACACTGTTGTGGTACCGAATCCGGACGGCTCGGTGAGACCGATTCTAAATCTAAAATCTTGAACACTTACATACGGAGGTTCAAATTCAATATTGAGTCACTCAGAGCAGTGATTGCGAACCTGGAAGAAGGGGACTACATGATGTCTCGGGACATCAAGGATGCTTACCTTCATGTCCCAATTTACCCTTCTCACCAAGGGTACCTCAGGTTTGTGGTACAGAACTGTCACTATCAGTTTCAGACGCTGCCGTATGGATGGTCCACGGCACCGGGTCTTTACCAAGGTAATGGCCGAAATGATGATACTCCTTCGAAGGAAGGGAATTTTAGTTATCCCTTACTTGGACGTTTCCCTGATAAGGGTAAGATCCAGGGAACAGTTGGAGGTTGGTGTAGCACTATCTCAGGTAGTGTTGCGGCAGCACGATTGGATTCTCAATATTCCAAAATCGCAGCTGATTCCGACGACTCGTCTTCTGTTCCTAGGGATGATCCTGGACACAGTCCAGAAAAAGGTGTTTCTCCCGGAGGAGAAAGTCAGGGAGTTATCCGAGCTAGTCGGGAACCTCCTATAACCGAGCCAAGTCTCAGTACATCAATGAAAGGGTTCTGGGAAAAATGGTGGCTTCCTACGAAGCAATCCCATTCGGCAGATTCCACGCAAGAACTTTCCAGTGGGACCTGCTGGACAAATGGTCCGGGTCGCATCTTCAGATGCATCAGCGGATAACCCTGTCACCAAGCACAAGGGTGTCTCTCCTGTGGTGGTTGCAGAGTGCTCATCTTCTAGAGGGCCGCAGATTCGACATTCAGGACTGGGTCCTGGTGACCACGGATGCCAGCCTGCGAGGCTGGGGAGCAGTCACACAGGGAAGGGATTTCCAGAGCTTATGGTCAAGCCTGGAGACATCACTTCACATAAATATCCTGAAGCTAAGGGCCATTTACAATGCTCTAAGCTCAGCAAGACCTCTGCTTCAAGGTCACCCGGAGTTGATCCATTCGGACAACATCACGGCAGTCACCCACGTAAACAGACAGGGTGACACAAGAAGCAGGAGGGCAATGGCAGAAGCTGCAAGGATTCTTCGCTGGGCGGAAAATCATGTGATAGCACTGTCAGCAGTATTCATTCCGGGAGTGGACAACTGGGAAGCAGACTTCCTCAGCAGACACGACCTCCACCCGGGAGAGTGGGGACTTCACCCAGAAGTCTTCCACATGTTTATAAAACTCGACAAGTATTGCGCCAGGTCAAGGGACCCTCAGGCAATAGCTGTAGACGCTCTGGTAACACAGTGGGTGTACCAGTCAGTGTATGTGTTCCCTCCTCTACCTCTCATACCCAAGGTACTGAGAATCATAAGATGGAGAGGAGTAAGCACTATATTCGTGGCTCCGGATTGGCCAAGAAGGACTTGGTAACCGGAACTTCAAGAGATGCTCACGGAGGATCCGTGGCCTCTACCTCTAAGAAGGGACCTGCTCCAGCAAGGACCCTGTCTGTTCCAAGACTTACCGCGGCTGCGTTTGACGGCATGGCGGTTGAACGCCGGATCCTGAAGGAGAAAGGCATTCCGGATGAAGTCATTCCTATCCTGATCAAAGCCAGGAAGGATATAACCGCAAAACATTATCACCGCATTTGGCGAAAATATGTTGCGTGGTGCGAGGCCAGTAAGGCCCCGACGGAGGAATTTTCAACTAGGTCGATTCCTACATTTCCTGCAAACAGGAGTGTCTATGGGCCTGAAATTGGGGTCCATTAAGGTTCAAATTTCGGCCCTGTCAATTTTCTTCCAAAAAGAACTAGCTTCAGTCCCTGAAGTTCAGACGTTTGTAAAAGGGGTACTGTATATACAGCCTCCTTTTGTGCCTCCAGTGGCACCTTGGGATCTCAATGTAGTTTTTGGGTTCCAAAAGTCACATTGGTTTGAACCACTTAAATATGTGGAGTTAAAATATCTCACATGGAAAGTGGTCATGCTGTTGGCCCTGGCCTGGGCTTGGTGCGTGTCAGAATTGGCGGCTTTATCCTGTAAAAGCCCTCATCTGATTTTCCATTCGGACAGGGCGGAATTGAGGACTCGTCCTCAGTTTCTCCCTAAGGTGGTTTTCAGCGTTTCACCTGAATCAACCTATTGTGGTGCCTGCGACTACTAGGGACTTGGAGGACTCCAAGTTGCTAGACGTTGTCAGGGCCCTGGAAATATAGGTTTCCAGGACGGCTGGAGTCAGAAAATCTGACTCGTTGTTTATTCTGTATGCACCCAACAACCTGGGTGCTCCTGCTTCTAAGCAGACTATTGCTCGTTGGATTTGTAGTACAATTCAGCTTGCACATTCTGTGGCAGGCCTGCCACAGCCAAAATCTGTAAAAGCCCATTCCACAAGGAAGGTGGGCTCATCTTGGGCGGCTGCCCGAGGGGTCTCGGCTTTACAACTTTGCCGAGCAGCTACTTGGTCAGGAGCAAATACGTTTGTAAAATTCTACAAATTTGATACCCTGGCTGAGGAGGACCTGGAGTTCTCTCATTTGGTGCTGCAGAGTCATCCGCACTCTCCCGCCCGTTTGGGAGCTTTGGTATAATCCCCATGGTCCTTACGGAGTCCCCAGCATCCACTAGGACGTCAGAGAAAATAAGAATTTACTTACCGATAATTCTATTTCTCGTAGTCCGTAGTGGATGCTGGGCGCCCATCCCAAGTGCGGATTGTCTGCAATACTGGTACATAGTTATTGTTACCAAAAAATCGGGTTATTGCTGTAGTGAGCCATCTTTTCTAGAGGCTCCTCTGTTATCATGCTGTTAACTGGGTTTAGATCACAAGTTATATGGTGTGATTGGTGTGGCTGGTATGAGTCTTACCCGGGATTCAAAATCCTTCCTTATTGTGTACGCTCGTCCGGGCACAGTATCCTAACTGAGGCTTGGAGGAGGGTCATAGGGGGAGGAGCCAGTGCACACCAGGTGACCTAAAAGCTTTTACTTTTGTGCCCAGTCTCCTGCGGAGCCGCTATTCCCCATGGTCCTTACGGAGTCCCCAGCATCCACTACGGACTACGAGAAATAGAATTATCGGTAAGTAAATTCTTATTTTTTTTATGTTCTACAGGCTGCATATACTGTAGTTTTCAGTATGGCGATTGCATTGTGATTGTAAACGCAGCATTTTGCTTTCCAGCCGCCTCCTTTTCCCAGGCAAGCAGTGGAGTTGTGGGGACTTGTCTGGAGAATCCTCTGTTCTTGAAGCCAATGCATCTGGCAGCAAAGATGGCAAATATGAATTACTGACAGCTGCCAATGACCTGATCGCTGATGACATCAAAGACCTCATGACTAGATGTAAGGATGATGTAAATGCTGGTAATCTGGTATTAAAGTAATTTGATGTTTGAGTGTTAAGCAACATAATTATCTTCTTTAAAAAATGGTTTATAAAAATATTTGTAAATTATACGAATTCAGTAGATTTGATGAATAAACTCATTCCAGCATCCATTTTTATATTGAAAAATATGTTGTGGATTTAGAAATATCACCTGTCTTTACAGCTGGGGAAATGAAAGGACAGCGGACGGACACTGTCTTGGCAGGATCTCTAGCAAAAGCTCTGTGCTGTATCCTTTTAAGCGGTCATTAACCTAGAATAATAGACTTGTGATAATATATTCAGACACGGACTCTTCATTTTTTATTTGTATTAACTATATAAAGCAGAATCAATTAGTTAACTTAAAATACAAGTTTATCAGCCACTAATAATGTGCAAATATGTATGAAATGTTTTATTAAACTAAAGTTATTTTCTCATGCCCATCAGATTGTTGTTGTTTCATACATCTGCTTTTACAGTGTTGCTGTATATAACTGCCTGAATAATAATGATCTAATAAGGGGGCACACTGGGGTATAGCGATGACGTACAGAAGCCTGGGCACTTAAATCTGCCTCCAAAAGTTCAAGCTCTCCTCTATACCTCGGTTAAGCTGCTGGGCCTTCAGTTTTTGTGGTTGTTACAAGCATACGCTTTTTTTTTTTTTTTTATGTATTTATTGTTTTTAGTTTATTTTTATCTTCCATACTCCAACTGACAACCACACTATCACTGCGGCTGGTGGATGCCTAGAGAAGGTCAAGATGGTATGGCAGTCAGTATCCCCACCTACCTGCTCATATCATGTATATGTGCCATTCCCATCTAGCACCTCCTCCTTGATGTGGAATGAACCGGCTTCCCACACTGGCAAGCTTTTCAAAAGACACAACAGCAGCAGCTTATTCTCTTCCTTCTGCCCTTTCCTCTGCAGAAAATTAGTGTATGGGCTATAGGTGATGTTTTTCTTGCAAATGATTATGGAATCCGCCACCAAGTCTATACAGTGGAACGTGAGGGTCTGATGGCTTTTCAGTCTAGGGAAGGATCAGACATTGGGGCAGATGAATTAAGCCTGGAGAAGTGATAAAGCAATGATAAGTGCAAGGTGATAACGAACCAGCTCCAAACTGTCGATTTACATATTGGAGGAGATTGGCTGGTGCGTTATCACCCTGCACTTATCACTGCTCTATCACTTCTCCAAGCTTAATACATCTGCCCCATAGGAAAACTCATACTATCAGGTGGAAGGAGATGTGACTGAAGTCTCTGACATGGAGTTCTCTGATGAGGACTCCCAACAAGAAGCTTGAAGTAGAAGATTTTGTTCAAGCTGTCTGGCGGACAGTAAATATTCAGTACAGTTCCTGACGACTTCCTTATTTACAAGAAGAAGACTGTTTCCTTCCTTTTTGTTAAAATGCATTTTAATGTGCAGCATGGACCAATCGTGGTCATAGATTTCAGGTCATCCGCAGGTTACTGTCTCCCTAGTGATGATATGATGAATAAGAATCTGCCAAAGGTCGATGCTCCCATAGGTTGTTTATCTAAAGAGCCCCATACACTACAACGATATGTCTCAGGCTGAAGTCGGATGTAATTACCTTTGAACGCCCCTGGGACCTTCCCGGGAGTGGTTCAATACGATTTGGTACTTTTGTGCTATTTTTGCATAAGATATATCGCATGCGATTGATGAAGCCACTATACATCGCATGTGGTATATCGTACGGCATACAACTGTACCATGAGATATATCTGATGGGCTGGATAGAGGCTACGGGGGCTGGGAGTGTCCTGAGAATGCCAGTCAAACTTCCCTGTGATACATCGCATGCGATATATCACATGCACAAAAAACGCACTTTTTTCATCCGATTCCATCCAATTCCGATATATCATTAGTGCAGCACCAATGACCTAGGGGATCCTATCCGACAGCCACGGGTACGCACATCAGATTGGATACGATCTAAAACACAAATGATTGTACACAATTTCATACAATATATCAGACGGATATATCGGAACTGTATGAAATCGTGTAAAATCGTACTAGTGTATTGGGCCCTTAAGACCACTACCATTCCAATGCCGATCACCGCTACCTTAAAGGATAGCACAAATAGGAAATTTGAGTCCATCCTTAAGTTAGGTTATATGGTGGCAGTGCCTCCTTTATACAGCTTTAACTTGTGTTAGTTAGGCACTAAAGAGGTGGTTGGAGCAAATAGCAGAGAATTTGTAAACTGGCAGATTTAGATTTGTTAATTTTGCTGGAGCATTTATTAGTCCTCCAAATATCTGTAAGATGCACAAGTGATGTGCGGTGGCTGGTTTACTGAATGGGAGGTGGCTATAAAGACTTTGTAGTCCCAACCCTTTACTGGAAAGGTCCTGAACTGGACAATATTATTTCCCTGGTCACAAGGGAAAGACTATCTCCTTATTAATGCTCCCAGACAAACGGTCCTAGGCTTCACTCCTTAGTCCCTCAGGTAAAGTGAGGAGTCTGATTTTTCAGAGGACAACCTCTGCTTCTTGTGAACGTCAACAGAGAGCAAAATCAGTCTGGGTGGCTGTCTACTTTCAGTGTCGTTTATAGGGTCCTGTCAGACGTTATGAAAAATGTGGTAGAACTCCGAGCGAACTAGTCGGAGAATCCCTGTTCTTACAAGGAATATCCATCGGACGAGTCAGACAGGGAGGCACCAAGAGTGCCGTCGCCATGAGAGAAAGCCTGATCATGGGTGAAGGAAAATGTTCCAGTCATCCCATGGTAGGGGATTGGAAGCTGGAAACTGATAGTTAGCAACCATCAATGTTCCCGGCTCGATGGAAATCATTTTTCCAAATCGATGCCAGTTTTCCGATTGGCTGCTAACCTTCCAGTAGATAGTAGACAGTTGGGATCAGAAAGCTGTTGACATGATGGTATATTGGTTGTACCACAAGGTGGAGCATTTTTTTTCAAAGTCAAGGGATATAAAGACGTTATTGATGGTACCTTGGATTTCCACCTGTTTTACCTGTTCCCCCTGGTAGTAGTGCTTCAGCGAATACTAAAAAAAGATAAAAAGAACTGCCCCTCCCTTGGAAGCAATCTCCAATGTCTCCCATGGATTAAAGAGAAAATGGGATTCTTATATACTTAGAATAAATCCTTTTCTCTTGAGTCCAACATGGGATACTGGATGCCCACCATTTACCCTTTTGTACTTGTTGCTTTTGTTTCTTGCTTTCCACTGTTCTCCATCTTTTTTTTTTTTTTTTTTTTATCATCAATAGTTTTTATTGAAATTTTTTTTTTTGCATTGCAAAACAGGGGTACAAAAAGGAAAAAGGAAGGGAGGGGGGAAGTAGGTACATACGCACGCACGTAAGAAAGCGCTTTAACAGACATGTGCAAACAATTCAAAGTCGATCACATCAATACATTGTAAGGCAAACAGAAAATAATTAATGGAGGTGACAGGGCGGCAATGGGCTCAAAGTAAATATAACACAGATAGGAGGTCCTTACTGTTTTAGGGGGGGGGGGGAGGGGGCCACATCAGCCGATGTGCTGGGGGGTGATTGTGTAGGGGTTCGGGGACGTAGTATCGATGCAGCACCCTCACCCTCCGTGGTAAATAGATGCCAAGGCATCCAGCGCACAAATGGAGATTTGGCAGTGAAGGAGTATGGGATGTGTTCAGTCTCCATCAAGAAGTGCAGCTGTATTTTGTGTATCACCTTTAGCATTGGAGGTGGTGTGGGTTGTTTCCAGTTTTGGGCTAAAGCCGCACGTGCAGCGAGGCAAATGTGGCCTAGGACATAATGCAGGTGTACCCCCGTGCTTCGCGGGTATATATTCAATAGAGCTATAAGCGGGGAGGGGGAGAGGTCGAGGTTCAGAACTTTGTTGATAAGGCTAAATACTTCTGTCCAGTACCCTTGGATATGGGGGCAAGACCAAAAAATATGGAAGAGGTGGCCAACCTCTCCGCATAGGCGCCAACAAAACTTCGAACATGCCGGCCATATCGTATGTAGCCTTTCCGGTGTGAGATACAGTCTGTGGAGTAGCTTAACGTGCATTTCGGAGTGATTCAGGCATTTGGACATAGTGAAGGATGACGTAAAAATGTGTTGCCATTGAGAATCTTGGAGAACACATCCCACATCCGCCTCCCACCTAACTTGGGCTCTAGATTTAGAAACGGGGAGTAGTGAGAGTAATGTTTTATACCAGAAGGAAATCTCCCCTCTGGAAGTAGCGTTAGAAAATCGGCCTGTGACTTGCAAAATACCATGTGATGGTAGGGAGGGGGAGAGGTGGAGGCTAGTCCACCAGTGCTGTATTTGATAATATCGAAGCCTCTCAGTGTCTGGTAGGGAGAAGCGTCTCTGGATATCAGAAAAAGAGGCGAATACGGACCCATTAAACAAGTCTCCCAGGACCTCCACCCCTCTGGACCTCCAGCCCGCCAGGCCAAGATTAGGGACTAGAGCGGCTACCGTTCGTAGTGAAATCAGAGAGAGATTATGATAGGAAGGGGATATGGCCGCAGTCAGTTTGTCCCAAATCTGGAGTGTGGCTCGGGTAGAGGGGAGGATATTTAAGCACTGTGGGCGAAGGGGCCTAGGGATCCAAAAAAGATCCTTCAAGGGAAAACGGGGGCAGGCTGCCTCCTCCAGACACGTCCACTTCGGACATATATCTTTGTAGAATTCTTTAATCTGGGCAAGAAGTGAGGCCTCTTGGTACAGTGATAAATTGGGCATATCTAGGCCACCGGCTCTCCTTGGTAGAGACATCCTCGCGCGAGAAAGTTTAGGCGGGCGCGAAGACCATATATAGTTAGTGAGGATTGTAGTGGCCTTATCTAGGTACTTTTTAGGGAAGATAAAAGGGATAGTTCGGAACAAGAACATTAACTTAGGGAGCAGCGACATTTTAAAGGCGGCCAGACGGCCCAACCAAGAAACTTCATAGTTGAGCCATGATTTAGTGAACATCTGGAGGGAGGACAGCAGAGGAGGGAGATTGACGTCAAATACAGAGGCAGTAGATGGGGGAATAAGAATACCTAGGTATCGTATCGAGGATGTTTTCCAGTTATACGGATACTTAGTGCGTAATGAGGGCATGGAGTTAGAGAGGTTAATGGGCAGAGCATCCGTCTTAGAGGCATTTAGTTTATAGTACACTGCTGCAGAGTAGCTATCTATAACAGTATGCAGATGGGGGAGAGTTGTGGCTGGGTCTGTTACGAATAGGAGAACATCGTCTGCGAACAGACATAGTTTATGCGACGTGGTGCCTAATCGTAGTCCAGGGAACTGTGGGTCCGCTCGTAGCCTAGCTGCCAGCGGTTCAATGGCTAGTACGAATATGAGAGGGGAGAGGGGGCAGCCCTGGCGGGTGCCATTATAGATTGGAAAAGGGCGAGATAAAAAACCATTACTAAATACCCGGGCCGTCGGGGAGCTATACAGGGCTAATATCGAGGAGAGGATGCGATCGCGCAGGCCGAATTTGACTAGGACTTCTCGCATATAAGGCCAGTTTAAACGATCAAAGGCCTTCTCTGCATCCAAAGATAGCAGAAGGAGACCTTGCTCGGGGGTTAGGGAATCAACAAGATTAAAGACCCGGCGTGTATTATCGGACGCCTGTCTTCCCGGGATAAAACCAACTTGGTCCGGATGTATCAGGGAGGGGAGGAGGGCGTTCAGCCGAGAGGCTATTAATTTAGCGTATATTTTAATATCCCCATTCAGTAACGCAATGGGACGATAATTTTGGCAAGAGGTCACATCTTTGCCCGGTTTAGGGATCGTGACAATACGCGCCTCGAGCATCTCCTGAGGGAGGGTGCCCTGCGAGGTAATATCGGTGTAGACCGCCACTAAGGAGCGAGCTAGAAGGTCCTGGAACGAAACATAAAAGTCATTAATAAAGCCATCCGGGCCCGGTGCCTTACCCTGGGGGAGGGATTTGATCACTTGGAGGGTTTCTGATAAGGACCATGGGGCATTCAGCAATGCTAATTGATCGTCTGAAATATTTGGGAGGTTTAAATCCGCTAAGAAGGAGTTGATAGAGGAAGGAGTAGGTTGTGGGGTGTCAGGATCTGCCGAGAGGTTATAGAGATGGGAGTAGAAGTTGGCAAACTGATTCGCTATCTCCCTCGGGTTAGAAATGTTGGTGCCTGTGGGGGATATAATGAGCTTGATTCTATTCCGAGCTTGCTGAGCCCTAAGCTTCCGGGCGAGCATTTTCCCCGGCCTGTTCCCCGCTAGGTAAAACTTCTGACGTATCCTATTTAATGAAGCCTGGGTGCGCGCCATTAGCAATGTCTGAAGTTGGGACCTAATATCTACTAGCTGCTTCTGTAAAGATTTCGTAGGTCTAGCTTGATTTTTGTCCTCTAAGTCCTTCAGTTTGAGTTCCAAATCGGCCTGGCGTTGTAGATTCAGTTTCTTGAGCTGTGCTCCTGCCTGAATCGCTGCTCCCCGGGTAACAGCTTTAAGTGCGCACCAGAAGTTCAGGGTGGACGTGTCTGAAGGAGAATTAAACTCCAAATAGGATGAAATACTGTCGGCTATAATTTTTTTTGAAACTGGGTTAGACAGCAAATGGGGAGAGAGTCTCCAAGGACAGGGGGGACAGTGTTGGTTAGCTACACTCCATTTAAGAATCAGCGGGGCATGGTCTGACCAAGTTATAGGGAGAATATCTAAAGATTTGGCGAACTGGAGGGTCCATTTGTCCGAAAATATAAAATCAATACGGGAGTAAGAGTTGTGGACTGAGGAATAATAAGTGTACTCCCTTCCTGTGGGGTTTTGCACTCGCCATATGTCGTAGAGATCAAATTCAGCCAAGAGATTACGAAAGGCTAAGGAAGGGGCGTTGGGGGAGACTGAAGTGGGGGAAGAGGTCCTGGGAGACCTGTCCAGCTTAGGGTCGAGGACTAAGTTAAAATCCCCCATGAGCAAAAGGGAGCCCTTACGAATCTTATGAATAATTACACATAACTTTCGGATAAAGGCAACTTGGTGTGAGTTTGGGGCATATGCCGAGACCAGAGTTACCGGTTTTTCGTTTAAAAGGCCGCTCAGTATAAGATACCGGCCGTTTTTATCCGCTATCTGGGAGTGTAGAGTGAAGGAGATGGAGTCTCTAAACAATATGGCCACACCGTTCCTCTTAAAAGGGCCGTTGGCGAAATAACCTAGAGGGAATCTGCGATCTTTGAAAATAGGGGGTGCAACATATGAAAAGTGTGTCTCCTGCAGGGCAACAATATCAGCTTTATTCTTAGTAAAATAACCCAGAGCTAGCCTACGTTTATTAGGGGAATTCAGCCCCTTAACATTCATTGATAATACCCGAACCATCGGAACAAGCTAATGTACGTTGTGAAAGGCGAAGGGTCTTGACGCCTAGCTAGATAGAATTGTCTCGAGCAGCGAGTACCTACATCATAAAACTGGGGGTGGGGGATTGGAGGGGGGGTACGGAGAGGTGGGGGGGGAAGAAAAAAACCAAAACGACCCAGTATATCGGGTCGGCATAACCACTGCAAGGGAGGTAAAAAAGTGCAGTAGTATATTACCAGGGGGGAACATGTGGCCTAGCGCCACCACCCATGAAACTGAACAGAGAAAAACAAAAACAAGAGTAAGCAGAGGTAAATATGCATACCTACAATACACATGAGAGCACATGAGAAATAAGAAAGAAAAAACAGATACACGATATAAGATGAAAGGCTGGTACGCCATTATCACAAGAGCACATAGGACAACTCACGTGACCTTATCAAGAACAATGGCGAAGTCAATTCTGTAGTAACGGTATCAGAAACAGTTCAACTTGAAAACCCAAGCTGGGTGTATCAATGTCATGCGGTGACCCATTCTGAGCGAACGGTGGGCTGTTTCTTGGATCCAGGAGGTAGTGTAACAGAGATATCCCACTCCGCCAATAATTTGACTCCCGTCTCCAATGAAGTCACTGTGTAAGACTTGTTTTCGTACGAGATGATAAGCTTCACTGGAAAACCCCATCTGTACGTGATGTCTTGATCGCGAAGTGCCAACGTGACGGGAAGGAATGCTCGTCGCTTGGCCAAGGTTAGGGCGGAGAAGTCCGGGAACAGTTGTAGACCGCCAAGGACATCCGAGTCGGAGTCGCCCGCCTCTCTGGCTGCCCTCAGGATGTTTTCTTTGATTGTGAAGAAATGCACTCTCAGGAGTGTATCTCTCGGGAGCGAGGGGGCAACTGAGCGTGGTTTAGGCAGTCTATGGATCCGATCAATAAGCAGCTCTCTAGTGTCAGCTTTAGGTAGAAGCTTCTGGAACAAGACAGTAGCGTAGTTTTCCAACTCGGAGTTCTGCACGGAGTCGGGGATGCCTCGGATCTTAATATTGTTCCGCCGGGATCTGTCCTCTATATCCGCAATCTTGAGTTTAAACGCCTCAAGGTCACTTTGCTGCTGGTCGTGAGCCGTTATGAGGTCGTTATGAGACGAGACCAATTCCTCTACTTTCCTCTCTAGATGGTCCGTACGGTCTCCTATAGCGTGCAGCTCCGTCTTAACCTCCCGAAGGGCTGCGGTGAGGTCCTGCGTCAACTCAGATTTGAATGTTGAGAGGGCCTGGTACAGCGTTTTAACTGTGAGAGGTGCATCAGAATCAGGGTCAAACCCCGGCGATGAGATAGGGCCGCTGGGGGCAGCTTGCGGAGAGGCGGCAGCCGGGGACTTCCGTAGAGAAGAGGCGGCAGATGTCGACTTCTGAGGCGGGAAAGATACTCTCGGGGGCAGCACCCCTTTGACCTTTCTAGAAGGCATTCCAGAGGGGTGAGGCTCCGCAGACGGGATGAAGATAAAAATAAAGAAGCTCAGGCTCTCGCAGAATATAGCGAAGATTTAGGTAAGCATAAAAGACACGGGTGGTGGCGGGCAGATGGTCTGCGCTACATCAGAAGAGCGATAACACACATGGCGAGGCAGAGGGTAATCTCCATCCTGCGTCTTGTGGGGCCCAGATTAAAGGTTCCCAGCCGGGAGAGGGGATCGGGAGGTCAGGTACACACTTCGGGTCCAGCAGCTCTATTCAATAGATGCTGTGAGATAGAGATGAATGAAAGTGGTATGTTTCACCCCAGTGGCTTCTCTGTCGCAGGGTCCAGGGATCAGCAGGTAGAAGAGAATTAGGACATCAGCAGTTGTCACCTAGGAGAGCAGGCCGGCTGGGGATGCTTATCTCAGTGATTTCTACAGCTGCAGCAGCTCCCTTTATAAAAAACCAAGATGGCCACCGCACTTCTCTCAGCATGTGTGCCTCCCGGCTCTCCTGCACTATCAGGGGTCCCCACAGCTCGTTGCCTCACAGGGTGTCCTCCCTGGGGGTCAGTGGAGTAATCTGGAGGGATCCAGGGGCTTCGGGGGGGTCCGCAGCTCTTTCCGGCGCCGCGGCTCCGCCGTGGAGCTCAAAACGCGGGCGCCGGGAGTACGCGAGTCCCCGGCTTCTGGAGGTCCTAGGCCGCAACCTGCGGGAGCCGTAAAAACAGCTCCCCGGCTCCGCGGCGGACACTGCCGGGCACAGTAGGCTGTGGGTGTACTGGGGAGCCTCCGGAGGTGAATTGGGACGGCCCAGGGGGGAGCTTTATTGATAATTATAAAACCAGGAGAGAGGAGTGTAATGAAAGCACGTCTTCTCTTCTCCTGCCAGGCCACGCCCCTCCACTGTTCTCCATCTTGAGGATTTTGTTCCTGTTATTGTAGAACCTTGTTCTCTCTTTTCTCTATTTTTTGCTCTGTTCTCCTAATCCTGTTCTTAGGGCTTTATTAAAAAAAATTCCGAACTCCCTGCGACCTGTTGATGTGAAGAGGGGGAGGAGGGATATTTAAAGTCCCAAGATATACTCCAATGTTCCTGTATTCTCAGACTCTGAGAAAAACATTTGACAAAAGTAATAAAATCCCATATTCCTTACTCTGGCTATATACTAACAGAGTTACTGCTACTGCTCTGTGGCTGTACTTGTGTACGTTGCAGGACAACTTAATAAAAATTATGCATGGACCTATACGTATAGAAATTTTGTTTATAATTTAGTAAACCATTTTCTTATCATAAATATTCCAGATATTAATAGGATAAACAAAGAAACTAAAGGTATTTATGGATTATGCACAACTGTTACTGGTTTTGCCATTTAGTCTTTCTACAAATGTAATCTCCCATTTATTTTTCACCAGCTGGGCAGGAAGTGAAATCCAGGATATTGGTAAGAATGTGTTTTGTTTGTATAGGTTTCCGGTAAATTGTTTTGTCTCTATTTTCCCTTGACACTTGCTGGTTTTGCTTTAGGTCATTAAAGCAGCAGAAGACAGTGCCTTACAGTATATGAATTTCATGAACGTCATATTTGCAGCACAAAAACAGGTATTTTATTTTGAATGTTGGGTGTTTTATAAATCTGTCAGATGTGGATTAAAAAATAGACGGTGTATAGATAGTCAATAGGTCGACACCAGATGGAAGACGGTCAATAAGTCAACACTATCAAAAGGTCGACATGCAAATTGTCAACACAATAAAGGTAGACACATGTTGTTGTATTGCCTTAACCCTAATCCTCTGCCTTGTGCCTAACCCTCCTTTTCCGCAGACTAATCCTAACCCTTCACCAAGTGCGTGACCCTAACCGTCCCCTCCAGCAGCCTAACTCTAGCTCTCCCCCAAGTGCCTAACCTTTACCCTAAAATTGTTTTACAAGTGTCAACCTATTTGTTAGACAAAAGGAGAAAAGAAGACTCTTTTGTGGGCGCACTCTTGTGTAATTATGAAAGTATCAAAGAAATAGATTAAAATTCAATATTTATTGATAATGAACATAAAACACATAGTAGTTGAATGTGCAGGTAGAGAAAAAAAGGTAAATGAATAAACACTGGAACCGGTAATGCTGATGTTAATGTCAGATAATGATTCCAAGCTGCCTGGGTAGCATAAATCTTTCAAATGTATGGTAAATCCGAAAATAGGTCTCAAACGACTGCCTGGG
Source organism: Pseudophryne corroboree (assembly GCF_028390025.1). NCBI lineage: Eukaryota > Metazoa > Chordata > Amphibia > Anura > Myobatrachidae > Pseudophryne > Pseudophryne corroboree. Next base: position 310,802,354 of record NC_086444.1, on the reverse strand, counting down.
CTGTACAATCTTAAAATAGAGCTAGACACTTGGCGCCTCAATAATTTTGATTAATAATCAGATCGGCTGTATTGCTTGTAACTGGCGTCAGAATAGAGATTAGAAAACTGATTGAATAAAGAAAAGATGAATCTGCTGTCGGTGTTAGACACTGAGCCTGGCCACCCAAATATTCTACTAAACCCAGTATTCCTCAAGAGTCTCCCACTCGAGTACTAACTTGGCCCAACACTGCTTAGCTTCCAAGATCGGAAGGATTCGGGCGTTACCAGTGTGGTATGATAGTAGAGAATTATTAAAGGTGCTACTGGAATCACCGATGAGAGTTCATGAAATGAAGAAGAAGGTAACGGGGAGGGGGTATAGTGAGAAGGGGGATCTGCTGCCAATGTTAGACAGGGGTGAGCCCCTGAATCAATGGTGAGAGTCCCGAAATTGTAGCGATAGTCAGAAAAAGAAATTCTCAATGAGAAAGTCGTTCTCAGTGATTATGGTTGCTCAATGTATAATGGTATCGGGTGTAAATACCGGATAGTGAGTATAATCACCTGTAAACCACTGAGTGATAGCCACGTTGAAAAAAGGGGGGGGGGGGAAGCAAAGGAGAAGGCTCTGCAAATGGTATCACAATGTTGATACTAATAGTAGATAATATCTCCAAAGGAGTCAAAATAACCTTAAATTAGTTGATATAAATACACCGCTATTGCGAAATGGATATCCACAAAAGATAGATCACTGAAGTATAGTTAAATATGAAAAAAACACCAAACATCAATTAATGCTGGTCTCAAATACTATTTGGACCTGGATTGAATACATAGCCGAGTCTGAATTAATGGCTATGAGAATGAATCAATGATGGATAATTAAATTGAATTAAATAAATTAATGAATCCACAGTCAAAAAAATCTAAGTAAATACAGCTACTGAAAAGGGATATTTCTTTAAGAGCTTTAATGGTTTTGATACTAAGACAAAGATAGATCATTCAGAAAATTGATAGAGCCACCGTTAATAATAAATAGATCTAGATAAATACAGGCTACTAAAAACGGTATAAATTGCATGCAAGAAATAAGAGACTATAGTAGCACGGGTAAACCTTAGAAAATAAATAGGTTTAAATACAGGCTACTAGAAAATTAATATGTATTGCATAGAAAAAAAGACAGTATAATCACACGGGTAAACCTGGAAACAGATATTACCCGTGTCGATGTCTTTATGGGAATCAGGTGCCGTGTAGCAGTACTGTGAATCCAGGGGACGAATAGCCGCGTGGTTGATGTGGGATGAAGTGCCAATTCGTCAAAATGCAGATCTGTGGTCACAGGATAATAGAGTCCGATATCGGTCAGGGTTCTGTGCGGATCCAGTAATCAGAAAAGTTCAGTGAATGTGGGATGCGGCGCAGGAAAGCAGTGTGTCGATTACTTGCATGTTGACATTTTGTCCCTGTCAACCTATGTCCATGTCGATCATCTCATTGTTGACCTTTTGAGCCTGTCGACCTATTGACTGTCAACTATTTGGAACCATGGTATAAAACATACTCCCAATCACCTTCTATAGAAAGCCAGTTGAAGTAACTCTTTTTCTTTCTATTTATGTTATTCACCAGAACATTCTCATTGATGCCTGTGTACTGGACTCAGATTCAGGACTTCTGCAGCAGGTACCATATTTCTGCCAAGTATTAGGTCTAAGTGAGCTATCTGACTAGCATACTGACATATCATTTACCGTGCTTATAATACAGAAGTTAGCATAAAGTATCTTCTTTGAAATTATCAGTATATCTGTCACCTACTTTGAAAATTGTCTTTATAAACCTCAAATATTGAAGTCCCATACCAAAAATTGTCCCCAAGGGTGATTGTAGCTGTCAATGACAGCCATTGCATGCACAATGTGACCAGAAATCTTTGTCTGAATCCTGGCTCCACATTATAGATAAATAGTGTTCAGCACTGAACACTGGCCCCCATTTATCAAGCCTTGGAAAGTGATAAATAGCACAGTGATAAGTACAAGCCAATCAGCTCCTAACTGACATGTAACAGGCTGTGTTTGAAAAATGACAGTTACGAGCTGATTGGTTGGTACTTCATCACCATGCTATTTATCACTGTCCAAGGCTTGATAAATCTGGGCTACTGTAAGTTCAGTGCACTTGAGTAATAATGCATTGTCATAGGAAATCTCAGTAATGTCACCATGTGACCCAGTAGAGATTTCCTCCATGTCAGCAGGCCATGGTCCTAAATTATATTATAGTTACTTTGGCTTGGTGTCAGCCAGGGCCGTAACTAGGTGTGTGCTGATGGTGCCTTACCCACAGCGCAACTGCACTGAAGGCACACCATCTGGCAGCACCCCCCCACATACGGCCGTTTTATTCAGTGAGGTAGTAGTGAAAGTTCCGCTGGCCGCCGGTGCCTTTCTCCCGCCGTCGCCTCTGTAAGGGACAGGGAGCGGTGCTGCAGGCGGACACAGCCCCCCATGCGGTAATTCCGCCTGTGCGACCTGCCTCTGCAATGGAGAGGGAGCGCTACTGCAGCTGCTGGCTCCCGTATATGGGCTGCCGCTGCCTCTGGTAATTCCGTCTGTGAGACCCGCCTCAGCAATGAAGAGGGACTGGGAGCCCTTGTATATGAGTGTCTGCGCATGGCAGGCCTAGGATGCCGGATTGCCCCCACAGGTGACATGAGACACACACACTCACTCACTTTCTCTCTCCCTGTCTGAGACACACACACATACACACACACACACACACACACACTCTCCATGCCTAATGTGTAGAAAAAAGGGGGCTCTGTTGCTGTAATATGTAACAAAGGGGGACTCTGCTGCCTAATGTGTAAAAATGGGGACTCTGCTGCCATAATGTGTAAAAGGGGGACTTTACCTACCTAATGTGTAAAGGGGGACTCTGCCTGCCGTAATGTGTAAAATGGGACTCCACCTGCCATACTGTGTAAAAGGGGCACTCTTCCTGCCGTAATGTGTAAAAGGGGACTCTGCCTGCCGTAATGTGTAAAAGGGGACTCTGCCTGCCGTAATGTGTAAAAGGGGACTCTACCTACCGTACTGTGTAAAAGGGAGCTCTGCCTGCCATTCTGTGTAAAAGGGAGCTATGTGGCCACGCCCCTTCTTCATAAAGCCACGCCCCTATCTTTTTGGCACGCGCCTACAGCGCGTATTGGTCCTGTTTTATATTTGGTGGTGGTGTTGGTGTGGGGGCGCCAATGCTGTTTCTTGCACACAACGCTAAAATGTCTAGTTACGGCACTGGTGTCAGCCCTCAATCTCTCTCTCACCCCCCCACCCCCACCCCCCGCTAACCTGTATCTATGTGACCCAGTCTGCCAGGGCTCTAAATCTACTAATAAATTGATTGTCCACATTGCTAGTGCAGCTTGGGTTCAACTGGACAGCTATACAAATTCAAAAAACATACTTCTCCAAAATACCAAGATTTTGTGGGTCTTAAGTTATAGGGTAAGGCATTGCTACTAAGCAATTAAGTTTTCATATAACAACAATGTCTTAAGAGACCAGTTTAAAAGGAAAAAATAAATAAATGCGTGTGATGCATAGGACTTTATGTTTACTTTCTGGAGAATCACCCCTGATCATCCATCCTGTCCAGAGCTGTTAAATAAGGTTTGATTTGTTTCTAACATGGAATATATTACCAGTCTCCAGAACAACACAGTAGTCCAGTTCCTTGCGATTTCGTCTTCTATATACATGTGCTATAACGCGACCATTCCTGTCCTTTGTGACTGTGCTTACTTCTCTCCCTCTTCCTACTGTCTTTTTAGTCTACTCTTTCCTTCCTCTCTTGAACTAAGCTTGATCTTCTTTTGACTACACCCCTACATTTATACTTGCTCCTAGCTCGTTCACCCTACTATATTGGACAGTTTCTCCTTCCTGTCCAGGATGCGGTTAATTTACCGGCTGTCTGGATCCCGGCGGGGAGGATACTGATGCCGGAATCCTGACAGCCGACAATGCCGACGGCCGGAATACCGGCGCACCAGGGCTATTCCCACTCGTGGGTGTCCACGACACCCATAGAGTGGGAATAGATCCTGTGGCGAGTGCAGCGAGCCACCGAACCCGGATCGTGGCAAGCGCAGCAATCCCTCAAGGGGAATCTTAGCTCTCTCATACTGGATATTGACAGCCGGTATCCCGTCCGCTGGTAAAATATATATTTCTCTGACGTCCTAGTGGATGCTGGGGACTCCGTAAGGACCATGGGGAATAGCAGCTCCGCAGGAGACTGGGCACAGCTAAGAAAGATTTAGGACTACCTGGTGTGCACTGGCTCCTCCCACTATGTCCCTCCTATAGACTTCAGTTAGAATCCTGTGCCCGGCTGAGCTGGATGCACACTAGGGGCTCTCCTGAGCTCCTAGAGAGAAAGTATATTTTAGGTTTTTTATTTTACAGTGAGATCTGCTGGCAACAGACTCACTGCAGCGAGGGACTAAGGGGAGAAGAAGCGAACCTACCTAACTGGTGGTAGCTTGGGCTTCTTAGGCTACTGGACACCATTAGCTCCAGAGGGATCGACCGCATGGAACCGGCCATTGGTGTTCGGTCCCGGAGCCGCGCCGCCGGCCCCCTTACAGACCCAGAAGCAAGAAGAATCCGGAAAATCGGCGGCAGAAGACATCAGTCTTCACCAAGGTAGCGCACAGCACTGCAGCTGTGCGCCATTGCTCCTCATACACACTTCACACTCCGGTCACTGAGGGTGCAGGGCGCTGGGGGGGGGGGGCGCCCTGAGAAGCAATAAATACACCTTGGCTGGCAAATATATCACAATATATAGCCCCAGAGGCTATATATGTGATAAATACCCCTGCCAGAATCCATAAAAAAGCGGGAGAAAAGTCCGCCGAAAAAGGGGCGGAGCTATCTCCCTCAGCACACTGGCGCCATTTCTCCCTCACAGCTCCGCTGGAAGGAAGCTCCCTGGCTCTCCCCTGCAGTCTACACTACAGAAAAGGGTAAAAAAGAGAAGGGGGGCACTAAATTTAGGCGCAATATACATATAGCAGCTATAAGGGGATATAATTTAGTTAATCCCTGATTTATATAGCGCTCTGGTGTGTGCTGGCATACTCTCTCTCTGTCTCCCCAAATGGCTTGGTGGGGTCCTGTCTTCTGTCAGAGCATTCCCTGTGTGTGTGTGGTGTGTCGGTACGGCTGTGTCGACATGTTTGATGAGGAGACTTATGTGGAGGAGGAGCAGGTGCCTATAAATGTGTTGTCACCCCCTGCGGGGCAGACACCGGAGTGGATGGACTTGTGGAAGGAATTACGCGAAAGTGTCGACTCCTTACATAAAAAATTTGACGACATGCCAAATGCGGGGCAGCCGGCTTCTCAGCCCGTGCCTGCCCAGACGTCTCAAAAGTCATCAGGGGCTCTAAAACGCCCGCTACCTCAGATGGCAGACACAGATGTCGACACGGATACTGATACCAGTGTCGACGACGAAGAGACTAATGTAATGTCCAATAGGGCCACTCGTTATATGATTGAGGCAATGAAAAATGTTTCTCTGACGTCCTAGTGGATGCTGGGAACTCCGTAAGGACCATGGGGAATAGCGGCTCCGCAGGAGACTGGGCACAAAAAGAAAGCTTTAGGACTACCTGGTGTGCACTGGCTCCTCCCCCTATGACCCTCCTCCAAGCCTCAGTTAGATTTTTGTGCCCGACCGAGCAGGGTGCAATCTAGGGGGCTCTCCTGAGCTTCTTAGATAAAAGTTAGTTTTAGGTTTTTTATTTCCAATGAGACCTGCTGGCAACAGGCTCACTGCATCGAGGGACTAAGGGGAGAAGAAGCGAACCTGCCTGCTTGCAGCCAGCTTGGGCTTCTTAGGCTACTGGACACCATTAGCTCCAGAGGGATCGAACACAGGCCCAGCCTCGGAGTCCGGTCCCAGAGCCGCGCCGCCGGCCCCCTTACAGAGCCAGAAGCAAGAAGAGGTCCGGAAAATCGGCGGCAGAAGACATCAGTCTTCATCAAGGTAGCGCACAGCACTGCAGCTGTGCGCCATTGCTCCTCATGCACACCTCACACTGCGGTCACTGATGGGTGCAGGGCGCTGGGGGGGGGGGCGCCCTGAGCAGCAATATTAACACCTTGGCTGGCAAAAATACATCACATATAACCCCCAGGGCTATATGGATGTACATTAACCCCTGCCAGAATCCATAAAAATGCGGGAGAAAAGTCAGCGAAAAAGGGGCGGAGCGATCTACTTCAGCACACTGGCGCCATTTTTCCCTCACAGCTCCGTTGGAGGGAAGCTCCCTGGCTCTCCCCTGCAGTTAATACACTACAGAAAGGGTTAAAAAGAGAGGGGGGGGCACAATTTAGGCGCAGTATACAATATATATGCAGCTATAAGGGAAAACACTTTTTTATAGGTGCTATCCCTGTGATATATAGCGCCCTGGTGTGTGCTGGCATACTCTCCCTCTGTCTCCCCAAAGGGCTTTGTGGGGTCCTGTCCTCTATCAGAGCATTCCCTGTGTGTGTGCTGTGTGTCGGTACGGCTGTGTCGACAGGTATGTGGAGGATAATGAGGTGGATGCGGAGCGAATGCCTGTAAATATGTTGTCACCCCCTGCGGGGTCGACACCGGTGTGGTTGAACTTATGGAAGGATTACGTGAAAGTGTCAACTCCTTACATAAAAGGTCGACGACACGGAACAACCGGCTACTCAGCTTGTGCCTGTTCCAGCGTCTCAAATGTCATGGGGGGCTCTAAAATGCCCGCTACCTCAGATAACAGACACAGATGTCGACACGGATACTGACTCCAGTGTCGACATCGATGAGACTGGTGTACCCTCCAAATAGGTCCACCCGTTACAGGATTGAGGCAATGAAAAATGTATTACACATTTATGATTATACCCCAGGTACCACATAAAAGGGTATTGTGTTTGGTGAGAGAAAACTATTAGTAGTTTTTCCTGCATCTGAGAAATTAAATGAGGTGTGTGAGGAAGAGTGGTCTTCCCCCGGTAAGAAATTGATAATTTTTACAACGGTTATTGGCAACGTACCCTTTCCCGCCAGAGGATAGGTCACGCGGGGAAACACCCCATAGGGTAGATACAGCGCTTACACGCTTATCAGAAAAGGTGGCACTACCGTCTCCGGATACGGCCGCCCTGAAGGAACCTGCTGATAGAAAGCAGGAGGTTACCCTATAAGATATGGTCACACACTAGGGCATTATATTGCGACCAGCCGTTGCTTCGGCATGGATGTGCAGTGCTCCCGCTGCGTAGTCAGATTCCCTGTCGGAAAATAACTATGGATAGGGACAATATTTTGCTGAAAATAGAGCATATAAAAGACGTGGTCTTATACATGCGTGATGCACAGAGGGATATTTGCCGGCTGGCATCAAAAATAAGCGCTAGGTCCATTGCCGCCAGACGGGGGTTATGGACTTGGCAATGGTCAGGCGATGCCGACTCGAATCGGCACATGGAAGTTGCCCTATAAGGGGGTAAAACTGTTTGGGGATAGTTTTTCAGACCTCGTTTCCACAGCTACTGCTGGGAAATCGATTTTTTTGCCACAGGCTACCCCACAACAAAAGAAAGCACCGTATCATCAAGTACAGTCCTTTCGGCCCCAGAAAAGCAAGAGGGCTAGAGGCTCATCCTTTCTGCCGAGAGGCAAAGGTAGAGGAAAAAGCTGCAACACACAGCTAGTTCCCAAGAGCAGAAGTCCTCCCTGCGTCCGGTAGGTCCACAGCATGGTGCTGGGGCTGCTCAGGCGGACCCGGGTACGGTGGGGGCCCGTCTCAGATATTTCAGTGGACAGTGGGCTCTCTCACATGGATCCCTGGGTCCTTCAAGTAGTATCTCAGGGGTACAGGCTGGAGTTCGAGACGTTCTTCCCCCCGCCGTTTCCTAAAATCTGCCTTACCGGCACCT